>NC_082702.1:28211273-28527755 GCF_949987515.2 Delphinus delphis | reverse complement strand
TTTATTCCTTTAAAATCCTTATTACCATTTGTCATAATTTCATATTACAATCATAGGATAAAAAAATTTGGTATATGGCTTTATTAATATGAAAGTTACTGTATTGTGCTTCTACAACAACTATAAACTATATTTTAAACTGAATTTATGCATCATAATTTTCTTTACCTAATTAATTCATAATGCAATTTGAATTAATACAAATAGATTGTTTTAAATTTTTAAAATATATAATGCTAAAAAGTAAATCTTTGTAATCTAAGTTTATCCTAAAGATAAGTCCAAAGGAAGTGAAATATCCAAAAATGGAAATATTGGTCAAAGGGCATAATTATTTTATGGATCCAGAATCATGTTTCAGTGCTTTCCAAAAGACTTACACTAATCTACAACAAGCAAAGTAATAAGTATATGAACCTCACTATGGTCAATGAAGTCTAATTCATTCAAAACAACGTAAGTTGACAAACTTTAATCTTTATTGACCAATTTATCTAAGTTAGGTACTATGTTATGGGCTATGACTAAGATAGCTTTCTGCTCATGAGAAATTCACAGTCTTGAGGCTCAGTTTAATGTGTAAACAAATAAATGCTATTCAGGATGCAATATTTTATAAGATGGGTGCCATAAAAGAAAGATTTACAAAGTAGTGATACTAGAAAGAGATCTTCAAGAATGAGAAGTAGTTTGCTAGGCATCCAAGGAGGAGATGGCATTATAAGTGAAGAAAACAGTAATGGACCTGAAAAGGTATTCTATGTTCAAGTCCTAGAGCAGGAGAGGGTAAACGCTAGGAGGGGAAGCAGGGACCAGACCATGTAGGTTCTGCTGTCCCACAGTAGTATGACCACAGTGCACTGAACTTAAAGGGGTACATAATGTTAATATGTCTTAATACTGGTGACATTAGCCTTCTCTATTAAGTTTTTCCACTGTAAACTTACTAGTTTTCCTTTTGTAATTAATAAATATTTTGGAAGATATACTTTGAAGATATATAAAAATTCTGTTTCTCCTTATATTCTACACACTAATTTTAGAATTCATCAATGGGGTGGATTGAGATTTTCTATTTCTCTTATTCCTTCTACATTTATTAATTGGCACCTTCTATATAAGAAAGAGTTGACAAGGACCTACTGTATAACACAGGGAACTATACTCAGTATTTTGTAATAAGCTTAAAAGAATCTGAAAAAAAATTATGTATTTATAACACTTTGTTGTACACCTGAGACTAAAACATCGTAAATCAACCTACTTCAAAAAAAATAATTACTTAATTAAAAAAAAGAAAGAGTTGTCCCTTTCCCTGGTCCCAACTTAAAAAAAAAACAACCATAATTGTATTTTCTCTTGAGTAAATTTTCAAGTGTTTTTTGCCCATAATCTTTTAAGATTTTGATTTATTTCTACTTGTGATCAATTTACATTAGCTTTTATATAATAAAAATATTAACTTTCATATATACTTCTGCTACAAATAGTCACCAGTCTGATTGCAATTTTATTTTTCCATTACATAATTTTGTCATATATTTGAATATGCCAATTATTTCCCTTTGTGGTTTGTTTCTAATTTAGAATGTTTTCCCACCAAATATTTGATAAAATAGAAATCTATTTTTACTATTTTTTCATGCTTTGTTTCAAAAATAAATTTTTTATCACAAATTGGAGTTTACTTGGCATAGAGTATATTATTAAAATGCTTCCCCAATGCTAACTCAAATTTTAATCATGATTATTAAATAACCCTTTTTTCTCTAATGCTATTTCTTTATTTATATCCTATAATTTGACCTTCTCCTGTTCTTATTCTATTCTTTGCTCTATATACATTTCTCTCAGTATCATGGTTCCTTTATAATATGTTAATATGCTTTTATGTTTTAACATATAGTAAGTAATGCCAATCTGTCTTCATGGTACTTCTTGTCAGAAAATTATAAAATTTTTGAGAAGTACAAATTAGAAAACATAACTGCAAAGTATTACATGACTATATGCTTATATAAGTTTATTTATAAAATCCATAACTCCTTAGGATAATCTATAAGACCCTATTGAAATGAGCCATACCTATCATCTTTGACCTAACCTGTCACCACTCTCACTATCCCCCTCCATTCTGACACAATGCCATTTCTGTTTCTGGAACACTGTAAGCTTATTTCAAACAATGGCTCACTGCCATTCCCTCTACCTTGAAAGCTTTTATCTCATGTCTTTACACTGTTGGCTGGTTCTCATCATTCAAGTCTCAGCACAGATGTCCCCTCAGAGTGACCTCCCTTGACCACTTTTCCTAATGCTATCTACACTCCTCCAGGCATTCTCTACCATCTTACCATTTTATTTTCTTCAGTCTCAGAAATTATCTTATATATTTGTTTACTTACCCACCAGAATTTGTAAGCTCTATTAAGCAGTGCTTCATCTGTCTTGTTCATTTTAGCCCTAATGTGAGAATGGTACTTGGCTCACAGTGTGCTCTAGTTGGATTCAGCACAAATGTACGAGTGTCTGCGTATTACCATTATAATACTTTTGAAAAATCATAAACAAACATCACACTGTAAGTATTGTTCTATTTCTCTCTCTCTCTTTTTTTTTTTTATTGTGGTACACGGGCCTCTCACTGTTGTGGCCTCTCCCGTTGCGGAGCACAGGCTCCGGATGCGCAGGCCCAGCGGCCATGGCTCACGGGCCCAGCTGCCCCGCGGCATGTGGGATCTTCCTGGACCAGGGCACGAACCCATGTCCCCTGCATCAGCAGGCGGACTCTCAACCACTGTGCCACTAGGGAAGGCCTCTCTCTTTTTAAAGTTAACTGTCTTGTCTTAGAGCTCTATGTGAGTACATAGGGATCTACATGATTATTTTTACTTACTGCATTAGACAGTATAAAAGTACCAATTAGTTTCTAATTTTTTTCTAAAATGAAAAATGTTGCGATGTACATCACTGTACTACATTATCATTGTACATGTGTGATTATTGCTGTAAGACAGATTCCTAAAAGTGGATTTAATATTGTTGAGTATTTATTCTTCCAGGGTAATTTTAGATTTTGTCTGGTTATATGAACAAATTCTTAACATTTTGATTGGGGCTGCATTTCTATGTTTATTAACTCAACCTACAAATGTTTAAAATATGTAGTTTTTCTTCCCAATTGACAAATCTCACAATTAAGTTTGGTAATTTACTTTACTGAAATCATATACGTCCAATAGGTATTCCCCTAAGTGTTCTAAATCTTTTTTTCTACTACGAAGTAGACTTCCTCTTCCATATATTTTTCTACTGCTGTTAGTACTGATATTTAAGAAGGCTAAATGGCATATTTATCTTCTATCAGTTAATTCACTAATTCATCTATTAATTTATAGTGGTTTGCAAATTCCATTGACTTTTTAAGGCATATAAACATGCCAATATGAAAATAGTAATATTTTAATAAATATCTCTTTCTAATTTACTTTTTTATAATGTTTCATACAGAATTATACATATTTCCAAAATATATTAAATAATAATTATTATTGGGCAGTGGCATTATTCCTCATTGTAAAGTTTTACATCTTATAAGGTTATCTATTAAAATAGATCCCATGCATCAATGCTTAATATAAATTTCTTTTAATCATTTAGCAGTTATTTTGGAAGTAGGTAAGGCTCACAAACATTGATTCCTATAAATTATCAGACAGGTAGATGTCTTTTGAAGTGAACAGTTACGTTATTATCAGTTCCATGAATTCTGTGCTAGCTTTTTGGCCCTTTCTTCCTTAACTCCAAGGGATGTTATAAAAGAAACAGTTTAAAAATGCCACTTTATTTTTTAAATTTCATAATATTTACTAAGCATAGCTAGATCTATGTACGTAAGTAGGACTGGATCTTAAATTTTTTATAGTTCTTTGTCAGATTTTGAAGATGCCACTTTCTTGACTGCTTTTTTTTTCTCCTTTTGTATTTGACTAGATCATTAATGGTATCTGACACCAAAATAACAAAAAGAAGGTTAAAAAGCGAAATAAAAGTAATCCGTTATTTTAAGACATTTTAAAAATTAAAAAACATATTATAATTTTAAGAACACAAACACCCTCCAAAATTAAACTTTAACCGTATTACAACCTATCACAACAAATATCAGAAGAATTAAACAGAAGCAGTGCCTGACTCAATGTTATCATTCTACAGCCCTGTATCAATTTATTTATGCAGATTAATTTATTTCAGTCAGTACACAGTGGAACACCTTAAAATATTATAATAATATTACCAAAGTATTCCCACAGGTAATATTTTTTAAACGGAAATAAATACTTACTCTACCACTGATGGCATCTATATCTATTTCTGCCTTTTTCGCCCATTTTTGCCAGAAGTTGGGATCATCTAAGGAAATATCTGTTCGATTTCCAGATGCCACAAAACTTGCCTGAAATACATAATGGTAGTTTTTCAAAATGTTTTGAAACGTAGAGGAAAAATCTATCAAAGTATATCTAAAACCTTATCTCTTCACATTTAGTGTGGATAGAATTTGAATTCAGCATATACACACATGCACTCAAAGTACGTTTCAAACTACAATGGTCTGAAACATAGCACAGCATCTGCTTAAGGCAAAAGGCTTAATACCAACACAGGCTGGAGTTTTAGGAGCAAAATTAAAGAAGTTATTATCGTTGTTTGACTTTTAAACTTTGGGTAAGCAGGGATCAAATCGTTTTAGTCAAAAAACCATACAGGATACAATACTGCATTTTAGAAATACTATACAACAACACAGCAATCCCACTACTGGGCATATACCCTGAGAAAATCATAATTCAAAACGAGTCATGTATCACAATGTTCACTGCAGCACTATTTACAACAGCCAGCACATGGAAGCAACCTAAGTGTCCATCGACAAGTGAATAAAGAAGATGTGGCACATATATACAACGGAATATTACTCAGCTATAAAAAGAAATGAAATTGAGTTATTTGTAGTGAGGTGGATGGACCCAGAGTCTGTCATACGGAGTGAAGTAAGACAGAAAGGGAAAAACAAATACCGTATGCTGACACATATATATGGAATCTAAAAAAAAAAATGGTTCTGAAGAACCTAGGGGCAGGACAGGAATAAAGACGCAGACGTAGAGAATGGACTTGAGGACATGGTTGGGGGGAGGCTAAGCTGGGACGAAGTGAGAGAGTGGCATGGACATATATACACTACCCAAATGTAAAATCAATAGCTAGTGGGAAGCAGCTGCATAGCACAGAGAGATCACTCAGTGCTTTGTGAGCACCTAGAGGGGTGGGATAGGGAGGGTGGGAGGGAGATGCAAGAGGGAGGAGATATGGGGACATATGTATATGTATAGCTGATTCACTTTGTTATAAAGCAGAAACTGACATACCATTGTAAAGCAATTATACTCTGATAAAGATGTTAAAAAAAAAAAGAAAGAAAGGAAATACTACATGAATAGGGATTTCCCAGGTAGTCCAGTGGTTACACCTCCGCACTCCCAACGCAGGGGGCCTGGGTTCAATCTATGGTGGGGCAACTAAGATCCCACATAACGCAACTAAACTCGTGCACTACGAGTACTGAACCCGCATGCTTTAGAGCCCTCACGTCACAAGCCCGTGTGCCACAACTAGAGAGCCTGTGTGCTACAATAAAGATCCAGTGTAGCTAAAACAAATAATTTAATTTTTAAAAAAATGAATATTAAGAAATTAGGTTACAAGAAGAATTTCAAACCTATTTGCCCTAGACAGTTCATTTTCTGGTATTCTCCTACTTTATTTCCATCCCATTTTTACATAGATATGTCTCCTAAAAAAATGCAATACAGAATATAAGAAATACAGAAAAATGAGTCATTGCCTATCTTTATTTATTTTTTTGCGGTATGCGGGCCTCTCACTGTTGTGGCCTCTCCCATTGCGGAGCACAGGCTCCGGACACGCAGGCTCAGCGGCCATGACTCACGGGCCCAGCCACTCCGCAGCATGTGGGATCCTCCCGGACCGGGCCACGTACCCGCGTCCCCCACTTCGGCAGGCGGACTCTGAACCACTGCGCCACCAGGGAAGCCCCCTGCCTAACTTTATTTTGAAAACTCTTTTCCTTACAAAAAAAATACTGCATAAGCATTGTAAAAACTTAAGAAATTACAGAGGAATAAAAGAAAATATAAATGATTTATTTTCTTAAATGTTGCAGAAATTATAAAATCTTTTCATTGGACCTAATTTTAGACATTACAGTTCAACACTGTGATTCATAAATAACCATTATTTGCAACTTAAGTTCCTAAAAATAGATACGCTGCTTCAAAGAAAATTTATCAAAGTGCTTTATAAAAATGAAATACACAGAGAAGATACATAATGCTTTAACAAAAGGGCTTGAAAGATGCATGCTAAACTTCTATAGGGATAAATGGAAGGAGCTTCCAGGTGTCCACTCCTCTGGTGAGATGGAGTCGGGAGATGCTCTCCTCAGCTCCTTGCCTGGGTGGAGAAGTCAGGCTATAGGGCTGGCAGAAATCCTTGTTTGAGGGCCCCACCAAATTCCCCAGTCAGAGTGTTGCAGCTGAGCGGAGCGGCTGCTTGGGACTACTGCTCGGGCGCTGCAGAAACCCGTCTTGGAATCTGACATGTAATCAGTTTGGGACCGTTGGCCAGCTGCTCCTAACCTGGCCACATGAAGGCTCAGACTGTTCCAGTCTCTGAACTGAAGAGAACCAACACTATCAGCATATCTCTCACCACCACGAATGCAAGGTATTTCAATGAAGAGTATCAGGAGGACATATTACAAATCCCAGACTGGCATGTGCAAGTTCTGAGGAATGGTGGAATAACCCAATGTATCTGGGTGACCTTTGGAGACAGCTGAGACAGAGCTACAACAGGCAGTGGCTGCCACCCAACTCATAGCCCAGTTTCGCCAGCCTTGTGGCTGACAAGGTCTTGGTGCTCCAAGCGGCTGTCAGGCCTGAGCCTCTGAGGTGGGAGAGCTGAATTCAGGACACTGGTCCAGCAGAGACCTCCCGGCCCCACGTAATATCAATTGGGGAGAGCTCTCCCAGAGATCTCCATCTCAACGCTAACACCCAGCTCCACTCAACGACCAGCAAGGTAAAGTGCTGGACACCCCATGCCAAACAACTAGCAAGACAGGAAAACAACCCCACCCATCAGCAGAGAGGCTGCCTAAAATCATAATAAGCTCACAGACACCCCAAAACACAGCACTGGACACAGTCCTGCCCACCAGGAAGACAAGATCCAGCCTCATCCACCAGAACACAGGCACCAGTCCCCTCCACCAGGAAACCTACACAACCCACTGAACCAACCTTACCCACTGGGGGCAGATACCAAAAACAACGGGAACTATGAACCTGCAGCCTGTGAAAAGGAGACCCCAAATGCAGTAAGTTAGGCAAAATGAGAAGACAGAGAAATAAACAGTGGAAGAAGAAGCAAAGTAAAAACTCACCAGACCAAACAAATGAGGAGGAAATAGGCAGTCTACCTGAAAAAGAATTCAGAGTAATGATAGTAAAGATGATCCAACGTCTTAGAAATAGAATGGAGAAAATATGAGAAACGTTTAACAAGGACCTAGAAAAACTGAAGAGCAAACAATGATGACCAACACAATAAATGAAATTTAAAATTCTCTACAAGGAATCAAGAGCAGAATAACTGCAGCAGAAGAACAGATAAGTGACCAGGAAGATAAAATAGTGTAAATAACTACCACAGAGCAGAAAAAAGGAAAAAGAGTGAAAAGAATTCAGGACAGCCTCAGAGACCTCTGGGACAACACTAAACACACCAACACTCGAATTATAGGGGTCCTAGGAGAAGAAGAGAAAAAGGGACTGAGAAAATATTTGAAGAGATTATAGTTGAAAGCTTCCCTAACATGGGAAAAGCAATAGTCAATCAAGTCCAGGAAGCACAGAGTCCCATACGGGATAAAGACAAGGAGAAACATGCCAAGACACATATTAACCAAACTATCAAAAATTAAATACAAAGAAAAAATATTAAAAGCAGCAAGTGAAAAGCAATAAATAACATACATACAATGGAATCCCCATAAGGTTAACAGCTTATCTTTCAGCAGAAACTCTGCAAGCCAGAAGGGCGTGGCAGGACATATTTAAAGTGATGAAAGGGAAAAACCTACAACTAAGATTACTCTACCCAGCAAGGATCTCATTCAGATTCAATGGAGAAATTAAAACCTTTACAGACAAGCAAGAATTCAGCACCACGAAACCAGCTTTAAAACAAATGCTAAAGGAACTTCTCTAGGCAGGAAAACAAAGAAGAAGGAAAAGATCTACAATAATAAACCCCAAACAATTAAGAAAATGGTAATAGGAACATAAATATCGATAATTTCCTTAAATGTATATGGATTAAGTGCTCCAACCAAAAGACACAGACTGGCTGAATGGATAGGAAAACAAGACCCGTATATATGCCATATACAAGAGACCCACCTAAGACCTAGGGACACATACAGACTGAAAGTGAGGGGATGGAAAAAGATATTCCATGCAAATGGAAATCAAAAGAAAGCCGGAGTAGCAATTCTCTTACCAGACAAAACGGAATTTAAAATAAAGACTATTACAAGAGAAAAGAAGGACACTACATAATGATCAAGGGATCAATCCAAGAAGATATAACAATTGTAAATATTTATGTACCCAATACAGGAGTACCTCAGTACATAAGGCAAATGTTAACAGCCATAAAAGGGGAAATTGACAGCAACACAATAATAGTAGGGGACCTTTAACACCCCACTTTCACCAATGGACAGATCATCCAAACTGAAAAGAAGTAAGGAAACACAAGCTTTAAATGATACATTAAACAAGATGGACGTAAATGATAATTAGAGGCCACTCCATCCAAAAACAACAGAATACATTATCTTCTCAAGTGCTCATGGAACATTTTCCAGGATGGATCATATCTTGGGTCACAAATCAAGCCTTGGTAAATTTAAGAAAACTGAAATCATATCAAGTATCTATTCCGACCACAACGCTATAAGACTAGATATAAATTACAGGAAAAAAACTGTAAAAAAACACAAACCCATAGAGGCCAAACAACACACTACTAAATAATCAAGAGATCACTGAAGAAATCAAAGAGGAAATAAAAAAATACCTAGAAACAAATGACAATGAAAACACGATGACCCAAAACCTATGGGATGCAGCAAAATCAGTTCTAAGAGGGAAGTTTACAGCAATACAATCCTAGCTTAAGAAACAGGAAACATCTCGAATAAACAACCTAAACTTGCACCTAAAGCAAATAGACAAAGAAGAACAAAAAACCCCAAAGATAGCAGAAGGAAAGAAATCATAAAGATCAGATCAGAAATAAATGAAAAAGAAATGAAGGAAACGATAGCAAAGATCAATAAAACTAAAAGCTGGTTCTTTGAGAAGATAAACAAAATTGATAAACCATTAGCCAGACTCATCAAGAAAGAAAGGGAGAAGACTCAAATCAATAGAATTAGAAATGAAAAAGAAGTAACAACTGACACTGCAGAAACACAAAAGATCAGGAGAGATTACTACAAGCAACTCTATGCCAATAAAATGAACCACCTGAAGGAAACTGACAAATTCTTAGAAATGCACAACCTGCCAAGACTGAATCAGGAAGAAATAGAAAATAGGAAAACACCAATCACAAGCACTGAAATGGAAACTGTGATTAAAAATCTTCCAACAAACAAAAGCACAGGACCCAGGCTTCACAGGCGAATTCTAACAAACATTTAGAGAATAGCTAACACCTATCCTTCTCAAACTCTTCCAAAACATAGCAGAGGGAGGAACACTCCCAAACTCATTCTACGAGGCCACCATCCCCCTGATACCAAAACCAGACAAGGATGTCACAAAGAAAGAAAACTACAGGCCAATATCACTGATGAACATAGATGCAAAAATCCTCAACATAATACTAGCAAACAGAATACAATAGCACATTAAAAGGATGATACACCATGATCAAGTGGGGTTTATCCCAGGAATACAAGGAGTCTTCAATATATGCAAATCAATCAACATGATACACCATATTAACAAACTGAAGGAGAAAAACCATATGATCATCTCAGAAGATGCAGCGAAAGCTTTCGACAAAATTCAACACCCATTTATGATACAAACCCTGCAGAAAGTAGGCATAGAGGGAACTTTCCTCAACATAATAAAGGCCATATGTGACAAACCCACAGCCAACATCGTCTTCAATGGTGAAAAAGAGAAAGCATTTCCACTAAGATCAGGAACAAGACAAGGTTGCCCACTCTCACCACTCTTATTCAACACAGTTTTGGAAGTTTTAGCCACACTGATCAGAGAAGAAAAGGAAATAAAAGGAATCGAAATCAGAAAAGAAGAAGTAAGGCTGTCACTGTTTGCAGATGACATGATACTATACATAGAGAATCCTAAAGATGCTACCAGAAAACTACTAGAGCTAATCAATGGATTTGGTAAAGTAGCAGGATACAAAATTAATGCACAGAAATCTCTGGCATTCGTATACACTAATGATGAAAAATCTGAAAGTGAAATCAAGAAAACACTCCCATTTACCATTGCAACAAAAAGAATAAAATATCTAGGAATAAACCTACCTAAGGAGACAAAAGACCTGTATGCAGAAAATTATAAGACACTGATGAAAGAAATTAATGATACAAATAGATGGAGAGATATACCATGTTCTTGGATCGGAAAAATCAACATTGTGAAAATGACTCTACTACACAAAGCAAATACAGATTCAATGAAATCCCTATCAAACTACCACTGGCATTTTTCACAGAACTAGAACAGAAAATTTCACAATTTGTATGGAAACACAAAAGACCCCGAATAGCCAAAGCAATCTTGAGAATGAAAAACGGAGCTGGAGGAATCAGGCTCCCTGACTTCAGACTATACTACAAAGCTACAGTAATCAAGACAATATGGTACTGGCACCAAAACAGAAAGATAGATCAATGGAACAGGAGAGAAAGCCCAGAGATAAAGCCACACACATATGGTCACCTTATCTTTGATAAAGGAGGCAAGAATGTACAGTGGAGAAAGGACAGCCTCTTCAATAAGTGGTGCTGGGAAAACTGGACAGGTACATGTAAAAGTATGAGATTAGACTACTCCCTAACACCATACACAAAAATAAGCTCAAAATGGATTAAAGATCTAAATGTAAGGCCAAAAACTATCAAACTCTTAGAGGAAAACACAGGCAGAACACTCTATGACATAAATCACAGCAAGATCCTTTTGACCCACCTCCTAGAGAAATGGAAATAAAAACAAAAATAAACAAATGGGACCTAATGAAACTTCAAAGCTTTTCCACAGCAAAGGAAACCATAAACAAGACCAAAAGACAACCCTCAGAATGGGAGAAAATATTTGCAAATGAAGCAACTGACAAAGGATTAATCTCCAAAATTGATAAGCAGCTCATGCAGCTCAATATCAGAAAAACAAACAACCCAATCCAAAAATGGGCAGAAGACCTAAATAGACATTTCTCCAAAGAAGAGATACAGACTGCCAACAAACACATGAAAGAATGCTCAACATCATTAATCATTAGAGAAATGCAAATCAAACCTACAATGAGATATCATCTCACACCTGTCAGAACGGCCATCATCAAAAAATCTAGAAACAGTAAATGCTGGAGAGGGTGTGGAGAAAAGGGAACACTCTTGCACTGCTGGTGGGAATGTGAATTGGTACAGCCACTAAGGAGGTTCCTTAAACAACTACAAATAGAACTACCATATGACCCAGCAATCCCACTACTGGGCATATACCCTGAGAAAACCAAAATTCAAAAAGAGTCATGTACCAAAATGTTCACTGCAGCTCTATTTACAAAAGCCCGGAGATGGAAACTACCTAAGTGTCCATCATCGGATGAATGGATAAAGAAGATGGGGCACATATATACAATGGAATATTACTCAGCCATAAAAAGAAACGAAATTGAGTTATTTGTAGTGAGGTGGATGGACCTAGAGTCTGTCATACAGAGTGAAGTAAGTCAGAAAGAGAAAGACAAATACCGTATGCTAACATATACATATGGAATTTAAGAAAAAAAAAAGTCATGAAGAACCTAGGGGTAAGACAGGAATAAAGACACAGACCTACTAGAGAATGGACTTGAGGATATGGGGAGGGGGAAGGGTAAGCTGTGACAAAGCGAGAGAGTGGCACGGACATATTTAAACTACCAAACGTAAAATAGATAGCTAGTGGGAAGCAGCCGCATAGCACAGGGAGATCAGCTTGGTGCTTTGTGACCACCCAGAGGGGTGGGATAGGGAGGGTGGGAGGGAGGGAGACGCAAGAGGGAAGAGATATGGGAACATATGTATATGTATAACTGTTTCACTTTTTATAAAGCAGAAACTAACACACCACTGTAAAGCAATTATACTCCAATAAAGATGTTAAAAAAAAAAAAGAACCCATTTTGATGGAACTTTAAAATGCAGAAAATTACACATAGGAAAGGTAATAAAACTATTACAAGCAAAGAAGTCATTTATGACATTCAAGATAACTGAAAGTTTTAACACTGGGAAATTGATGATATCAGGAATTAGTGTTGGGAATTCCCTGGCGGTCCTGTGGTTAGGACTCTGTGCTCTCACTGCCAAGGGTGTGGGTTCAATCCCTGGTCAGGGAACTATGATCCCAGAAGCCGCCTGTTGCGGCCAAAAAAAAGAAAAAAAAGGAATTAGTGTTAATTTTATGTTAAAACGTGATTAATAGTATTGTGGTTGTGTTAAAGAAATCTTTATCTTTAGAGGTACAGATGGGAACATTTATAGAAGTTGTGATACTGTGCCTGGGGCTTGCTTTAAATTAATACGATATGCAAACTATTATATATAGAATGGATAAACAGCAAGGTTCTACTGTATAGCACAGGGAAGTATATTCAATATCCCATAATAAACCAAAATGGAGAAGGTTATGTGTGTGTGTGTGTGTGTGTATATATATATATACATATATATATATGTATATATATATAAGTGAATTACATTACTGTACAGCAGAAATTAACACAACATTGTAAACCAACTATACTTCAATAAAATAAATTTTAAAAAATAAAAAGTAAAATAATATGAAAGATGGGTAGGGTGGTGATGAAAGTTTAGTATGAGTAAATAATTGTTGAAGCTGGGTGATAAATACACAGGTCTCATTATACTATTCTGCCTATATTTGTAGTTTCAATGTTTATAAAACATCTAAAAAATTAGTAGGACAGGACTTCCCTGGTGATACAGTGTTTAAGACTCTGTGCTTCCATTTCAGGGGGAGCGGGTTCGACCCCTGGTCAGGGAACTAAGATCCCACATGCCATGCGGCACGGCAAAAATAAATAAATAAATAAAATAAAAAAGGAGTAGGAAAAAAACTAAAATCCTAAATGCTTCTTGCTGAACTTTGCAATGTCTGTTCATGACATTGCTTACCAAGTAATAAATACATTCATTCCATCATTCTTTTGAGACTGGGTTAGTAAGATGCTTGTTTATAGGAAGTATTTAACTATTATAAATGTTTAAAAATATTCATTTTCCTGGCATATTTATGAAACAAGTCACAGAAATAAATGCTTTAACAAAATGAATTTAAATTCTGTTTTTTTGTTTGTTCTAAACTATAGCTTTATTATTATGAAACTACTAAAAAAAGCAATTTTTTATTTCTTTGAAATGATGAGTGTGGTAGGCTGAATAATGGCTTGCAAAGATATTTACGTCTTAATTTCTGGAACCTTGTGAATGTTAGTTTATATGGCAAAAAAGCCTTGGCAGATGTGCTTAAGTTAGGGATCCTGAAATGGGGAGATTAGCCTATAGTATCAAGGCAGGCCCTAAATTCAATCACAGCTGTCCTGAATGCAAGAGGAAAGAAGAGGAGATTTCACTACAGAAGAGGAAAAGCCTGTGTGACAGCAGAAGCTGAGACTGGAATAATGTGGTCACAAGCAAGAAATGCAGGCACTCTTAAAAGCTGGAAGACATTAGAAACTGATCCTCTCCTAAAGCTTCCAGAAGAAATCAGCCCTGCTGACATCTTAATTTTAGCCCTGTAAGACTCATTTTGGAGTTCTGGCACCCAGAACTATAAAAGAATAAATTTGTGTTGTTTTAAGCCACTAAATTTGTGGTAATTTGTTACAGTAGCAACAGAAAATAATACAGTGAGATACCTCTTAATGACAAACCACATAATTCTAAAAACTCATCATCAACTTAAAAGAGTAAAGGTTAACTAGTTTGATAAAATGAAAAGTAGATAGCCACCATCACCTGCATAAAAGTATATGATGACAATTCATCAACATGGTATGAATATGAGTAACAGACATCTTAACTATACCCAAGTAATTCCAAATCTAAGAGGGGACTTCATTTTGTTAATTCAGAAATGAATTTCTCCTAATTGAGGACAAACAATATCCACATTTTCAAATCTTCATTAATAGAAGCTCATGAATTCTCAGGAACAATGAAAAGTTCACTGAAGTTCACAGGGTTTTATTTTGTCCTACAGTTTCATTGATATATGCCTCTTGAGAAGCCATTAAATATGAAAAGTCACTAAAAGGAAATAATTAGATTTTTGAAACATACTACTTTATGGTTGCTTACCTTAAAAAAATGTTCTATGTTACAGTAGAGAATCAATTTTGTGCTGCTACCTTATAACTGTTGATAATTAAAATAACTTGCGCAGAAGAAACTATACTTCACAATTAAATGGCTTTTAAAATATATATTCATTATAAGAAAAATGATAAATTCATTTTTCAATCTTAAAAATTTTTAATATTTGTAGATAATTCCAGATGCTCTTGTTAACTGACATATAACCTACTTTCAAGATGACATATAAAATTCTCAAAGTTCTTTTTTTGGGGGGGTCGCGCTGCACGGCATGTGGGATCCTAGTTCCCTCTGCAGTGGAAGCACGGAGTCTTAACCACTGGACCTCCAGGGAAGTCCCTCTCAAGGTTTCTAACGATGGATTAATGTCTACAGAAATGAAATGCCTGTTGTAGAAGTCCATCAAGTACTGGTTTACTGCCTACTTCCAAATGTTAAATCTTAATATCCCAGTTCCCCTCAAAATATTTTTCTTGAAATGTATTCGTTTAATCATTAAATTCCTTTATTATTTGCAAGGGAAATTTTAAATGGTGAAGTCTATCTTCCTATATCGGAAAGTAGCAGAAGATCTTAGGCACCAAAGAAGCGCCCTTATAAGTAAGCAATCCAACTGAAGCTTCATTTAGACCACTTTGTTTTCTTTTTGTAAATTAAGCAACTCAAAGCCTTTTGTTCTACACCAAATTTAACATCAGACCAGAAACTTTTCTGTTTCTAGGATCCACCTAACTGCCCTTATGAAAATCTCTCAAAACAAGATTTACGTGATATAACCACTTGTAAATGAGGTTACCAATAATGAGTTAATCGATGGATATATTTATTAATTCTAATTAGTCTTATTATGCACCCTACTCCATAAATGTAGCTTCTTATCAAAAACTCTTTGATAATACGTAGAAACATGGATTGGAATGACATTTACCAAAACCACTGAAAATAACTGCTCAGCTGAAGTTTCTGGACATTCCAAGGAAAAGCAAAAAATAGTATCAACTTTATTCCTTTGGTGCTACTATATAGTAGTGCCATATTCCACTATGCCAAATGCCCACCATGTAGTGGCATTCCCACACAATTATGGAAATGAAAAAATTATAATACAAGTACAGGTTTATGTGGTACCTCTTCAGCTACTGCGGTACCTTTTCAGTAAGCTCTCTTTTCAAATGCAACAATTACTCCCTGGTCTGAGGGTTTAAAACAGATACTTAAGTGCTTAACTTTCACATTCTTAGAGTATAGCTGATTATGATTAGAGCATACCTGAGTAAAATAATACTCACATAGCACTTTATAGTAAAGTAGGAAAGGTCAAGCATGATTATCATGCTCTCCTTTTTCAGGACAAGAAAGACTCATAAAGGTTAAGTTAACTGTCCAAGGTCACTAAGCTCATGAGTCAGAATTCAAACCCTGAAGTTCTGACTTTCCATGATTATTATCATTAACATTGTAAATGAGGATATGCCTTCATTAATTAAAAAAAAAACAAACTTTAAGGAGACTACCCCTATACTTGGCCTAATCAACAAAGGTGATTTCTGTGACTAATACCTTTTGGTTAAATTAAATTTCGGATAATTTCAGGCATGAGGGGAAAAGTATCTGTACATAGTGTGTTGACAACTTGAGTAAGACCAAGGAATCCAAAGGAAACAAGATTTCTCAGGAAAGAAGATAGAGCCAGGGTGTATCTATCCAATCGTGACTAGTTTTAGTTCTCAACCTTATACTTTACTTCTGCAGTATTCCTTTTGTTTCCACAATACTACTTTCTTCTGCTTTTTTATTAACTCCCAAATCTATATCTAGCCAACCCTCCTGGACATCTCCACTTGGATGCCCTGTAAATGCCACAAATATAACAGCTCCAATATTTTATTTTCTCCATATAAACTTCCTTCTCCTCAATTCTCTATCTTACTTAATGACACCATAACCCTCCTAGCTACTTGGGCCAGAAATCTATCTTCAAGTTATTTTTGACTCCTCCTTCCACAAATTTCTAACTGGTCATCAATTCCTGTTAATTCAAGTGGGTCTCCAGTGCCCTGGTTTGCCTATCGTCACAGCCTATAGAAGCCTCTTATCTGGTCTCTATGCCTCTAGTCTTTCTCATTTCAATCTCATTCTCTACACTGCTGCTAGAGTTAAATTTCTAAACCAGAACACATTATGCCCATTTTCTGCTTGAAAGGATTTCAGAGCTTTTTAATTGCCTCAGGATCAAGTTCAAATTCCTCACAATGGAATTTTTTGAGCCCTTCACAATTTGGGTCCAACCTCCCTAACCTTCATATTCATCTCCATTTAATTTACACTGTGCATCCATACACGCCTACACCATAGTTCTTGAAATCTTCCTTGTAGGTTAGTAACATATAATTCATTTATGTGGCTTTCTCTTTTTGTAACACAATGAAATTCAAACTTCCTTCAAGACTCAGCTCAAATGTTATCTTCTCTGAAAAGGCTTTCTTGATTTGCTGTCCTCCCATTTTACGCAGAATTAATACTTTCTTTACTTTTTTCAGCGACTAGAATCCTTTCATTTTAGTGTTCCCAACACTTAGTAAAGTACCTAACACAAGATTACATTACTTTCCTGAATGAATGCGAGAAAAAAATTTCATATTAAGATTGGTATCATTACTTTTGGTGTAGCACCTGGACTACCTGCTCTATACTACAGTGCTCTCCATAAAGATGAAGAAAGACTTCTGGGTTGGAAGTGGAGAGGGGATGAATGAAGAAAATGTAGAAAGGAAGTAAAGTGGAAAGGAGAAAACCTGTATGAATCAGTGCAGGTGGGACAGAATACTGCAATAAAAAAAACTCTTCAGATGAATGCAAGATATAGGTTTACCATGTCTCTATTGGGGGTTGGGGGGAAGAACATACAGGCAGTTAGTAAACTTTTAAAATGTTTTCCCCAAATAGGGGTGATACAATTATTAATATTTCTTTTCAAGACAAAAATTTCATTTTATCCTCCCCAAACTTGATTTAAATATTTAAAATTAGATTAGAAATACTTTCCTTGAAGTACTTTAAATTATTATAAGTTAATGTAAGATGATTTAACCTCCTACATTATATTACTTATATTTTGCTCTGACTTTGGCATATATGTTCTTTTTTAAAATATTTATTTATTTATTTTTGACTGTGTTGGGTCTTTGTTGCTGTGCCTCGGCTTTCTCTAGTTGTGCTGAGCGGGGGCTACTCTTTGTTGTGGCGCACGGGCTTCTCATTGCTGTGGCTTCTCTTGTTGTGGGGCACAGACTCTAGGCACATGGGCTTCAGTAGTTGTGGCACGTGGGCTCAGTAGTTGTGGTGCAATGGGCTTAGTTCCTCCGCAGCATGTGGGATCTTCCCGAGACAGGGCTCGAACCCATGTCACTTGCATTGGCAGGCAGATTCTTAACCACTGCACCCCCAGGGAAGTCTGGCATATATGTTCTTTGATTTCTAAATTTGACTTCAAATGTTCTACTCTGATTAATACTTAGAACCATTTCTAGTTATTACTCCTACTCCATTTCACTAGCATCAGAAGAGTACATGTGAAATTTGATGTGAGAGATCAGAAATAAATGAAGGAAAAGAATATATTACCTACTTCTTTTGAGTAATTCAGTTTATTTAAACATTAAGTAGATGCTCCTCAAATAATTAGTAGAGTAAGAGACAGTTAAATTTTTTTTACGAGAGAACATTACAGGGTTTTTTTTTGTTTTTTTTTTTATAAAATATCACTCACTGTTACCTTGGCAAATGTTGACCCACGTCCTTCTGATTCAATTGTAATGGTTTTTGTACGACGTAGTAAAATCTGATCAATATCTTCTTCACAGAATTTAGAGCCTTCATCTTCTTCTTCCATAATGGCACCATAAGCACCTCTTCGAAGCAGATCTTCTATTTCCTTTTTGGAAAGCTGTTGAATCTAAAGAGACAAAATTTTGGTAATAGTTTTTTCAAGTTCATAAAATGAGAAAGTATCCCTAAAGAATGTTAAAGAACACAGAAGTCATGTTTAAATTGCATTTGGGGCTTGGGATGTACCTGAGAGAATTCTCTAAAAGAACATATTGAGGTTGTTGACTCTTTACTATCTTTAAAGTACGATTTGCCATTTGCCTAAAGTAACTCCAGTTAAAACAAAACCTCTGGGGCAGGTAACCTCTCAAGGTTCTTTTTAGTACTAGGATTCGAGAGTTGTTATAAGCACAAGATATAAATAAGATTTTGAGGGGAAAAAATGCCAAAAACATCATTTATAGCAAGAGAAAGCCAATGTTAATAGTTTGGCCCTAAAAAAACAATTTGAAAAACTGTTTATAGAAAAAATGCAGAAAAACACAAATTCTACTTTGCTGTGCCATGATACAAATGTCCTGCAAGGAAGAATTTCTATTTGAAAACACAATCTTAGAATTTACAAGCATTGACATTATATAGACAGAACAGTTTCAAAAAGTACTAACTAAATGTAGCTCTACTCTGACATTCCTCCTTACATAAAAGTATCTATCTACTGCTTAGTATGGATCAAAATTAAATAATATGCTATCTGAGGTTTAAACTAAATGTGAACAAAAACAGAAAAACTCTAGGTGAAGAAGAAAATATACATACACCACCAACATTACTTTCTCTTCCACTCATGCTCTGTAATACAGCCTTATCTAGACCCAGTTTCAGACTGGCTCGGTCAAACATCTCTCTTTCATATGAGTTACGAGTTACTAGTCGGTAGACTTTAACTGCTTTATTCTGACCGATTCTGTGGCAACGAGCTTGGGCCTATAAAAAATGAGAAATTATAGGTTAAATTAATTTATAAAATAGCACAAAAGGCATTACGCATTAAACTATCTTGATGGAATATAAAAGTATGTGCAAGAATTTTTAGACACTCTTGCTGTTGAATTGCATATAACCTTTCTCTGGAAATGAAGGTAGAACTTATTAAAATGAGACATGATTCCACAATCAGAAATAAATTAAAATTTAAACATATTTCAGAGACTATAAATCCATGAAGAAATACTATTTTTTAAAGAGGGTGTCATCAGCATAATTCTAGACAGGAACATAAACTCTGTGAACAGACTTTTTTTAGCCTCTGGCTTTAAACTTAAAATCTAACCCTAAATTTCTAATTTTTTTTCTACTACATTATCAACAATCTTTTCAATATATTTTAGTTAAGCTGGGTAATTCTGAGGGGAGTAAAAACCTAAGGTGAACAACTCTGGAGGCCTAAATTTTATTTAAACAAAGGAAGAACTAATTATCTAATATGCAGACATGTTGGAAGTAGAGACATCAGAGATTACATAAGAGCTTCACATTTTATCTTGGGTTCCTAAACTTAAAATTTGTCTGATAAATTTTGAACTAGATTATACACATGAGAGGTTAAAACATTATCTTTTATTAAGCCAGGTATATTCTCAAGAATAATATCAATTACAGTACTACTGAGACTATCATGAACAATAAAAGAAGAATTTCTCCAATACTTTGTTCTCTTCTCATATCCTTCCTAGAAACACATTTTCTGTAAACTTTGACTCACTCTAATCACTAATTAATATTCCTATGTTCCAACGAAGTTCAAGTAGTCTTAATTTATATGTGTACATTAATTTTCTACAGAATTTCATAAAAAGGCAATATGTCTCAATTCCATGCATACTCTATTATGTAATGATTAAGAAGATGATATCAGGATAAGCAAGTACTTATTTTTAAGGAAGTAAAGTAAGTTATTCTTAAAGTGTAGGCTTTTCTCAAATTTACATGATATACTTTGAACAATACTGTACTTGAGTAGGTAAACCTTTTTTAGAAGTATGATACGTAACCTAAACAAGTATTTTTTATTTTATTGTCATTAAATTAAAATAAAAATAATTTCACCTATTTTATTTGGCATAGATATTTCTTAGGGAAACATACATGTTAGTTTGTCCGTATAAAAATAAAACAGGTGGATTATCAAAGATAGCTATGGGAATTAAAAAAAAAATTCTCTTAGCCAAGGAATCTGTTTACCTGAAGGTCGTTTTGAGGATTCCAATCAGAATCAAAAATTATACATGTATCAGCTGCAGTTAAGTTGATGCCCAAACCACCAGCTCGGGTACACAGAAGAAAGACAAATCGATCTGAATCAGGTTTACTAAATCGATCTATAGCAGCTTGTCGAAGATTCCCTCTGACTCTTCCATCAATTCGCTCATATAAATATCTATCAAATGAAATGCAATAAATTTAGATAGATGAGTATAATGAAAATGAAGGCATTCTATCAAATGTGACAGACACATATCTGTTTTCCAGCAACATTATGTTTTCTACAAAATTAAGAAGTGATATTACCCCAACTAGTTTCTATGGTTTTATTCTTCTCAGTGTTGGTGCTAAGTAAGAAACACAAAGTAACACAAAGTTACAAAATCTCTGCATTCCTGGATGTATAGGTAAAATACCTTTATAATTAATATACTTTATTGATCTCATTGTAACAAATGATTTTTTCTTTTTGGCAAGAAGTAAAGACTTTCATAAAACTCGATATAAGAAGCTTAAAAACATTTCTCTCAACTGATATACTATTCTCTCAACTGATATACTATTCTCTCAACTGATATACTTGCTTGTAAACTATAATTTATTAAGGGCAAACTATAATGCTAATCCTTTATAGTCATCACTGCCAAGCAATTGAATTTTAACTTCTTGTATTCTTCCTCATTTAACATCAATAAAAATAAAATACATAAAAATTTAGGAACTAGAAGAGGAATACACATGACACTTGCCACACCTCTTCAAGACACTGGTTCAAGACACTTCTTTCCACCTATAATTTACTAGAGTCTCAGCAGCAGCTCCACTGTTATCTCTAGTACCTGTGAAACAGGGGTGTGACTTCTAATAATGTTACTTTTGACATTACTTTTGACATTAAAGAAATTTGAGGTTTTCCATGAAATTCATAAGTCAAATTTATCTTTAGCTTACAAAGTTCTTCGTGTAAAGACATCAAGAAAATGCAAGAATGGCTATTTTAGGAATACTGCAATTTAATCTACTTACGTGGTATAAAACTGAGAATAATACACATTTTGGAATAAGACTAAATGAAAGGAACACTGACACTAAAAGTAGAACTAAAAACAAAATGAAAAATAAAAATGAACTACAAAATCTCTGATAATATAAAGTAGTATAGACAGATCTTTTACTTATTAATAAGGTTCAAAATATAGTAAACTACAATTACAGCTGAATCTTCAGATTCTCTCTTGCATTAATGTGCTGATTTCTAATTGGCCCACAAAGTGCTCTGATAAATATCTTATGATAAATATTCTATTTATCCAAATACCGATTAGACATTATTTAAGACTATCTTACTGTCATGCACCAAAAAACCAAACCAAAACAAAAAACCTACATTAAACACATCAGAAAAAATTAAAACATGAGCAAGTATTATATAGTGTACAATAAGTTAAAGTGCAGCAAGTTCAGGTTCTAATTTTAACAATGAAAAAGATCTGAAAAGGATCTTGAATCATTTTAATTTTGAAGATAGTTATAAATCCATTTAAAATGTTGCTACTGCAAGGCTAAAAAAATCAAATAAAATGTATACTAAAAAACCTATTTGTAGGTCAACAAATACCTGTCAATTTGCAAAATTTTCTTAATCAGTCTCCTTAGCCCTGTTTACTACTGCAACATATATAGGTTAGGAAAACACCTGACACATAATCTTAAACAATCTTTATGCAGAGATTTAAATGGATTCTTACCTAGATAAAGAGGAAGATGTGACTAAAGTTGGGTTACAGTACAGTGCTGTAATAAACTTAACAACATATACTTAGCATAATTCAGTGGTGAATTATATGCCTTACCTTTTATGTATAAGATAGTCCTCCAGGATATCAAGGCAGCGTACCATCTGAGAGAAGATGAGCACTTTATGACCTCCTGCTTTCATTTTAGGAAGCAATTTATCAATAAGGACCAATTTACCAGCAGACTGGATCATTGCTTGAAGATGAAAATCAGAAGCAGCTGGATTATATGTATCTCTAAATTCTCCAAGTATTTTCTCCTCAGCACCTGTCAAAGAAATGTAAGACAGCATCAGTGCACAAATGCAGATGACTCCCAACTACTTTCTTTTTAAATAGTGCTCCTCTGTGCTTCTGTAACATTAAAATTTTCTAATGGTAGGTACACTGCTTTTATTAGAATTATTTATGTTTGTGGCTAAATCCCCACCAACACCAGCCTGTAATTGAGGATATGGACAGTGTCTTAAGCATTTTTTATCTCCCAAGACACTGGGCATAATGTCTTATATAAATTTTATGTTTGCTAAATGTTTAATGAATGCTATTAGGAAAAGTATTAATGAAAATGTGGTTCTAACTTAGGTGAGTAAACACATATTTTTAAATAAACATCTAGTATTTAAACACCAATATAACAGTGATCATGACTGAAAGGTGATCATACTTAATCTGGATGGGCATCTTGCTTGCCATCAAAGCAAACAGACAAGAAAAATTAAAGGGGAAGTCAAGTTACAGGTCTTTGACCATACTTCTTCCAGAGTCTAGATTAACATTAGAGGCTCTCTGCTTTCCTTCAGCCTGTCTAGCTATAGGAGTACCAGGATTGCAAGTGAGTTAGTTACTAGTCTAAGAAATGGCTTGTCTTGGATAAAGTTAAGAGTATACTCCCAGGAATAAGTGAAAATACCCAAATGTTGTACAGAGAGACTATTAGCAGAGAAGCTGACAAGACCTTAAAAAGTAATGTTACTAGAACACAAAAATTGAGAGACAATAACTAGGGTATCCAGACTGAAAAGAAACCAGGAAGAAATATGTAAATTCGGAGGTTCAAAGACAGGCTTTGCTGTCTTTGTCCATAAGGAGGATTAAACTGGAGGAAGAATTACAGCCCACGTTAGACTGAACACAACTCCTGCTTTTGTAATCTGGTGATGCTAACATGGGACACTGTAATGAAGTAGCTCACACTGCCCCTAACTCCAGAACACTTGTAATCCCTCAGAACACCAGGGTGGAGAGTTATAGGATCACCGCCTCTCTTTATAACAGCCACTACAGCTGTAGTGGTGGTGTGTTATTTTTTCATGAGTATTTGTTGAAAGAAGAGAATTTGTTTGCAATCCTCTTAAGCTACCTTTGATAAGATATGGGTGATTACAGCACTTCCTGAGCTCCATCATGGTATTGACCAAGTTGGGTACATTAGTCTGCCCTGCTCCTTTGGATAAAAACGAAAAGTTCTTCTCCAGAATAGCCCGGTAGTATTTCTTCTGAATGTTAGTAAGTTCCACTTCAATGATGGTTTCTTCCTTAGGTGCCAACTTCTTTTCCACGTCTTCTTTCAATCGTCTCAACATCATTGGTTTCAAGATAGCCTGAAGTTTCTGCACCTGCATAAAAAATGATGAAAATATATGTAGCATACATATACATAAGTACAATGAGAAGAGATTTGATGTGCTTATTTACAAAGACCAATAGGATACCTGTTCCTCTGTTTTCAGATCCCCAAATTCTTGCATGAACGTTGATTCAGAAGGAAACCTTAAGGGTTCCAGAAAGTGAAGAAGACTGAATAGTTCTTCAACTGTATTTTGGAGAGGTGTGCCAGTCAAAAGCACCTTGTGCTCCTATATAAAACAAGAATAACATGTCAATAACATGTACTAAGTGTTCATGTCAAACACCACAGTACTAAAATTATACGAAAGCTGACATAGGTTATCAAATGTTTCAGTGTTTGAAAAGCAAATCTTTTTCCGACCATAATTTTCAAGAGTCAACCCAATACATCTCTACCCATACATCATCATTAATTTACTTTCTCAATCACTTTTTAAAAACTCTGTATCATTCTCATAATAGTTTACTTTGTCTGCTATTAATTCTTACCTATTGCTTTTGAAAGAAAAATTCTAAATAATTAAGAAGCATATTTTAGGTTTTTTTTTCAAGGAAACAGACATTTTAAAGAACAAAGAGGGCATTTTGGGGGTTACTCAACCATTCTTGGTATGGTAATTTGTATAGAGAACAGCGCTCATTCTTTATAATTTGGCAGATCATCACTTGACTTCTTACACACGAACAAATTCTTAAATCATTAAAACTACAAACCAACAATGTGAAGGGCTGATTGGAATATACTTCCAAACTAGAATTGCATTACAAATTAAACATAATAGTAACAACAGGAAATAAAATATTTTTAATGATAATAGCACAAAGTATTTGAAATTTGATTTGACAGTACCTCTAAATTCCTAACCTGAATATTTGTATATGTATCTGTATGTCTGCATAAGTATTTAATATTAGGAAACAGTCTAGACAGATATATACCAATCTGCAAATATTGGAGTAAGGAGGGGAAGAGAACGGGTGGGCGTGGATGAAGAGTAAGAAGGAGCACTTTAGTGTTTTACTGTATGTAGTCCTTATATCTTTGAGTCATTTGTTCAAGTGCTCATGTACTAATTATGTGATGTTAATTAAATCAAAATATTAAAAAACACAAAATGCTTTGATTTTAAAGCAAACACACTAATGACTTTCAAAAATCCCATTAATTATAATAAATATATGCTAAGTATGTAGAATTGTGTAGAAACTTTATCCCTCTATCATAAATGATCTGAATAATATAACTTTGGTGAAAGGGCTTTTTATTGAGGAATTTCTGCCTTAAAACTTGTAGTTTTATTTCTTTCAATAGGACACTCTACAGAGGTTTCTCTCTCTCTTTTTTTTAATTCCAGCAGTTAATTACTAAAGCTTTTTGGAGGAAAGAACTAAAAAATTTAAGTCTTAGAGAACAGATGAGATTCTTTCCCCCTTACTAATTAATTAAAGCAAAATAATCTTAATTATCACAGATAGAAATCAGAAATCTGTTATTTTAAAATTAAAAAAGGAATAAGTTTTTGGCATTAGCTCTTTTTACTATGTAGCTAAGAAACAGAAGTCATAAAAATGACATTAAGTTACTTACCAGATTCATGAGTTTCAGACCTTCTAGAAGTTTACAATTTTTATTTTTTAACCTATGTGCTTCATCAATAATCACACATCGCCATTCAATTGCATTAAGCTCTCCACAGCCTCCAAGAATCATTTCAAAAGTGGTGATGATGGCTTGGAATCTGTAAGCTCCTCGAATGATTCGCCCCTAGAAATTTATTACCAAATACAATAATTTGCTAGAATGTCTTGATCATAATTTTTAATTCCTGTCAAGCAGCATAAAAATCATTTAATGACATCTGCTATAAAACATTTTCCACTGGAACTTTTATGTATGCACAGACACTCCCTTAAAATGAGGAACTTTAGCATTAAAACTGTATTAGATTGCTGTCTTCAAGAATGTTAAAAATTATACAATTAATAACTATATCCAAATAAGTATTCCTTGATAAAACATTTTATAATTTTTAAGAGTTGTAATAACAATGTTAAGTCAAAAAAGAAATGGTTATTATAAAATCTAGCCAATGAAATTTCAGTATTAATGCTTATTACTTATATCCGTGACTCCACACATATAATGGCAGATAAGTAGTTAATATAAAAATTGGCCACTTATGTCATTTATGCAGCAAGTATTTATTGAGTGTCTCTCATCTAGTTGTTGGAGATATAGTAGTAAACAAGACAGACAAAAATAATTATCCAAGTGGAACTTACATTCCAATGACTCAAATATAGGACATAGCCACTAAGAAAAACAAAGAAAAAACTCACCAAAAATTTAAAAAAAAAACTAAGAAAGTAACAGAAGTCATAGACTAAAATAAAACAGGGATGGGGAGTAGGAAGTATGGGGTTGGAGGTGACCATTCCCATTTTATTTAGAGTGACTGGGAGGCCATCATTAAGAAGTGACATTTGAGCAAAGTCCTGAAGATGAGGGAGGAAGCCACGTTAGTATCTAGAGATCTGCAAGAGAAAGAATTCTTGGTAGAAATAGAGAGTGTGAATGCTGTAATGTGGGAGTACCTTTGGCAGTATTCAAATAATAGCAAGAAACCCAGAGTGATTGAAATCCAGTGAGAATGGAGGGGATGAGGCTATATACGGCCTTAAAAGCTGTGGTAAGGACTCTGGCTCTTACTGTGAGCAAGAAGCTATAAGAGGGTTTTGAGACAAGAGTATCATGATTTGACATATATTTAAAAAGAATCCCTTGGCTGTTCTGGTAAAAATAGTCTGACAAAGGCCAAGGACAGGATCATAGAAACCAGTTAAGAGGCTGCTGTAGTAACCCAAGCAAGAGATCTTCAATGGAGGTCATGAGAAGTGCTCAGTTCTGGATTTAACTGGAAGGTAGAACCAACAGGATTTACTAATGGATAGGAGTGGAGTGAGATAAAGAGAGGATTCAAGTTTGACTAAACTTTTTCACTCAACTAGAAGTTGGTGTTGCCATTGACTACAATGAGGAAATGCAGGATTTTGGTTTTGGACATGTTATGTTTGAGATTAGATATTGTCTATTAGATATTCAAGTGGAGTAATTGAGTAGGCATTTGCATATGACTCTGGAATTTAGGAAAGAGGTTAGAGTTGGTGATATAGATTTAGGAGTTTCCAGCAGTACAGACAGTAATTAAGTTGTGTGACTGAATGAAATCTCTGATGGAATGAGTATGCATATAAAAAGTCTGAAGACTGAGCCCTGGGTCACCCCCAAGATTAGATATGGGAAGACAAGAAGAAATTGGTTAAAGAGGGCTTCAGAAGGAATAGGTGGTGACATAGGACAGTATAAAGTACTGGAATCCAAGTGAAGAGAATGTTTAAATGCGACTGAAAATTATAAACTATTAGGGATTAGAAGAAATGAATGGTTAAGAAGGATCATGTGATCTGATTTAGATTTTAATTCCTATCAACTTAATTACACTAATTTTAGAATAATTCACATTGATTGCATATGCTGGCCATTAAGATGAACAATAGCTCCAGTAGAATATTATTAAAATATTGATAGTTATAAAGTATAAGTCTATGGTATTTACACAGCTCTAAAAACCTGGGATACAATGCATTCAGTTAGAGTAATATTGCAGTGTTTAAGAACAACGGCTCGAGTCTAACTGATTTGGGTTTATTAATCCCAGTTTTGCTCTGTGATTTTAGGGGAAACTACATCACTTCTTTTTGCCTTGGTTTCCTCATTTGTAAATAAGTATGATATTATCACCTATTTACAAGGTGATAAATTAATCTTTGATATTACAAAGATTAAGTGAAATACTACATGCAAACTGTTTAGCATAATGCCCGGCACATGGTAAATACTCAATAAATGCCTGTGGATATTAGTGTTACTATCTGTTACTTTTTCCAAGGCAATTGAGAAAATTACAACATAATTTTACTACTTATGTGATTTCAAGCTTATTTAATAACTTGGAAAAAGCAGAAGTTAAATGTTCATTTAATTTATATTAAAATATATTTGAAAGAATTAACTGAAAATTATTTCTATGTTTGAAGTATAGAGCTACTTAGCTCATTACAAGACATCTTTACCTCTTGAAATTTTAAACCCTTCACATAATATTCTTCTAGAATGCGTAACATTTAGCATAAAAATATAATTTAATATATACTATTCAGTTTACAACACATCAAGAATCTTTCAGCTTCTGGCTCACATTTATACCAAACTCATACAAGACATATATTAAAACTGTAACCTTGTTAAAAATCCTTAAACTTCCAATATTTTAACGTACCTTTAAAAAATGAGATTGAACTAAATGATTTTAATGATATCATAGAGCTCTAAAATTCTATAAATGTACAATTAAGAATAATAAAACACTATGGAAGGAAATGAAACTATAACTTAACTAAGATGTCATAGGCTCCAAAGGTGCAAGGGTAATTAATTTTCAGTACAACTGATTGCAGACATACTTAATTTCATAGAAATCTAATTATTTCAACCATAGAAGGGAAATGAGGTTAAAGGAAAATATCAATTAATTTTATTGATATTCAGCCTCAAATAAGTAGAAAATCAGTTGTAATTGGGAGGCAAAAGTAGAAGGCTATGCACTTTACCTTACCTTAACCTGTATCATATCCCATGACCTGGCCATATGTTATAATGGTCCTTATAAAACAGAAGAATCAGTGAAAGAAAATAAAATATTAAGGTGCTATATTGAGGCAGAGTGTCATAACCTTTTCCAATGAAAAAGTACAATTTTGTGTGAGTTGTTTTAATTAATTTTGTTTCTTATTTCTTAATAAAAGTTTTACCTAAGAAGAGTCAAACTACCACTCAAAACTGCAACTCGGAACTTCATGTTTTCTAGTCTTAACCTTCTGCTAGGGAATTCTTTCTTATAATGTCATCTCAATTTTATGATCTGTGCATTTAGCAGAAAAATAGGTATTCCTTCCTAAAGAGTAATTGGCCAAAGTAAAATGGAAAATGTGCCCCTAGGATATAGGGAAGAAGAAAACCATCAAAGCAATAGAGTAATGAAATAACCAATCCAAAGGGTAGAAAAATACAGACGTATGCTTGTACCAATATACAAAACAAACCAAATTTTTAAAAACCGTCTAAAATCAAAATTCATTGAACACACAAGAGAACCTATGGTTTCACCTCAAAGGGCATTCAAACCCATGGTGGTCACTGAAGATGTAAATTTTAAAATGGAGGAAAAAAACTGGAGGATGATCAAAGAGACACATTATTTTTAAAATAAATTTAATGTGTAGTTGAAAACAATTAGTAAAACAATTATTCTAGTTGAAAAATTACGTATACAATCAAATTTGTACATTTGTATAAATCAGCATACTTCCAGTGAACTAGAGCATGAACTTGGCTACTTCTGTCATTTTTCTCTTCAGCTACTAAAATTTATTGTAAAATAAATATGATGAATAAAGAGATCAGATTAAGATTTAAGTAGGCAATTAAAATCTATCATAAATTTGAAAGTAATTAATATGTAATGCTTATCTTTTGCAAACCTGACCTTTCAAACAACAAAAAACATCACCAATAACACACCTGTGAGTCCCTGAAGTACATCTCATATTGCTGTATCATTTGTCTGCTAATCAGGCTCCCATGATAAACCACAACATTAATATCAGTCCACGTACGAAATTCTCTCTCCCAGTTTGCAATAGTAGAAAGTGGAGCAATAATCAGGAAAGGTCCTCTTATACCAGTCAGAAGGATTTCGTAGAGGAATGTAATTGATTGAATGGTTTTGCCAAGACCCATTTCATCTGCTAAAATGCAGTTTCGTCTGAAATAAACAAATATATTACCCATGTAGATTTTGGGGTTTTCTGTATACTACAATGTTTTAAAAGATAAATATTAAAAAAAATAACCAGTGATCAAGTTAAAATACTTGCATTTATAACGTAGAAGTTGCTGAAGTGCAGATTTGGCTAAAGATTATAATTTTATTATAATATTGCAAAGGGACAACTATAGGTTTTTGTAGCTCCAAAATAAAGATACCACCTGTTAGATACCTGAGTTTTTAAAAGAACGAAATGGCAAGAGCAAGGCAAACTAAATATGTTATTTATTCAGGAAACATTTATTAAATGCTTTCTGTATCTCACGGATAGTATGAGAAGATGGGATACAAAAGAAATAGAACATGTTCTCTGCCTTCCAGGGGCTTATATCTATTAGAAAAGCAGACATATGAATAAATAAATAAATAGTCATGCAATGTGCTATCACAGAAGCACAAATAAAGAACTGGTTTTCGACTCTAGCTATACACTGGAACAGCCTAAGAAACAGATACCCATGGCCTTCTCCTTTACATTCCAATTCAATGTGCATGGAGTAGGATAAAAGCAACTGTAATTTTTAAAATAAGCTGCACAGATGATTATGATATATGGCCAGTTAAGAATTATCAGTGTTTATTATGGAACCTCAGAGGAGTAAGCATCTAACCCTGGCTAGAAGAGATGAGAGAAGATAAGACTGCCTTCAAAGAGAAGGACAGTAATGAGTAGGATTTTGCCAGAGGGCAGAGCAAAGGAGCATAAGTGTAAAGAACATGATCAACTGGGAGGCCACAAGTTATTTAATATGGTTTTGAGGGAAGAGTAAAGGGAAGGGATCTTACTAAGATAAGCAGGGGTCACAAATAAAGGTTAGAAATCATTCTACAATATTATGAATGAGAGTCACTGAACATTTTTAAAGAAACCTGATGAGATTAGGTTTGTACTTGAAATTTACTCTGGTGCCACTGTGAATATTAGAAGGTGAAGTGACTTAAGTTTGGACAGTAATTGGGAAAGTACCGCAATAATGCAGGAAAGAATGGGTGGACATTTGGACTAAGGTAGGAGGAATCAAGAGGAGAAAACTGATCCCAAAGTTAATTACAAGTTAGAATGATTTGGACTTAGTGACCAATCCGATATATGGAGTGTAGGATGGCAGTCAGATTTCAGTTTGGGTGACTAAATAAGTTGTGTTATTATTAACCAAGATGTAAAATATTTGAATAAGTTTGATATGGAAGAAACAGGAAATAATAAGGTTAATTTTGAATATGCTGCGTTTAAAGAATCATTGAGATAGACATTAAGGTAGCCAGAAGTAAACAAATATGGGCTTGGAGTTCAAGGCCTCAGTTAAAGATGTTACTGATAAGTGAAGACACGGGGGAGTAGAGTTTGGCTTACGGAGAACAATGTAATATGAGAAGAAAGTAAAAAACAGAACTTTGGGAAAGAAAAAAACCAACAACACTGAAAGGGTAGGCAAGGAAGAAGAACCAGCAAAGACTATTGAAAGGAATAGTTACAGAGGTTCTGGAGAGCTAGGAGAGTCACACTGTGGAAGCTGTTGGGAGAATGGGGGAAAAGTTTAAAAAAGGAAGGACTAGCAACTACTATCTAACACAGCAGAGACAGCAAATTAGGGCTAAAAAATATCTTGTGGATTGGAAAATTAAGAGTTTCAGAGATGATACAGAATCAAAAGTCAAACGACAGGTTTAAGGAGAATTGGAGATGAGAAAATGGGAAGAGTTCATGCAGGCTATACTTCCTAGACCTTTGCCTAGGAAGTTACAAAGAGGGATCAATGTAGCTTGAAGGAAAAAGAGAGCCAAGAGAAGGTTTACCCTCACTTTTATATATAAGTTAAACCCAAATTTGTTCACAGACTGAAGGGATGGCACTAGTCTTAAGAGATAGTTTGAAGATATAACAGAGAAGGATAATAAGTGATTGAAGTGAGGTTCTGAAAAGATTGGATTAGATGCCTGTCAAGAGTTGAGGTGGTAGCATTAGTCTTGGTTCTGAGGAGGCACCTTTTAACTTCTGATATGAGGACAGAGGTAAGAATGGCTAAGGATGGAGATACATTTGTAGGCTTGGGTGTGAGGACAGGCAAGAACCTGAATGAATTCACCGACTGGCCCTAGGCTTCTCTATGAAGCAGTCATATACAGAGAGTGAAGGGGATAGGGTTGTGATAAAGTGCTTGAGGAAAGTGGTACAAGTTTGAAACAAGTAACTGGGAAAGGGTATTGATAAAAGACAATTAAAATAAAATTTTGTTAACTATTTTACCAGGAAGATTCTCTTGGGAAAAATGATTAACATTTAGAAAATAGAAACCAGGGGAAAGAGCACTGTGTGGAATAACAGGTTTATCCTAACTCCACCTGATTGAGTTTCATGACTCACCATTACTTAGTGAAACAGAAGAATCATGTGACAAGTAAAAACACAGAAAAATGATTTTGAATACGTCATAAAATTTTGCTATTATTAATAACAGTACCTTCGTTTGCTCTTTTATATACACTATCAGACTTCTTTCTCAATCAAGATACCATTTTTTACTTCTTTTGCAATTAATTTTCCATCTCACTAAAAAAAGGTGAGATAATATTCCAAAAAGCATTTTGAACAACTTGGAAAATTAATAATAAATGGGGGTAATTCATTACTAGGTTCTTATATTTAGTATTCTATTCCTTATCAATTGCTGACAATCTGCTTCCTTGAAGACGTACATGACAGACCTATCTAATTCTTATAGATGGAACTGCTGATACTTTACTAACTAGATTCAACTATTGGCAGACAGTAGTGTAAGTTGAAAAACATTCTGTAACATAGCTGACGTTTGATGATGTTAACAAAGGTATTTCAAATTTAATTATGAATTAACATATCAACTTTCTTCTATTCTCATTGGTACACATTAAAAGGAAGCAACTATAGTCAAAATCCTAAATTATAATGTACGTATCTTCTTGAGCTAACCACAACTTCATTTTCAATAATGAACACTCCATGACAGTAATAATGTAGCAACATCAGTACCAATTTTACTTAATGTATTTTGGAACACATAAAAAAACACACATTATATTTTTTTCTATTAATACATACTACATACCTATTGTACCAGTTGAATAAGAGCCAGTTGAGTCCTTCCAGTTGATATTCCCTGAGTTGATTGCCATTTTTATAATCCCTGGATTGATCTATTTTTTTCCAAATATTAGAAGGAGGACGGTCCTTTGTGGAAAAACAAAGAATGAATGATGTATTTTAGATTTTTTGATCTTCCCTATATCTCATACATGGTAAAAGCATTGCTTTTAAAATAATCAGAAGAATAACATTATATGACATTATGATGAAATTTTACAAACATCTGAACACCAAGTAAGTTCTACACGAACTCTTCCAGAAAACTGAAGAGGAAAGCATACGTCCCAACTCATTCTATGAAACTGATACCAAAATCAGACAATGGCATTACAGGAAAACTAGAGACCAATATCCCACATGAACAGAGATGAAAAATTCATAACAAAATTTTAGCAGATGGAATCTAAAAATATATAAAAAGGGTAATACAGCATGACCAAGTGGTTTTTCCCAGGTACGGAAGGTGGATTAACTTTGAAAATTAATCAATGTTGATCAACAGACTAAAAAACAAAAATATGATAATCTCAGCAGATGCAGAAAATGGAAGAACTAAATGCTTTCTCCCTAGGATCAGAAAAAGGCAAGGATGTCCACTGTCATCACTTCCATTCAACATTGTACTACAGGTTCTAACAGGAGCAATCAAGCAAGAACAAGAAATAAAAGTCATTAAGATTGGAAAGGAAGAAGTAAAACTTTCTTAATTTACAGAAGACATGATTTGTCTACATGGAAAATCCTGTGGAATCTAGAAAAAAGATAAAGAAGTGATTTTACTAACATTGCATGATATAAGATCAATATACAGAAAACTGTATTCTATATTGTAGAAACAATTATAAACACATTTTAAAAATACTATCTTATAATGGCATCCAAATATGAAAAATTTAGGGTTTACTAAAAAAAAATATTTCTTAAATGGTAGCCAATGAACTTTAAAATAATTAACATATACTATTGCTCTAATTATTGTTTAAAATAATTTCCACATTAATTAATATTCTCCATAATTTTCTTTTTAGCAATCCAATCACTGTTTCCTTAGTTTAGGCCAGGAACAAATTTCATTTGATCAAAGATACTTTACATGTTTTATATGTTATTTTATTTAATAATAATAGACTGGCAAAAAAAATCACTTACCTCCTACATTATTTGACTTTGATAAACCAGCACTGTTGTCAAGTTGATTTTACATTAACTGAGGGGATTAATTTTATTGGCTGAGTCCCCTTTACCAAGGACTACATTACATATCTAAGGCACTGGCTCTTCCCACCATGTGCTTCAAAATCACCTTTTTAATGACACCTGGGGTCCACTCTCAGATATTCTGATTCTGGAGCCAGGATATAGAAACTAGGAATCTCTAATTTTTTAAAAGTTCCAAAAGTGATTCTGATAAGCACCTCTGACTGAGAAGCACTGATCTAAAAAAATAGCTTACTTAATGAGGCTAAAGATCAGGTTACTACTGAAGCATGGTCCCCACCCCAAAAAGAATACCTTTCCCTTTCATAATATCCTTTAGACTACTCCTCCCTGAATTAGTTAATTAACACTTTTGTTTCCTGGCTCAAGGAAAGGTACTTAGAAGTCAAAAGGAATGGAGGTGAGCTGCTGTGTTCTTGGTAATAGATGGTGGGTATTATTGGGAGATAAACTAAGAAGACCAGAAAATAAGAAGACAACCAGAAAAAAAAACTGTTATAAAAACAATATGATCTCTTCCATGGAACAATTCATTCATTTCCTTCTCTTACATCACATCTCCACATTTTTCATGGCAGCTAATCATTAGCTCTGGTGCTAATCAAAAAGTGATCTGTTCTTGTCTTTTCATGCATAAACTCCCTCTTTAGTGAAGTAAGAAATTTCTATGACCAAATTATATTTGAAAGAGGACTGGCCAAGGGCTTCCCTAGTGGCACAGTGGTTAAGAGTCCGCCTGCCTATGCAGGGGACACGGGTTCGTGCCCCAGTCCAGGAAGATCCCACATGCCGTGGAGTGGCTAGGCCCGTGAGCCATGGCCACTGGGCCTGCGCGTCCGCAGCCTGTGCTCCACAAAGGGAGAGGCCGCAACAGTGAGAGGCCCGCATACCGCAAAAAAAAAGAGAACTGGCTAAAATATTTAATTTAATAAAATCATAATATGTCTCTTTAAAGTGAATTTCTTTTGGTTGGCTCCCCAAATTGGATTCACATGAAAATAAAAAAATATATAATTATTAAAATATCACAACTTGCCATCGCCTTCCAGAATTCTACAGTCTTTGTACTAGAAAAAACAACTGACTCAAGTTTTTTTTTTTGCGCAGGGAAGAGACAGATGTATCAATAAAAAAATCAGTGTACTTAACTTATGTAGGCCTTTTTTTTTATTGGAGTATAATTGCTTTATGATGTTGTGTTAGTTTCTGCTGTACAATGAAGTGAATCAGCTATATGTATACCTATATCCCCTCCCTCTTGGACCGCCCTCCCACCTCCCCCCATCCTACCCATCTAGGTCGTCACAGAGCACCGAGTTGAGCTCCCTGTGCTATACAGCAGGTTCCCACTAGCCATCTATTGTACACATGGTAGTGTATTTATGTCAAATCTAAGCTCCCAATTCATACCACCCTCCTCTGCTCCTCTGTGTCCACATGTCCGTTCTCTACATCTACGTCTCGATTCTTGCCCTGCAAATAGGTTCATCTATGCCATTTTTCGAGATTCCACATATATGTGTTAATATACAATATTTGTTTTTCTCTTTCTGGCTTACTTCACTCTGTATGACAGGCTCTAGGTCCATCCACATCTCTACAAAGACCTAATTTCATTCCTTTTTTATGGCTGAGTAATATTCCATTGTATATACGTACCACACCTTCTTTATCTAGTCATCTGTCGTGGACATTTAGATTGTTTCCATATCCTGGCTACTGTAAATAGTGCAGCAATGAACATTGGGGTACATGTGTCTTTTTGAATTATGGTTTTCTCAGGGTATATGCCCAGTATTGGGATTGCTGGGTCATATGGTAGTTCTACTTTTAGTTTTTTAAGGAATCTCCATAGTGGCTGTATCAATTTACATTCCCACTAACAGTGCAAAAGGGATCCCTTTTCTCTACACCCTTTCCAGCATTTATTGTTTGTAGACTTTTTGATGATGGCCATTCTGACTGGTGTGAGGTGATACCTCATTGTGGTTTTGATTTGCATCTCTATAATGATTAGTGATGTTGAGCATCTTTTCATGTGTTTGCTGGCAATGTGTATGACTTCTTCGGTGAAATGTCTATTTAGGTCTTCTGCCCATTTGTTAATTGGGTTGTTTGTTTCTGGATATTGAGCTCCATAAGCTGTTTGTATATTTTGGAGATTAATCCTTTGTCCATTACTTCATTTGCAAATATTTTCTCACATTCCGAGAGTTGTCTTTTTGTCTTGTTTATGGTTTCCTTTGCTGTGCAAAAGCTTTTACGTTTAATTAGGTCCCATTTGCTTATTGTTTTTATTTTCATTACTCTAAGAGGTGGGTCAAAAAAGATCTTGCTGTGGTTTATGTCAAAGAGTGTTCTTCCTATGTTTTCCTCTAAGGGTTTGATAGTGTCCAGTCTTACATTTAGGTCTTTAATCCATTTTGAGTTTACTTTTGTGTATTGTGTTAGAGAGTGTTCTAATTTCATTCTTTTACATGTAGCTGTCCAGTTTTCCCAGCACCACTTACTGAAGAGGCTGTCTTTTCTCCATTGTATATTTTTGCCTCCTTTGTCAAAGATAAGGTGACCATATGTGCGTGGGTTTACCTCTGGGCTTTGTATCCTGTACCACTGATCTATATTTCTGTTTTTGTGCCAGTACCATACTGTCTGATTACTGTAGATTTGTGGTATAGTTTGAAGTCGGGGAGCCTGATTCCTCCAGCTCTGTTTTTCTTTCTCAGGGTCTTTTGTGTTTCCATACAAATTGTAAAATTTTTTGTTCTAATTCTGTGAAGAATGCCATTGGTAGTCTGATAGGGATTACACTGAATCTGTAGATTGCTGTGGGTAGTATAGTCATGCTCACAATGTTGATTCTTCCAATTCAAGAACATGGTATATTTCTCCATCTGTTTGTGTCATGTTTGATTTCTTTCATCAGTGTTTTATTGTTTTCTGAGTAAAAGTCTTTTGCTTCCTTTGGTAGGTTTATTCCTAGGTATTTTATTCTTTTTGTTGAGAAGGTAAATGGGATTGTTTCCTTAATTTCTCTTTCTGTTTTTCAATTGTTAGTGTATAGGAATACAAGACATTTCTATGCACTAATTTTGTAACCTGCAAGCTTACCAAATTCACTGATTAGTTCTGGTAGCTTTCTGGCAGCATCTTTAGGATGTTCTATGTATAGTATCATGTCATCTGCAAACAGTGACAGTTTTACTACCTCTTTTCAAATTTGGATTCCTTTTATTTCTTTTTCTTCTCTGACTGCTGTGACTAGGACTTCCAAAACTATGTTGGATAAGAGTGGTGAGAGTGGACATCCTTGTCTTGTTCCTGATCTTAGTGGAAATGCTTTCAGTTTTTCACCATTGAGAATAATGTTTGTTGTGGGTTTTTCGTATATGGCCTTTATTACGTTGAGATAGGTTCCCTCTATGCCCATTTTCTGGAGAGTTTTTATCATAAATCGGTGTTGAATTTTGTCAAAAGCTTTTTCTGCATCTATTGAGATGATCATATGGTTCTTATTCCTTAATTTGTTAATATGGTGTATCACACTGATTGTTTGCATATATTGAAGAATCAATGCATTCCTGCGATAAGTCCCACTTGATCACGGTGTATGATCCTTTTAATGTGTTGTTGGATTCTGTTTGCCAGCATTTTGTGCAGGATTTTTGCATCTATGCTCATCAGTGATATGGGTCTGTAATTTTCTTTTTTGTGATATCTTTGTCTGGTTTTAGTATCAGGGTGATGGTGACCTTGTAGAACGAATTTGGGAGTGTTCCTCCCTCTGCAATTTTTTGGAAGAGTGTGAGAAGGGTAAGTGTTAGCTATTCTCTAAATGTTTGATAGAATTCACCTGTGAAGCCATCTAGTCCTGGGCTTTTGTTTGTTGGAAGATTTTTAATTCCAGTTTCAATTTCATTACTTGTGATAGGTCTGTTTATATTTTCTAATTCTTCCTGGTTCAGTCTTGGAAAATTGTACCTTTCCAAGAATTTGTCCATTTCTTCGTGGTTGTCCATTTTATTGCCATATAGTTGTTTGTAGTAGTTTCTTATAATCCTTTGTATTTCTGTGGTGTCAGCTGTGATTTCTCCTTCTTCATTTCTAATTTTATTGATTTGCGTCCTCTCCCTTTTTTTTTTTTTTGATGAGTCTGGCTAAAGGTTTATCAATTTTGTTTACCTTCTCAAAGAACCAACTTCTAGTATTAATGATCTTTGCTATTGTTTCCTTCATTTCTATTTCATTTATTTCTGCTCTGATCTTTATGATTTCTTTCCTTCTACTGACTTTAGGTTTTCTTTTTTCTTCTTTATCTAGCTGCTTTAGGTGTAAGGTTAGACTGTTTATTTGAGATTTTTCTGGTTTCTTGAGGTGACACTGAATTACTATTAACTTCCCTGTTAGAAATGCTTTTGCTGCGTCCCATAGATTTAGGGCTTTCCTTGTCATTTGTTTCCATGTATTTTTTAATTTCTTCTTTGATTTCTTCAGTGATCTCTTGGTTGTTTAGTAGTGCATTGTTTAGCCACCATGTATTTTTGTTTTTTACAGTTTTTTCCTGTAATTGAATTCTAATCTCATAGTGTTGCGGTCAGAAAGGATGCTTGATACAATTTCAATTTTCTTAAATTTTCTGAGGCTTGATTTGTGACCCAAGATGTGATCTATCCTGGAGAATGTTCCATGTGCACTTGAGAAGAAAGTGTATTCTGCCACTTGCGGGTGGAATGCCCTATAAATATCAATTAAATCTATCTGGTCTACTGTGTCATTTTACACTTGTGTTTCCTTATTTATTTTCTATTTGGATGATCTGTCCATTGTTGTAAGTGGGGGGTTAAAGTCCCCCTATTACTGTGTTGCAACCTATCTCCCTCTTTATGGTTGTTAGCATTTGCCTTATGTATTCAGGTGCTCCTGTGTTGGGTGCATATATATTTATAATTGTTATGTCTTCTTCTTGGATTGATCCCTTGATCATTATATAGTGTCCTTCCTTATCTCTTGTAACAGTCTTAAAGTCTATTTTATCTGATATGAGTATTGCTACTCGGGCTTTCTTCTGATTTCCATTTGCATGGAATATCTTTTTCCACCCTTCACTTTCAGTCTGTATGTATCCTTAGGTCTGAAGTGGGTCTCTTATAGACAGCATACATAGAGGCCTTGTTTTTGTATCCATTTAGCCAGTCTGTGTCTTTAGGTTGGAGCATTTAATCCATTTTCATTCAAGCTTATTATTGATATGTATTTTCCTATTACCATTTTCTTAATTGTTTTGGGTTTGTTTTTGTGGGTCTTTTTCTTCTCTTATATTTCCCGCCTAGAGAAGTTCCTTTAGCATTTGTTGTAGAGCTGGTTTAGTGGTGCTGAATTCTCTTAGCTTTTGCTTGTCTGTAAAGCTTTTGATTTCTCCATCGAATCTGAATGAGATCCTTGCTGGGTAGAGTAATCTTGGTTGTAGGTTTTTCTCTTTCATCACTTTAAGTAAATCTCCTGCCACTCCCTTCTGGCCTGCAGAGTTTGTGCTGAAAAATCAGCTGATAACCTTATGGGCATTCCTTTGTATGTTATTTTTTGCTTTTCCCTTGTTGCTTTTAATATTTTTTGTTTGAATTTAATTTTTGTTAGTTTGATTAATATGTCTTGGTGTGTTTCTCCTAGGGTTTATCCTGTATGGCACTATCTGCCCTTCCTGGAGTTGGGTGACTATTTCCTTTCCCAAATTAGGGAAGTTTTCCACTATAATGTCTTCAAATATTTTCTCAGGCCCATTCTTTTTCTCTTCTTCTTCTGGGACCCCTATAATTTGAATGTTGGTTTATAGTTGTCCCAGAGGTCTCTGAGATTGTCTTCAATTCTTTTCATTCTTTTTTGTTGATTCTGTTCCTAGGCAGTTATTTCCACCATTCTGTCTTCCAGCTCACTTATTCGTTCTTCTGCCTCAGTTATTCTGTTATTCATTCCTTTTAGTGTATTTTTCATTTCAGTTATCGTGTTGTTCATCTCTGTTTGTTTGTTCTTTAGTTCTTCTAGATCTTTGTTAGACATTTCTTGTACTTTCTCAATCCGTGCCTCCATTCTATTTCTGAGATTCTGGATTATCTTTACTATCATTACTCTGAATTCTTTTTCAGGTAGGTTGCCTATTTCCTCTTCATTTATTTGGTCTTGTAGGTTTTTACCTTGCTCCTTCCTCTGTGACATGTATTTTTGTCATTTCACTTTTTTTGGTTTTTTTTTTTGATGGGTGGGATTGTTTCCTATCTTACTGGTTGTTTGGCCTGAGGATTCCAGCACTGGAGTTCGTAGGCTGCTGGGTAGACCTGGGTCTTGATGCCAAGATGAGGATCTCTGGGAGATCTCACTCCAATGAATATTCCCTGGGGTCTGAGGTTCTCTGTTAGTCCAGTGGTTTGGACTCAGAGTTCCCACTGTAGGAGCTCAGGCCTGACCCCCAGCTTGTGAACCAAGATCCTGTAAGCTGTGCAGGGCAGCAGGGGGAAAAAAAAAGCCAGAAAAGGCCTTGGCTGTGGGGGGCAGGGCTTAGGCAGGGGCAGGGTTTAGGTGGTGGGCGGGCCTATTCTTAGGACCCACGGGGCTGGAAAAGGCCATGGTGGGTGATCAGGCTTAGGTTCAACCACAGCAGGAGGGGCCCAGGAGTGCCTCTGGCCTTGGAGGGTGGAGGACCAGGTCTGGGACCCCAGCAGGCTCCCTGGGCCCGAGTAGGCAGAGGAAATAATAGGCACGTTCCCCCTGATCCTCCAATCACAGGTGGTGCTCTCCCTGTTGGCCTCTCTTCTTCTTCCCCACCCATGCCCCTAGGACCCACACGGCCAGAGGGGGCCCCCAGAAGGCAGGGGACCAGACCGGGAAGCCTAACAGGCTTACTGTGGCTGAGCGCAGGGGAAACACCCAAGGCACTTCCCCTGATCCCATGGTCCTGGAGGGTCCCTCCCACTGCCTCTCCTCCTCCCTCCCTCCTACATCCCTAGGACCCACGTTGTCTGGAGGGGGCCTTGGAGGGCCGGAACCAGCCCAAGAGATCAGCAGGATTCCTGGGGCCCGATTGGGAAGGGGAAACGCTAGGCGTACTCTTCTGATCCTCCAAGCCTCTGAGGGTCCCTCCAGGCATGGGAACCCCTCCCCTCTCCTAGCCACCCCTCAGGGGCCCCAGTCCTGTCCGGCTTCCACTTCTCCTCCCCCCTCACAATCCCTCACATCCTACCCAGTCACTTGGGGGTTCCTCCCGTCTCCCTGGGTGTTGAGGTCCCCCGCCAGCGTCTCGCAGGTGCCCTAGTTGTGGGGAGACGCAAACTCCATGTCCTCCCACGCCGCCATTTTGACTGTGCCCCACTATGTAGGCATTTGACAATATTCTATACAAAAGGTCTTTCTAAAAATAAAGCTACTATGGAAGTAGAAGAACTATTTAGTTATGAAGAAATAACTGGTTTACAGAAAACAAAGGAAAGGTGGATATAATAAGGATTTTTCTTTGATAGAGAATTCATAACTCTGCTTAGAGCTGAAACTGGTATTCTTGACATTTTTATAAATGACCTGAGAGAAAAAGCAGTGGGAAAGTTTTAAATTCAAGATGAGGTAGAAGTATTTGCAACTTTTCCGGAGGGAAATTTAAAAGGAAATACTTATCAAACTTTTGAATGCATATATGTTCTGACCAAACAATTATACTTATGATTTATCTTACAAGGGCTCAATGTTCAATGTAACATTGTTTATAAGAGCAAAACACTGGAGTATCCACTAATGGAGGAACAGTTAAATTAATATATATAAGATATTATGTAGTAATTTTTAAAATACAATATTAATTGCATACCAGACTAAATTAAAATTTCAAAAATTAAAATAAATCTGTTGAATAAAGAAGTGCTAAGATTTTATGATGCTAAGGCATGTTCTTACCAAATGTCTTGTGTCAGGCCGTGAAGCTTGCAACTGTTCAAACTCTTCTATTTTTGCAAGATCTACATCTTCTTTTAGTTCCCAAGTACTATCTTCATATGGTAATGAGCACCACTTTACTAAGTAGTAAATAACAGGCTGTAAAAAAATTTTTTTTTCATTTTACCATTTTGAAAAAGAATAGTAAGCAATAGTTTAAATTGAGAATCCCCAGAAATAGTTTAAATATATTAACCTACATTGGTAAAAACTTATGAAACTTTTTTGGTGTTTTTAGGTCATTAACTTTAAAAAAGTAATGCTTTATGCCCCGGTCCGGGAAGATCCCACATGCCGTGGAGCGGCTGGGCCCGTGAGCTATGGGCGCTGAGCCTGCGCGTCCGGAGCCTGTGCTCCGCAACGGGAGACGCCCCAACAGTGAGAGGCCCGCGTACCGCAAAAAAAATAATAAATAAAAATAAAAAATAAAAAAGTAATGCTTTAATATTTGGAAGTCTTTAGGTTTTTCTTACTTACTTAGAAAATATTTCTATCAAATATTTACTTACCTCACCAGTATCTTTATCTTCACAAAAAGAGACTTCTAATACTCTGTCTACTTCAACGTAGTCTGGGTTAAATGGTTCTTCTTCCATCTAAAATTAAAAAGTAACTTAGTTGATATATGATGAAGAAGTAGAAAGATGAAAGTGAAATAAAGACAAATTTACTAGCTATTCACTATAGAACAAACACATAAGTTTGATTTTAATTAAATTTCCAAAAAATGGAATCCTTCCATTTTAATTCCAAAAAGATTGCTAGGATATTTGTCTATATTATGAATCACCATGTTATATATAAAAAACTCAACTAAACAACACTAAAAAATAGGTACTCCAGGCAAGTAAGTTACTCTAGAAGATGTGTTGTTTAAAAATGTCCGAAAGGTAGCCTCTTTTGGAAAGAGGCTCTCCTTTACCTCTGTAAAGGTACTACTTTCCTCAAGTCCAAGAGTTGAAGACTAATCACCCGACCTGGAGGCTCCTGTCTCATCTGTATCAAACACTCTATCTACTGATGGTTCTTGTGCTCAAGACCCTCTTACCTAACTAAACGCAAACTCTCTGAGCTACCTCACATTTGACTGCACTCATTTACTCTTCAACCTACACTTCTTCCTATAGTTTCTAACTGGGTTAACAGTAACACAGCACCAACTTCACACCCTACTCCCAGTTACACAAGCCAGCAATGGAGAAGTCATCTTAGATTCCTTCTCTTTTTTAATCTCCCACATCCCTTAACTCATCAATTTACACAGATCCTACTTTTATCTGTAACTCAAATTGGTTCCTCCTTCCTCATTCTCACTGCTTCATCACTCCTTACTTGGATCTTTACAAATAACTTCCTAACTAGTCACCAACTACTGTCTTGCCTCCCTTTAATTTATTTTCACACTGTCCCCATAGTACTCTTTCTCAAATACAAATCATATATTGCTCCCTGGCTTCAAATCCTTCAATGACTCTCCCAGATTTCATGCTTTAGAGTACAAAAACAGATGCTTTTCAAACTCCATGTTCTGTCACACCTTCATGGTTTTATACTAATTTTTCTCTCTTCTGGATAGATTGCTGTTCCTTCTCTTGTCTGCTTGGCTAATTCCTACCCATTCCTCAAAGTCTTACTTCCAAAAACCCATCTCAGCTATCTTTGCTGCCTCTCCTCCTCTGTTTAACCTCTAAATGTTATAGTACTCCATGGCTCTGCCTTTAGTTCTCCTCACTATCTTAATCCTTTCCTGAGCAATACTATCATCTCCATGTACAGGACACACTTGTTAAAGAGCACTGCCCAACACCAGAATGGTAATAAGGTATTCTAAGAAAATCTGCACAGCTCCAGTTTATCTTGTACCTGAGTCATGAATGTACCTAATCTTCATGAAAAATTAGAAGATTATTAGTTAAGTACTTCTAAAATCTTCAGCTCATTAGAAACTTCTATATCAGAGTGAGGTAGTGAGAAATTTTTGAGGACCTCCCAGCATCCATAAACTGATAGGTCATTTCAGAGTCATCAAATTTTTGAAGTAGATTTTATAATTACAAAGAAATAACAATAGCTTCATGGTGGAAAAATCTGCCATAAGATATCCACCATTATCTAGTGGTTAAAGTTAACACCACCAGTAATTGGGCAAATAGGTATCGTGTACCTCCTGATATGATACACTGAGAATGCTGCTGCATCATCTCTGTAGTGTTCTTTTAAATAATGCATGACCTGAAGCTGAGGAAACATCAGATAACCCCAAACTGAGGGATGTGCTACAAAATAAACCACCTAAATTCTTTAAAAAGTGTCCAAGTAATGAAAAACAAAGAAATATTGATAAAGGAGACATGACAACTAAATGCATTATATGCTGCAGGATTGGATTCTAGACCAGAATAAGCATACACACTCACACTTTTTTTTTTTGCTATAAAAATACTAGTGGAACAATTAGTGAAGTATGAATAAAGTCTATAGGTGAGATAACAGTACTACATCAATGTTAATTATACTATTATTATGTAAGACTGTTTCTAGAAAATACTGAAATTGAGACTTAATTTTCAAATGGTTTAGAAAAAAATGTATGTGCATGGGAGAAAGGCAGAGGCAGAAAGAGAGAGGGGTGCATAGTGACAAAAGGAGAATTAATGTTAATGACAAAGCAAACATGGTAAAATGTTAACATTTACGGAATCTAGTTAAAATATATGTGGGAATTTGTTGTACTAAATTTTTCAAATAAAAAGTTAAAAAAATTTACATGAATCTAAAACTGCTCTAAAAAAGTCTATTAAGGGACTTCTCTGGTGGTCCAGTGGTTAAGACTCCGCGCTTCAAATGAAGGGGGTGCAGGTTCGATCCCTGGTCAGGGAACTAAGATCCCACATGCTGTGCTATGCAGCAAAAAACTTAAAAAAATAAAAAGTAAAATAAAAAAATTCTAGTCTATTAAAAGAAAAATGAGAAAAAAATTTAGAGCAGGAAAGGACATCGGACTTTTTCGTGAGGCCTGGAAAGGTTAATGAATTTTTCCAATGAGGTTCTGTTCATGCATACACAAAAATGATACAGAAAATATGCAATATATTTCACATACTGGAAAATCTTCTTTTCCATTTATTTGCTATGCTACCATTTCCATTTCTTGAAGAACTCTACTGATAAAATACTTTAAGATATTAACACACTCACATTCAACTCTAAAAAGTATTGAAATATATGCTAATTTAAAAATACAAGAGTTAGCTACCATTCTGAATTATCACTGTTCCTGTTTCAGCTATTTTCCAAGCTAAATTTAGGGAAAGAAAAAATATGTAGATAGCATTTATATTCAAATATCGTAAGAGGAAGTCTAAGAATTAAAATTAATAATACTTAAATTTTTGATACATAATACTACATGTGTTCAGAGTTCAACACATAATAGTCTTTTTTTTTTCCTTACGTCTGCAAAAAAATGTGCTCTTTGTGCTTGTCTCAATTTGAATCGTTTGATTTTCTGCTGGATCCTTTTATCTTTCAGAAGCTGCTGTTCTGTGGCCCACTCACAGTGAAGATAGGAGCTAAAATTTTTATAAAAGCAATATATTAGAATGATATAGAAAACGATGTTTTGAGTTTTTATAGATTTATTTTTAATCACAGCCTCTAAAACAAAATATTATCTTCAACTTTACAAATAGGTAGTTCATCATTTCATTTAATGTCAATAGACTCCATATAATTACTAAAATAAAGCCACTGTGATCTAAAGGTCTGCAATTTGCCATATGGAAGCAGAATGGTAAACTGAATCATAAGGGTAACAAAATATGACTTTTAGTTTATTTCTTCATTATAATCATTTTGTCATGATCAGAAAGCTAACTTGTTTTGAAACCAATGTTATTTAAAATACCTCCCTTCACCAAAATGTTAGAAAAAGTTGAACAAAATCTGAAAAGTTCGACAATATAAATATGATGGATAATGTCTGTAATTTGTAAAAGTGTAATGTATAAATATTACTGCATTTTGATGTTTATAAGTAATGTTTTCTGGGAAAAAAATAAAACACTCAATTTTAACATGAAATGTTTTCAAAATCTTTTCGCTTTTTAATAATTTTTAAGTTTATGAAATAATAAGTAAAAAAATATTTTAAAATGCAGATAAAATAAAAATCATAATTTAACTTAATATACTTAAAATATTAATTCATATTTAAACACCTTTCTCTTATTTTTCTAACTCAAATACTTACTAATTCTTGTATTTTACAAAAAATTCTTCTGTATCAATCATCACTCCAGGTGATATCTAAGAAAATAAATTCAATAATTATGACTTTTATGATCAGGCCACGGAATATAAAGTGTAAAATGTAATATATCATTACTTACTTCCTTTTTTATAATTCTAGAAGATAGTATTTTGTCCACAATTGCAGCATCTTCTTCACTCGGATTCTCCTATGTGAGGGAAGAAAAATGTATAATGACACATTCTGAAAACACTTTAGTTGCCACTGTTTATGAATATACTAAAATTCAACAAACATTTATTTAACACGTTCCAGGGACCATGTTAAATGTTAGGAATACGAAAATGAAAAATATCAATTGTTGTTACTGTCCTCGTCATCATTGGCATCATCATCATAGTAAACATATGGTGCTTTTTAATGTGTTAGGCACTATTCTAACCATTTTACATATATTAACTAATTTAATCCTTGCAAATACACTATAAAGTAGGTACTATCTCCATTTTGCAGATTAGGAAGCTCAGGCATAGAGAAGATAAGTTCTTGTTTAAGGTGCCAGATCCCTCAGCTGGCAGGTGAGTGGTTGGTTTACAACCCAGACAAGGGAGAGTGAAAGAACTTTACAAAGAGGAAAATGCATATGCAAAGACACAAAGGTGTCAAAACATGGCATTTAGACAACTATGTTCATAAAACCAGAAGACTGAGTGGAGAGAAGTGGAAGGACATAAGGCTAGAAAATCCATACAAAAGGCTTTATAAATTATGCTGAAAAGTGTATTTTCATTTTTTTCTGACTTAGGACACCATTAGAGGAGTTTTCAGTGGAAAAGTACTGTGATTAGGCTTGTAACTTAGAAATATATTGCGAGAAGGATAGAGCTTGGAGGAGTTTTAGGAATATATATCTAGGAGGTGAAAAATGTAAAAAATTGGATGAAGACGCAAAGATAAAAAAAAGAGAGAACAAATCCCTAGGTTTCTGATCTGAATAACTAATGGTTCTATTAACTACAGTACGGAATCTAGGAGGAAAAGCTGGAGCAGGTTTTAGGAAGAAAGATAATGAAGATATTTTTTAAAATTTACATGGGTTTAAAATGTTTGTTGTCATAATTCAAAATCTGTCTTACCACAAATAACTGTAAAGGCTGTTCACCAGGTAAAGGAGCTGAATGCTTTTTTATTTTTATAGAGCCTTTAACCTCTTCTTCAGATTGTTTCCCTTCTGCATCTTCTGCATATTTTTTTCTTTTAATTTGTCGATTTGATCTTCTTTTCTGTAATGAACGATAAGGAGCATATATATGATTATATTAAAGGAAAAAAAATTATTTCTAGTGTGGCAATTTTGTACATTAAATTTTCAAAACTGTATTCAACATTCATCTTTTCTAATTTTCCTTTTAATTAAAGGAAGATTATAATTTGCCCTTTGCCAAAGGTTTACAACCTTTAGTTTTACTTCCTAAAGTGTCAAATAACAATGATTAATAATAATACCTTTATTACTTTTCTTTAGAAATTGTTAAGAATAAAAAGGTTTCTTTTTACTTAACTATTTCACAGCTTGGGAAACATATTTTAAACTATTAATACTTTCACAGTTTTTGCCCCCAAACCTAAAAAGTACATATCAGATGAATGTTGGTTAAATAATTAATCAGGGGCATAAACTAAAAGAAGAAATTAAATAATATTTGATACAAAACCCATGAACTTGTGTTTAAAACAGATTTTAAAAAACCCAAAATAATATTAAATGTTTTAAAAAAGATACAGAAAATAAAGTATGAAATCTACCAAAAAATTAAACGTGAATGGAGGAACCAGTGTTTTACTACCTTTACTAGCTTCCCTTAAAAATAAAGACCACCACTATCATAAAAACAGAGGTAAGCTTTTCAGATAGTATTATGTGTAGCAACGTAATTTTAATAATAATCTGAATGATTTAAAATCAGGTATCAAATGCGCATGGCTTTACTTACCTCCCTAAATATCAAATATTTGATGTTCCCACTATAAAGACAAATCTCACAATGGCTTGAAAATCCCAAAGGACTTAGGTTTTGCTTTTGCTCACCTCCCTAGAATCTCGTGGATGGAGGCATCTCAGCCAACTGTTCTACTGCTCAATATTCCTTCTTCCTTTTACTATTCTTCTGTGTATTTAGTAACTCCCATGACATTCCCCCCAGATGCAACCAAAAGAATAACCCATGTGTTCTCCTTTTGGTTTCTGCCAATGTCTTCAATTTGGGAGGTCTTTCATACTTCCGTTGCCATGACAAAACTGAATCAGTGCAGCAGTGTGGGTACACACTGTTATTTGCATCCAGAAAGGATGCAGTGCCTCTTTCTCTTGAGAGTAGTGGAATATTGAGAGAAAGAAAGGCACTACTGTGGTGAGGTAGCTCAGCCAAATGTAGTAGAAAAATTCCATGCCTCAATTAGGATGGGTCACCATCTCTTAGCCATGAAGATATTTACATTTTCAAAACTCAAGGTAACAATTTTGTCATTATGGGAGACAGGAAGGTGGCATACAAAAGTTATAAAAAAGGACTTCTTAAGAAACCCAATTTTCCCACATCCTATTTTGGAAAAGATATGAAATATTTATTATTCCCTGGGAGGGAAAATTCTATGGATCTCGAATCTAATACTAGGCTAAAGGAATGTTTGGAGTTCGATTACAGGAGTCATATAGTTCTTAATGCTCAAGAACAGTTTAAATTAATAACCATTCATGATATTTATTATTCTAACAATAACCTATATAACCAATGTTATGTCTCACTAGGCACAAATCTTTTAAATAATGAAGTTTGGGAATAATTCAGTACACTTTTAGAAGATTCTGTAGATGATTTCAGCATTAAAGTTTCCTTTCTGGTCACTTAGGCATCTACTGGAACTTTGAAATGCCACACAGTTCTTAGTAAGTAGTAAACAAGTGGCCTGAAAGAATCCTTTCAACTCACAAAAGTGCACATTCAGGTAATTTTTCACAAGACAGAATGAGAGCTACTTACTGTAAACTGCTCCCTCATTCTATGAAGACTTTATCTGTCTCTGAGTAATTAAACAAACTCTGAGTTTTTCAACTCTATGAGCTGATTTCATCATAACTTACATTCCACTAGAGCATACAGTTACATATTAGGCAAAGCCAAGTAAGGTACCACTCTCACCAATTAACTTTCTCTGTCATACAATAGTTCTACTACTTTAAAAATACAAAGCTAATTTGAAGGTCCGCATTTTAGGCTAATGTGGATATTTTTGGCTTTCTTTCTTCATAATGTTTTTCGAAGGACAATTTAAAACAGTGACAAATTCTTTCTTCATATTTCCTTTTTCTAGCTTTATTCTTCTTATGTCTTAAAGGCTTTAATAGATCAGTCAACAGCACTTCACATAAGAGGTCAGAAACATTATGCTTTTAAATGACTGAATAGTTTGTTATGATATCACTTGTTTCCTATAATAATCCTAATAAAATGTGCTATAGGGGCTTTTTAAAATAACTTAAGTCTCTAAATATAGTTAGACTACTGCATTACTCTCTATTAGGTAAAAAATTAAGTATGATAATCATGTTTTCAGATTTCCACCTGACTCTAAACCTTACATTACTTTTCAAGCCTTCAAATTTTGACAATCCATTGTGGTTGAAAGCTACTTTTATATATTTATACAGCATTTATATAGTAATATATTTAAATATATCAATAATATAGATTTATAATTGTTTACGAGAAAATTCTTTTTTCCTTCCCCATTAAATTTTTTGTGTTAAAGCAACACATCTGTCAAAGCAACCTAATTAACTACAGTGAAAAGTATGGAAAAAATGTGCATGTTAACCTATTCTACCATTTCATTGTTTGTTAATTACATAATGGAAAAATGGCCAGCATTATTTTAGTAAAAATTTAACTTAATTTTCTCATGTTGAATAATTACAAGTTTGCCTAAGTTAAGGATAACATATGAAGAAAAAGCCAGGCCATATAATATTAGGAGCTTTAGTCACTGCCCTTACCTCAACTCTTGCAGCAGCCCAGGAGCCTTGAGCCACTACTCTCCCATTGGATAAGAAGCTGCATAAGGAAGAAGAAAGGCCATTCAGGGGCTTTCTGGCCCCATAATGCAACAAATGCCACCACCCCTACGGCCTATAGTTGTACTTTAATTATTAGAAAGCAGAGGGTGGCCTGAATTATTATGACCTTCACTATATATATATATGTTTATATATATAGTTTTTTAACTTCACAAGGTTATTTTGAATATATAGCTATTCAAAAACAAAAAGAAAGAAAAAGGAAAATGCACAGTATTTTTGTCTACATTAGGGAATTTTTAATATAGTTGTTTATCTTTTCTTCAATAGAAGCAGACCAAAGGAATTATTTCTAGGAATGATTCAACCCATTTGCTTTATCATTTGTATGTGACTTTTAAAATTAATATCTCCAGCATTAAATTCATTCAAAAGTACTCTATAAGTATAGGATAATATCACTGGATACTTCTCCATGTTAAAAGCCACGAGGGACTTTGGACTGTTACTTAAACTCTCTGGGCTTCAGTTTCATTATCTGAAAACTGAGAGGGTTTGGAGAGGATGTGTAAGTTTCCTCCCAGGTCTAACATTCTATGGGAATACTACTAGGACCATATTGTAATAATGCTGTCATACAAGTTCTACCATACAATAAAATGTATTTTTACCACTAAACTATAGTATAAATACCCATGAAACAATATTATGCTATCTAAATAATTCTGCCAGTGCTTCATTTCTCAGAAAAAATTTTAATACTCACTTGAGAGTCTTCCTCTTTGAATGCATGCTGTGGCACCTGCTCTGCATCAGATATTTCATCTGAAGACTCATTCTTTCTTTTTTGTTTCTTACCCAATGTAATAATGAGTTTGCTGTTTCAAGAGAAAGAGAGCAAACAGTAAGATCTCTTTGTACTTTTCCATTTTGGGGCAAACTAAGATTCCCATGATAAACTATTTTCCATTTTATATCACTTGAATGTCCAACCAAAGATGCTATTTATCATGAAATCCATAATGACATTTTCACATGATAAACTCTATTCCAATGGAACAAATACAAACCAGTACTACAGTTAACATATTTCTAAGCAAAGAAAGGCAGACAAATTCTATCACTTGTTTCTTTAGGCTCAAGATTATTTTTCATAAGAAAAATATCAGGTGATATAACTATTTAATAATTAAAGTAATCCATTTATTTTATTATCTTGTAGGTTTGGAATGAGGGATTTTTTTCCTTCTACCTATTTATTTCAAATTCCACTCAATTCCTTTGAATCCCGCCTATTCTCCAAAAGCCTCTATACTTCTTTCTACCCTATAGTAGTTTCTACCTTACTTAAAACACTTTACCAATTGATTGTTCTTTGATTATTTCACTTACGTTAAGGCTTTTCTTAGCTATACTGTATGTTCCTAAAGAGTAAGAACTTTCTTTTATTTTTTTATATTTCTATAGTATGTACATGTTTACATTCTCTAATATATACATGTATATATATGTATGTTAACACACACTGACTCTAAATGTCTAAAAAAAAAATGTGTTTTCTATGTTTTTTCCTGATCAAAGATAGAAGTACATCCCACATTTCCATATCTGGTTCAACAGATGAGATGGAATGATTGTCAAGCGCCATCAGGAAAATTCTATTTTATTTTATTTTTTTTTAAAGGTTTTTTTTAATGTGGACCATTTTTTTAAAGTCTTTATTGAACTTGTTACAATACTGATTCTGTTTTATGTTTTGGTTTTTTGGCCCCGAGGCATGTGGGATCTTAGTTCCCGACCAGGGATTGACCCTGCACCCTCTGCACTGGAAGGTGAAGTTTTAACCACTGGACTGCCAGGGAAGTCCCTGGAAAATTCTACTTTAGATTTCTGTATTTCAAACATAGAAAACTTCCCAAATATTTACTTTCAGGTATGATATATCAGAAATATATCAAAATTTTTTTCAATAATTATTTACTAATGTTGGAGAACTTGAAGGTTAAGAGCATGCACTTTGAAATCGTAGTTTCAAAGATTTAAAGCTTGATTTCATCATTTACCTATCTGTGGGACACTAGGCAAATTATTTGATAGCTTCCTTGCCTGTGAAATAGGGATATTACAATAGCTAGTTCTATTGTTGTTGAGAATTAAATGGGATAATACATGTCTGAGCACAGCCTTTAACACACAGTAATTTCTCAACTAATCTAACTGTATAACTATATCTAACTGTGATATGCCAGGCACTTTCCTAGGTTCTAGGATTTGAAGATAGAGTGGACATGGTTCCCAACCTTAACACATCATTGTTAGAATATGATCCCAGCTAAAATGCTAAAGAGGAAGTTAGCACAAGATGTAATGTGAAGACAAAGGGAGAAATCCTTATGTTTACTGAAGAGTAAAGGAGGCTTTACAGAAAAGGTAAAGTTTGAGATAGGGAACTGAATGATGAAAGAGAGTCCAACAAGTAATGAAAAGAAAAGGCAGGGTACATTGCAGAAGAATGAGAATAAGCAATGATAAGAGCATGTCAGTAACACACAAAGTACTACAGGAGGAGATGGGTCAAGATCACAGAAGACCTTATATTACATGCAAGGACTTAATGTTTTAGTTTAAGCTCAGCTTTAAGCTCCACATGGCAGGAATTTAAAAGAAATCTGTCTAGTTCACGACTGACAACAAATGGCACTGAGATATTTTTGAATGAATGAAAAAAATAAACCAATTGGAAGATGTAAGAATTTTAAACATTCTAGGGATGTAAACAGCATGGTGACTATAGTTAATAATACTGAATTATATATTTGAAAGTTGCTGAGTACATCTTAAAAAGTTCTCATCACAAGAAAAAAATATATAACTATGTGAGGTGGTAAGATGTTAACTAAACTTATTGTGGTAATAGTTTCACAATATATACACACAACAAATCATTATGTTGTATACCTTAATCTAAGACACTGTGGTATGTCAATTACATCGCAATAAAATTGGGGGAAAAAAAGAATTTTAAACAAGGGAGCAATGCAACCAGAAGGAAGTGAAATGCAAGTCAGGGAAACCAGCGATAAGACTGACAATTCAGGTGAGAGAGATGAAGAGTGAAATATAGGGCCATGGTAGTATGGGTGAAGAGGGAACGAAAGATACAATTTTTCATTTTGGAAGCAGAAACAACAGGACTTGGTTATTGACTGGATGATGAGAGGTGAGAAAAAAATCCTAGAATGATTTATTCCCAGGGTATTCTCATATTGGTTTGATCGCCACCTTCAACAGTATAATGGTAACTCTTACTTGGTATCTCACTTGCACTTTTCTGAGTATGTGAAATAAATACGAGCAAACATATAGCTTATGTTGGAACCGGGAAATCAGAGGAAGTACAAAAAGATACTCTGAAACAACATTAAGGAACCAACCATAGTTATACGCTATTCCCTCTCCCTGCTTTCAATGGTCATTTCCTCAGTCTTCTGGTCCCTTTTCCTTTACTCTGGTTTCCCTACTAAAATAAAAATCTCCCTTGAGGTCATATCTACTATTAGATACCACATGATGGTCCTCCTCCTTATCCACAGTTTCAAAGAAGTCATCTATACCGTTTCTTTCATTCTTCAACCCACTATAATCTGAAGTCTTAAAACTACTTTTCATATTCATAGCTTCCATTTATTCAGTGTTTACTGGGTCAGCCTCTGCTGGTTTTATATGTGTTCTCTCACTTCATGGTCATACAACTCTGACAGGCAAATTTTATAAGAAGAGGAAATTGAGGCTTAGAGAAATTAAATTACTTGTTTAAAGTCATACCATAGTAAGAATTGAAATAGAAATTAAATATGCCTCACTAAACTCCTAATATGTTTCTGAACTCCTAATGTCTAAGGCCACAAATGACCCCTGTGATGCCAAATCCGACGGAAATTCTAAAAATTTTATCTACCAACACATAACTAATCACTTTTTCCTTATCTGCACCCTTGGATTCATGACACAACATTCTTCTGGTTCTCACTAAACTTCTTTGGCTCTTCTTCTCTTAGTATGTTGATTTTCAGCAAGATTCAGTTTGTTCTGCCAGTCCCTTAAACTTTGGTATTTCTCAAATTTCTGTCTTCAGCCTTCTTCCCTCTCTATATACTATTCCAGGAAATTTAATTTAATCTATACTTAACAACCACTTAGAAGTTGAAGATTTTCAAATCTCATATCTCCAGTTCAGACCGTTCCCCAAATTTCAGATTCATTCAATAAACCAACTGTTTATTGGACACATCAGTATGGATATCTCAGACATTAAAATCTCAAAATGGCCCCAAATGCAATCCCTCACTTCTCCTAAACTAATAGTGTACTAATATTACAGTATAATGTAAATTCAGAAACGTGCACACATCAAAAGAGTACATACAGCTCAGTGAATTTTCTCAAACTGAACATAAATAGATAGCCAGATCCTAGATCAAGAAACAAGACATTACTGGTTTCCCAGAAGTCTCCTGTCATGCTTTCTCTTCAAGTAACAACCTCCTCCTTAGGGTAACCATTATGCTACTTGTGGTTATTTAATATAACCTAAAGTACTTGTGCAGATGATTTTCAGTGGCAAGGTAAGGGATAACTCAAAGTAAAATGATTGGTAAAAAAGTTTTCATGCATTCCCCCATTTGCTATCCATCTCCAAACCTAAATGCATATTTTAGACTAGTTTGCAGATGAGGATAACACTAGTGACAGGAAAGTTCAGTTACTTAGATAACAATTTCCTATGAAATACAGATCAAGGTTTGTTAAAACCCATCAATATACTGATTAAAAAGGAATTTTCTGTGTCTGGTAAGCTAAATAAATTCTGTATACATATTCTGATATGGTATCTGTGTGGCTGCTTCAAGACTCAAATCCTACTGATAAAACTTCAATGAAATCAGGAGCAGAGATATTTAATTTTTTGTATTTATGACTATGAAGAGGTTGTACTTTTCCTTTCTAGTAGTATAAAGTAATTAAATGAAAACTCTCTAAGGACAGTGGACTAAGCTGCTTAAACAATATTTTTATAAATAAACATTGCCTAAATACTAGGTTCTACCAAAGCAATCTTAAACACTCACCCTTTTTGGTAGAGGTGGGTAGGTTAGATATAAACGTTTCCTATAATACCTTAGATAAACCTTCATTATATTATTTGAAAATTGTACTTAAAACAAAAAAAGAGGGACTTCCCTGGTGGCACAGTAGTTAAGAATCTGCCTGCTAATGCAGGGGACACGGGTTCGAGCCCTGGTCCGGGAAGATCCCACATGCTGTGGAGCAACTAAGCCTGTGTGCCACAACTACTGAGGCTGTGCTCTAGAGCCTGTGAGCCACAACTACTGAGCCTGCGTGCCACAACTACTGAAGCCCGCCTGCCTAGAGCCCGTGCTCCGCAACAAGAGAAGCCACCACAATGGGAAGCCCATGCACCACAACGAAGAGTAGCACTCACTCGCCACAACTAGAGAAAGCCCGCGCGCAGCAACGAAGACCCAACGCAACCAAAAATAAATAAATTTTTTAAAAAGACCTCAAATCTTATTTTTCATATATTCTGCATTTTCTTCCAATATTTTCCTATAGACCTGGAGTAGCATCTTATTTCATAAACTCATTAACTATCCTTAACCCATGCAAAAATATTTTTCAAATTGTAACTTTGTAAGAGCTATTTCAAATGTAATAGTTTCCTACTAAACTTCTGAAATCCAAAATATTTACATATGCCCATTCTGTTCAAAAAGGCACATTTCCATTGTAGGAAAAAAGTTGATTCTAAAACTTGAAGTCATTCTTGATTGACATAATTCTGAGTTAAAAAAAAACAATATATCTATACACACACACACACACACACACACACACACACACACATACATATACACATACTATGGTTACTTACACAGAACATTGATTCTTGGAAACAATGAAGTCATATCAGTTTATTATATGTTCTAAAATGGTATATAAGTGAAACTACAAATAAGAACAAACATTTGGTTGGTATTGATCAGTAATTCCTAAATCTGTGAGGCAGGCTTCATTAGAAGCTTGTTTGTTAAAAATACAGATTCCAGATGAGAAACATAAGACAAACTCAAATTGAGAGACATTCTACAAAATAACTGGCTAGAATGCTTCAAAGTTGAAAGTGTCGGGCTTCCCTGGTGGCGCTGTGGTTGAGAGTCCGCCTGCCGATGCAGGGGACACGGGTTTGTGCCCCGGTCTGGGAAGATCCCACATGCCGCGGAGCGGCTGGGCCCGTGAGCCATGGCCACCGAGCCTGTGCGTCCAGAGCCTGCGCTCCGCAACAGGAGAGGCCACAACAGTGAGAGGCCCACGTACCGCAAAAAATAAATAAATAAATAAAAAATAAAATAAAAAAGTTGAAAGTGTCATTAAAGACAAAGACTGAAGAATTATTCCAAAATGGAGGAGTGTAAGGAGATACGACAACAAAATGAAATGCAGGATGCTTAACTGGATCCTGGCTCCCAAAAATGGAACAACTGACACAATTTGCATGAGGTCTGTAAATCAGTTAACAGAATTGTGTTAAGTGTTTACTTCCTGATTTTGATCATTGTGCTTAGGTTACATAAGATATTAACATTTGAGGAAGCTGGGTGAAGAGCCTAAAGGAACTCTGACCTATTTTTGCAAGTGTGAGACTAGTTCAAAATAGAAACTAATAAAACCAAACCAAATCCCAAATTTGTAGGTTCCAACTCCAGAATTCTGATCTAGTAAGTGGGATCCCAATCAGACTGTAAAAAAATTCTCACCAGGTTTGGGAACCACTGGCTCAAAATAATTAGTGAAGAAAACTCTAGGAACAAATATTTAGGATAATAAAACTATTCTATACTTATAGAACACTTAAAATTTCAAAGTGCTTTTGTCTATAATATTGTTGATCCTCGTAGGTGAGGCAGACATTGGTCCCACCAAACTAATAGGGAAACTTTAGCCCTGAAAGATAGAACAAACTGCTAAAATCACAAGTCCAGTAAAAGACAATAAAGGTCTCTCTACTCCTGCTCTACTATTTCCAACATATCTTACTGATTTTAAAATAAAATGACACTATACTTCAACCAGTCAATAGATATTTAATATCAATAAATATAGTTTAATGAATAAAGAGAATTATGAAACTACATTATCTTTAGAAAATCATTAAGGTTAAAGTTTATTGACTTTTGAACAACCAGAAATTTCTATTGCCTCTACAATGACAACTGAGAGCCATAAATGTTATCTGAAGGAAATCAGATGATCCAAAAGTAGAAGAAATAAGATAATTTCAGCTCAGTAAAATACCCAATTACCAAAGAGCATTTCATTCTTCCATCATGAATTACAAGTTTACTATATTAAACTAAAATAAAATTCTAAAATAAAATTTCATTATATGTACATTCTACAAATAAATTGATCGTTTGCTATTCTTAGAAATATCACAGAGTAAAGCAACAAAATAATACAGACTGTATTAATAATAAAGGCTTTATGCAAGTTTTGTTTTTTAAAACATGAAAGGGATCTGTTATCAATGTTAGTGAACTGCAGCAACAGATATTCAGGCATATAAATGAACTAAATATTAAAACATAACTTATTTCAGACAGCCAAGGGCAATTTCAAACTAAGTATAAGTATAAATTTGAAATGTTAATTCATTTGACAAGTACAGGCACTAGAAAACTTCAGTGTTTATACCTGACGTTTATATTTGATTTTCAGATGCAATTTATGCCCTCATCTAAATCCTGCCCACATGTTACTCATGGAGGCTGTGTAACAAGCTGCATCCTACAGTGTCAATCCGCAGTTGCCCCCTGTAGATTCTCTCACTGCAATATCCAGACAAACAATGAATCTTATCCAATTAGTCCATTTGTTGTAATTAATACATCCAATTCATCATAAGTAAAGGAAACAAGCAAAAATACTATTTTACACTATAATTTTTTTTCTCTTTGCAAGCCCAGTGGAAGGCACTGAGGTTATTTTTAAAGCCATCAAATATATGTGTGTGTATTTTTTTTTTTTAGAAGAAGAAACACATTTAACTTGATGCAATCACTCCAGTTTAAAGTTCAATTCAAGACTCTAGCTTAAACTCATCTGGAAAAAACAAGTTTTAAAGTGGTTCTTTATTTTAGTTAATCCTTAAATTTGTGAAAGCAGCATTGTATTGTAAATTTTTGGTAACTTGGATTATAAATCACTTCCTGTTTAGCAAATTCCCTGGTGGTCCAGTGGTTATGTCTCCTGTGCTTCCACTGCAGGGGGCACGGATTCAGTCCCTGGTCGGGGAACTAAGATCCCGCATGCCGGGTGGCACAGCCAAAAAATAAAATAAAATAAAGTAAAATCAATCAATCAATCACTTCCTGTTTAAGACTGGACATCATGTTTTTCAAAAAGTTTAATTCACTGAGTTGTTTCATATAGCCACTAAGGTGAAGTATTAGCTAAGTATTAATCATAGGCAGTATATTTATCAGCACAGTTTAATTTTTATTCTTTAAAAAACTTATTTCTTCTTTCTTAAAAAAGAAAATGACATTTAAGCTTGAAAATACTGACAAAATAGGAACATTAAAATCAAATACTTTACTTCAGTGTCCTAAGATACACATTTTACCCACATGTTAACATCTATGAAACAAACATTCACCTAATAAACAAAGATATGCCATAGTTTTAACTGGCAATATATTTTTTTCTTTCTTACTGGCATATAATGGTGTGTCTTATAATCAATGACATTTTAGATTCAATGAAATAACAGCACATCATTTATTAATGATAAACCTTACTAATACATCTTATGTAAAGGTATACATCTTAAAAATGGACCTGTAAATCTTAATTAAATTCATAATAATACATAATGTATATATCAATTCTTTCTGCAGATGAATATGTTTCAGATTTTCACTGACTTTAAGTTTAGACGTAAGGAATGAAATCAATAAAACATTTTATCTTCTTGGCATTTAAAAATTATAGAACTTACATAGAGACTACTAATGGCATGATTAATAATTAAAATATATATAATAAATTTATACCATATATTTTTCAAAGTGCTTTTTTATCATATGCCAAAAACAATTAATTAATACATTTATATTTTATCCAAACAGATACTAAATTCTTATTATTTTGAATACTTGCAATCAGGGTCTCATCTGTTACTTTATTAACATGGACTATAAAGGGATTATTCCCAATTTCTGATGATTCATCTTATTTTCCCTTCAGACTTTGTTCACATTATTTTTCCCTTACATTATTATTTAGATGTGTCTCTCTAGACATACATGTGGACATACATGTTTGTTCTGTTTAAAAATACACATGTACATATCTATGTATACACATGATGGTAGGTAATTAACAAATGTTATTTTGCTTCTTCCTTCTTGGGGGTTCAGAATGACTATAGCAAAGAAAGGCACAATATAAGTTCCAGATCTAATTTAATGTCTTACTGTTTTTCTTTATAACATGACACCCTTAATTCCAACTTGATTTGATATTTCCTAACTTAGATGTTTTCTGCTTTAACTAAAGAGAAAAGCTACTTCTAGCACCTGATAACTCCCATTCTTGTAACAAACAGAAAGAATAATTATGAATAATACAAAAAGGTATTTTTTTACTTTTAATCATGAAGTACCTTTACTGATTAAATTTACAGGGCCACAAGAGCATTTTAAAGTGTCAAAGGCATTCTACTTGTCAGTCTGATAATCTAATGCAAGAAGTAAATTATAACTGACAACATGGAAACATAGTTTAAATGTCAAAGTTATAAAACATAAATCTAAAAATGCTTCAATCAAATCATGTGATATTTTATTATATAATCTAAAACCGAAGAGAGCCAAATAAGAAAATTCTACCAGAAGTCTTAGAATGAATTTATTTTAGAATTTAACTCTCTACTGTTACTAAACCATTAGTTTTGTCCCTGTAATTTAATGAAGGATTACCTTGCCACTTCTAATCTTGATTTAACAAATCAAACACAACCATTTGGCATCATTTAATATTTAATCTTCCATTCATTCATTCATTCCATAAAATTCATTCCCTCCCATTCATGGAGCATCTATTACGTACCAACCATTATTAAAGAAATACCTGCTCTTCTACTTGAAAGGCAGCTTGTTAGAACCTGACTGCCAAGACCATGAAAAACATCAAAATAGAAGAAGGTTGTTTCCAGTCCTACCTCACTCTTCATTTTACACCGGCCATTTCCATTTCAACTTACACTCTTCCACATAACCATGTAATTCCTTTCAAACTCCAAGCATATTTCAAAACAAAATTTACCTGTCCTAAATGCTACTCTAGCTAACCTGATAAACAGAGGCATTCTCATATAAAAAAAACAAAAACATTAATAGGTTAACCTATTATCCTTCTTACCAGGTAGCAACTGTTTGTTTTCATTTGTCTGCTTGATTTTTAAATTCATCTTATTAGGAACAGGGCCTTAATGGAAAGAGAACCTAGGCAGATAGGTGAGAGTTTAGGCTTGAAAGAAGGGGCATGGCTCCTGGCCTTGGCTTTTTCCTTAAATAGCTATATGTTATTTATATTTTCAGAAAATAATGGCTAACATTATTAACAGGTATTGTTCTATATGCTTTAAGTGTTATTAAATCATTTCATCCTCAAAATAACACTATAAGGCAAGCGCTATCATTATCCTCATTTTAGGTCTGAGGAAACTAAAATTTGGAGAGGTTAAGTATTTGTCCAAGGTCACACTGCTTGTGACAAAGGGGGAATTTGAATAAGTGCAACTGGTTCCAAAGTCAAAGAACTTAACCACATTATCATACTGCATGCCCAATTTAACTCACAGAATTGTTGTAAAGATTAAATGAGACTATATTAAAGCCTCTGAAAAGGACACTCTATTCCTTGTATTAAAAAAAATTAATCTATGAAAGTGACAGAAAAACTGAAAAGGTTTCAAGCACACTAGCAAGCAGAGGCAAGGCAGTATTGGTTTTCTTCAGATTAGTATTCCTAGATTATATCACATCACATACGTGGATTAAATGAACACCAACTCTGACTATATATCAACCATAACTTATTGTCTACAAATCTAGTTACTTTTGAAATTTATATTTCACATTGCTCATGGTTAAGTTCCAACACACACTCTCTTTAATTTTATCTGATATAAATCATCTGATATTAGCAAAAGTTCAATTCTTCTAAAACTCACAGAAAAACAAAATCTTTACAAGAAAACATTTAATACATCATGAAATATTATTAATTAAAATGATGCAAGTTGGGCTTCCTTGGTGGCGCAGTGGTTGAGAGTCCGCCTGCCGATGCAGGGGACACAGGTTCGTGCCCCAGTCCGGGAGGATCCCTCATACCCCGGAGCGGCTGGGCCTATGAGCCATGGCCGCTGAGCCTGCGCGTCGAGCCTGTGCTCCGCAACGGGAGAGGCCACAACAGTGAGAGGCCCGCATACCGCAAAAAAAAAAAAAAAATGATGCAAGTAAACTTAATATTTAAATGATGCTTCTTCGCTGAAAAATTAAAAATGGTCAATTCAAAAATGTAGTGGCTTATTGGAAAGCACAGTAATGAAATATTTCAAGTTACCAATACAGAACTCTAGACTGTATATGAATTTCATTTCCAACCATACTTTTTCCTCCAACATGTTAATAATCTTTGGTTGTCTGATAAAGATGATCAAGAAACTGTTTCACTCCAACAGCTTAATAATATATGGCAAGCTTCACTTTTACTTGCCTGCAACTTATAAATTCCTCTATCAAAAAGTCATCCACTCTCAGCAAGTTTTTTTTCTGTCAATTACTTAATACCTCGCCATGGAAATATGTTTCCAATACAATTCTCACCTCTTTTCTCAAGAATGCTATCTCTAAAACCAAATACTAAATTGATCATGCTGTGCAATATTAAAATAATTTACTGTTAATAATCTACCTATTTCTAACAAAAATACAAATATCACAGAATACGTCAGATACTCTACTGTATTACTATTCCCTACATATTAATCCACATTTTTCAAAAATCCATGTTTCTCTATTACAATTTAATTATTTCTAATTTCCCCTTATATATTGTTTTTTCTTGAACCAGGTTCACTTCTGTTATCTTTTGCCTCTAGTTATCTCCCCCCCACCAATTTAAACTTACTGTTAACTCTTGAGGGTTCTCTACCTATTTTCTCTTATTTTATGCATTATTTTTAAATACCCTTTCAAATGGTACCACTACTCTGCCTGTATTTCTGTATAAGTTAAAACTGGAAAATTTTAATAACAGTAACTTTTAATACATTAAAGGATTAAATATGGGGTTTCCTAAATTAAAACTAGACAAAATATTGAAAAAATAAGATACTTTCATACCAAAACGTTTAACTAAAAAAGGAGAAATCTAACTTTCAAATTTTATCTTAGCTGTCTGCAAATGAAATGCAAAATCAATAATATTAATTATTTTCCCATTATAGCAAGAGAGCCCATGTTATTTAATGGTTTGGACTGAAAGGCATCAGGACCTAATGATATAACTCAGTTTGGTGGCTGCATTGAAAATGCTGTGAATTGTTTACAAATTTGTGTTAGTTCTAAATATATGTATAATACATAAATAATTTTATAAGCAAATGAAGATTTTTATAATAAGGGAATTTTTCCTAAAACAGATTAAATACTTGATCTAAAATTTCATATAAAGCCTTCAAAAATAACCAAATATTCCTGCAAAACCGATTCTAAACTATGTTGGCCTTAGATTATTTTTACCCTTGCATGCAAAACAAACATACATATAAAACAAATAATAACACTTATTATATTCTATTTTTTGAAAATGTATTAGGTATGTAGTCAAATAAAAATACTTAGGATTAATATACCCTCCTAAAGCAATTCTTTGTCCTTATAATTCTCTTGGAGCATTAATCCTCACCTGGCCTCTTTATTACATAAAGTAAATCAGAAAGACTGTAAGGGAGGAAGTCTGTAAGAGCCGAGAGCTGCTTATTGTTGATTTAAATGGTCTTAGTTTTCTTGCCATTCCATTTAGTTCAATGTTGTGGGTTTATGAGAAAATATGGTATTTCATGTTTCCAAACTATAAGGTGCCCAGTGAAGTACAACTAAGAGGTAAAGAAATCTTATAAAAAATTTCAAGGCATTTTTTTAATAAAGAAAGTACATTAGGAACTGGCACAGCAATATGGGTTTTGTTTTGTTTTTCCTTTTCCTGTTTTATATATAAAATGTTCTCCTATTTTAAATTCCTTTTACTAACATTAATATACAAAAAAGTATGTTCATAGACTAGTAACATTTAGTAAATTCTGGAATATTATCTAATTCATTCAAAAAGGCAGTAAGATACACACAGTATCTTAACAACTTAAAACTCCAAAGTGGGAGTAAACACATCATACGCAAATCAAAAGTAGATTAGACAGACTGAACTTTACAAAAACTTCAAAGGAAGAAGATTTAATTCTTAACCAACTTACCCAATTTTTGTCTTCTCTTTTAACTTAGAACAAGTTTTTGTTTTTTTGCTCTCTTTGTCCTTTGGCTTAGATTTCATCCTTCTACCTTTCTTTTCCTCTTTTCCTTCAACTGAAGCACTAGGAAAGTTTTCAGGGCTCATTACTCGTGGAATATTGCGTTCCCCACGCTCCTTTGCTTTTGCTATGGCCTCTGATATTATACGATTAGCCTTTTCTTGCTTGCTTTCTGATTCCACCTTTTTTCTCTGCTTCTTCTCAGACATGATCCTCACCTGGGTATTCTGCAACTTAGTATATGTCCCAGGACCATCACTCTTCTTGGAAGATGGAGGCTAGAGAAATCAAAATAATTTTTATACAACATACCAAAGTACATTTAAACAATTAACATAAATAACCAAAAATTTAGAATTAAACTTTAAGAAGTAAAATACATAAGCAAATATGAGTGCTACAAACAAATTTAAAATTAAAACATTTTGCTGATCTAGAAATTAGTGTAGGTATAAAATAAAAAGTTCAACTACTGCTTTTAAAAGTGAAAGTTAAAGGAGGATAATATAGATTCATTGATATTTTCATAGCATTCTTGATTAGTTGATTCAAATTTTGTCCTATAAATATAGCTAATTCAAATTTAGTCATGTAAATATTCTGGGCATTTGGAATAAGTCTCTTCTTTCCTCTTCATTCCGGAACTCTGAAAATTATTAATAAATTTTAAATAGCAATTTTAATTTAGAATGACTACTCCCCATAGTTTATTATGATTTTTAGAAAAACAAAGCCTCTCTGCTTTATAAGAAAGTGGAATGAGAACCTGAATTCATTTAAATCATTTTAATGTGCAATCTATGCAGCAATGTAGCTAGTTAGTCAACAGACATTCCCATACTTAAAATTAGAGAAAGTTTTAGTTTTTCTGTGAAAGAGTTAAATGAGGATTTTTTTTCTCTTTCTATATCATAATATTTTGCTCAAGCAATTCTGGAAAAAAACAAGTTCTAGTTTTACGTTAAAATTATTAATATTTTAGCAATATCACAGGAAGCAGATCAACAGCATTTTAAAAAGAATATTCTCTTTAAACACGCATTCATCCCATATTCTTAGATCACAGTTTTGTTACGTTCTTACCCGTAAACATGCCTCTGACTACAGCAAGGGAAAAAACCACCAGGAATTTCCAAACACATTTTCATGCTGGTTCCAGTGTGCTTCACTGGATATCTTTTCTATACCTGCCTCATCAAAGGTTTCGTAGCAGTGCTACAGCACTGGGAAAGGAGGGAGGGCTTAGAATCACTTACTAAAATGCCACCTTAAGGCCTACAGGCTATAACAAATAACCAAGACGCGAGAAAACAGCAACAAGCTCAAGATGGCGATGCAGTACGACTCCGCAGCAGCAGCCAGTAATAAGGAAGGTTATTCAATCCCATTAGCCTTTTAGCCCAAAGAACCCCTCCTCCTCCCACTCATTCAGGCTTTCACTTACCCTTCCTCTTGGCCTCTTCACTGAAGACATTTTTGGCGTCAGACAAAGGCTTGCCCTCTGCTTTTTCACCACCCCAGGCAGTGCTCAAGAAAAAAGCATTGAAAGAAGATTCCTAAATGGCCTATTTAGCAAGCTGCAACCAAGAGATGCACAACCCTCCACAAATACACATTGTGATGTATCAACACATTTCTGCCTTGGCAAGTTTATATCCACTGTTCATTCTATTTAGATATGAAAAAGACTGTAAACCCGTCCTAAAAAGCTGAGTTTCCTCAATAGCGGTAAGCAGATAGCCAGATTCCAACAAAGCACAGAAAGAAATGAATGCACAAAGCATCAAAATGCATCAGCATGAATATTAGAGATGTCGTTAAAAATACTGACTCCTTCTGAGGAAGTAGGCCAGCAGATGGTGCTACCAGTTATTATTCCATTAGACTCTGCAATTTAACCCCCAATGGACTGTTCTTCCCTCCATGTAACACATTAACTCTCACTCTACCATTTCCTGTAGTAAAGTTTTAAAAAATATACGTAAAAACCTGATTTAAAAAAATCATCTGAAAATGAAAACTGTAGTTAAACGGCTTTATGTAGCTATCAATATTAAAAAACAAAGTCCAATGCAATTTCTACCAGAGAAAAATACTTTTCTCCGTGATACTCTAAAATATTTAAAACATAAACACATCTGAAGACGAGCAAAGGGTTAAAGAGGAGGTCATGCAAATGAACCCATAACAAGTGACTTCTCTTTAAGAAATTAGATAAGGTCTCTTATTATTCTTCTAACAAAAAGCTAACAATGTCATTTTTAAAATTGAGAAATGAAGCTATTTTCATTTAAATTCCAAAAAGCTTAAGATTTTGAAATGAACACAAAAGAGCTGTCTATAAAAAAATAACTAGCCGTAGTTAAATAATTGCCTTACTTAAACCTGAATAAATACATTAATTTATTTTCCTAACATAAAAAAACTCCTAAACATTCCTGACCTTTACTCCTCACATTCTATTTCAACTCAATTGTTGTTTTTAAGATAAAATTTTAGTTTTAGTCCCTTGCTAAAAATAACTAAGTAGCAAGTCCTCCTGAATTTGATCATTATATACCTATACTTTTCATCTATAAAATATTGAGACTATTTTAGTAAGCAACGACCTTAAGTACCTAAAACAAAATTTTCACTGCCTCAAAATTCACGTTTACCTCTTTCATTAATACCATTTTTAAAAAATTGGTCTTGGCAAGTCATCTGATATCTGTATTAAAGAACCTGTTTTTAGTTTTTTCCTTTCAGGCATCAAAGGTCTCAAAATGGAGCAACATTATATAAACAGTGTCCTAGAAAGACCAATCTAAAGAACAGGAGAGGAAATTAAAGGCATAGGACCACTAATGCAAGAAAAGGATCTTACTGACCTGGAGGTCATCTATATAAAAATCATAATAACCAATAATAAGGGCTAACACTTACCAAGTGCTTATTAGGTGACAGGCACTATTCTAAGCATTTTACATGTAATAATTAATTTAATCCTGAATAATAGGGTAATAGTGATAATGGAGAGGAGTAACAAATGGGAGAGATATTCTTACAGCAGAACTGCAAAACGATAGAACAGACCTAAGCACGTAAGTTTTTAAAATCATAATATAATAATAATAGCTAACACTTATTCCCTACTATGTTCTAGGCACTATTCCTATTATGACACATACATGAACAACATGGACTGTGTGGGTCTACTTACATGCAGATTTCTTTCAATAATAAATATTACAGTGCTACATAATTCACAGTTGGTTTCATCCAAGGATGTGGAACCACAGATATGGAGGAATCAAGAACTACAAATATGGAAGAATCACATATATGGAAAACTGACTATAAATTATACTTGGATCTTTCAAGTAATCTCTAATCCGGCATTGTTCAAGGGTCAACTGTATATTAACTCAATTAATCTTAAAAACAACCCTGTGAGATATGTACTACTGTTACCCTCATTTTATAGCTAAGGATACTAAGGTATAGAGAAATAACTTGCCCAAGATCACATGGCTACTGAAAGATGGGGTAGGGATTAAGAGGCAGAGAGCCTCATAATGGAAACCGTGCTCTTAACCACTGTATTATACCATATTTGTTTCAAATATCATAACTTACAGAGATTAATTTGAACACAAAAGAAATTAAATGACTTTCTCAAAATCTCAGAGATACTAGTAAGGAAGCAAGAACAAAATTTAGTTTTTTTCAGTGCCCTTTCCAAGAGGTAGAAATCAACTAGATATGGGTGGGTTTGGACTGAAGAGCAGGAAGAGTCAATACTTGCTTTCTAGACCAAGTACTGGTACAGGAGGAGATAAAAGAAATGTTGAGAAAGGGTATGTATGTGTGCATAAGTTTAATTCTTTCCACACTGAGTTTGAAATGAAAAGTTTTGAGTAACTGGAAATTTTGGACTCGATCCTTGGAGAGGTCAGGGCTGGAATATAAGATGTGGATTCTCTTGCTGTTTTCTTTGAATACCCTTAACTCACTGATACTATCCACAGAAACTAGGATGATTTCCAAAATATCTCACTTCTCCTTAAAGCTTTTCAATAGATTCTATTACTTGATTCAAAAATCCCAATTATTTAACAATAAATCTTAACATTAGACAACCAAATATTTGTGATCAAACATTTCTGTGATCAAATATTTCTTCTACTCTTAGGATGTAGTATTTTAACTCTATATTCCCACAAAACATCAACACTGAGGTGTTAACTAACTAATCATTTTTAATGTAGGTGATTTCCCAATTTACACAGACACAAACATACAAAAAGGTAGTTAAAAGTAACTTTTCTCAATGTTACAATTTTTCTCTTTTTCACCTACATAAGCAGTCAACAAATTCTGTCCAATCTACTTGTGTTTTATTTTGTTTTCTTCCTCTCAGTCGCAACAGCTCCTGCTGTATTAATTTCCCACTTGTTATGGTTACATTACAGTGATGTAGGAAAATATCCTTATCTGTAGGAAATATATCAAGTCATTTGGGGTGATGGAACATCCGGTTTGCAATCTGCTCTCCAATTTTTTACAAAGTAAAAGAATTTCTTTGTATTTCATTTGTGATTTCTCTGTAGGGTTTGTCAAAATTTCAAAACTCAATTTTTAAAATAAAGGCAGGGACTTCCCAGGCAGCCCAGCGGTTAAGACTCCCCCTTTCAATGCAGGGGGTGCAGGTTCAATCCCTGGTCGAGGAGCTAAGATCCCACATGCCTCATGGCCAAAAAACCAAAACAAAACAGAAGCAATGTTGTAACAAATTCAATAAAGACTTTAAAAATGGTCCACATCAAAAAAACCTTTAAACAAATAAATACATAAAGGCAAAGGCCTTGCGCCCCAAGGACCTGTATGCTAAATGAGAAAAAAAAAGTGAAAGAAAAGAAGGCACATATATTAATAACATATCCAAATATTTACAAGAAAAACAAGTCACAGCAAAACATAAAGATGGTATCATATGTGATATATCAATTATTTTGATAGCAACTAGAAGAATATATGAAAGACCCTGGATGTCATATTTCAATACTAGGGAAACTCAAGGATTTATGGTATGCGTGTTTTTCAAACCAAAGGTCATGATCTAATAACAAGTCATGATATAAATTTAGTGGGTTCAGACCAGCACTAAAGAAATGAAATATAACAGAATGAAAAAGAGTGGTACCTAACCTGTATGAATGCTACCTCTTAAAAATTAGATAGTTTTAATACCATGGTTACTACTCCTCTTTTCCTTCATGAGAGAAAGAAGCAGAGATTTGAGTAAGAAATTAGAGGTGTTAAAACAGGAGTGGGGACTCAGTTCTTCCTCCTCTTGGTGGAATAATTTTCCCACATACCTACCCACTCACACTGGGGAATTCATCCATTTCAAATATTTTAGTTGCATACAAATAATTAAAAAATTTGAATCACCAGTGTGTAGACCTGAGTGGAAATCATAAATTTTCAAAAAGAAGGAGAGAATGATCTCATGGCTACCATACATCTACTATAGAGCACAGGTTCTACTATTAGGGAAAATTATAAAAAATTTAAAGTTCTACTTCACACATTTTAAAAACAATATGAAGGAATAAAAAGTCTCAAATAATAAAACAGATATAATTCCTTAGTAATAATAAAACACAGAACAAAGAATTTTCAACAACATATATAAAACTGTATTATAGCTAAAAAAAATCTTCCAACTTTTCTCAGGAGAGATGACTCTCAGGCTTCAGACCTGGGGGACTAGGTGAATGGAACTTGCAATGGAAGAGAATACAACACAGAATAGAGATAGCAAGCCTTGATCAAGAATGAGTTTTACTGCCTAGAGAGACAATGCTGAATAAGAGAAGAGAACCATTAGCGAAAACCCAAAACACCAAGTTCTAAAGAGCTAGTAGATGAAGAGGAATTAAAGAAGGAAAACAAAAAGAAACTACAAAAATGGTAAGATGAGCATCAGGAAAGAGTGGTGTCATGGAAGCCAAGTGGAAAGAATAAAAAGATCTGCCATCAAAAGGAAAGTAAATATCTGAGAGTAATTTGATATTATAAAGCTAACTTAGAAAGCATTTTAGTTCTGTTGAATTGTTTATAGTAAGCCAGTATGTTAGTTTTTAACATTTTTATTTTAGGAAGAATCATATAATTATGTACTTAAATATTCAAATTAGATTGCTAGTGGGAAGCAGCCACATAGCACAGGGAGATCAGCTCAGTGCTTTGTGACCACCTAGAAGGGTGGGATAGGGAGGGTGGGAGGGAGAGGCAAGAGGGAGGAGATATGGGGATATATGTGTATGTATAGCTGATTCACTTTGTTATACAGCAGAAACTAACACACCATTGTAAAGCAATTATACTCCAATAATGATATTTTTTAAATATTCAAATTAAACCAACCTCTAAAAACAAATTTGTAGTTAATTTTAGTAATACGTGTCAAACATTAGTGGTAACTTCTTTTGCATTTATTGTATACAACATTTTTTTCCACAAGGTACCAATAAAGACTTGCTTTTAAAGAGAAGAAAAGGAGGAAAAACTGATACAAATTATTACCTGTCAAATCCTCTGAGTTTTACCCTTAGATTTGTTTTCAGAGTTTTTGATGTATCTGAAGCAATTATTTTATTTCACTTTCTTCACATTTGTGAACTCACATGTTCACAAATTAAAAGGCTTATTTTCATTTTGTGACTTGTACTACTATCCAGGTTTCCACTTTTAGCTAATGATGACATTCCTTCTTTTTTCTAAATCTTGAATTTTACACTGATACGGTAATACTATTAAAAGTATTCCCTCTATTTTAATCGTCCACATAGCAGTTCAGGCAAATAGTAGATATTCATAAAAGTTGTTTTTTTAAAAAATAAACATTTATTATGTGACTTACAGGAAATACAGAGAGAGAAGAATATGCTAGAGGATACCATGGGAATGTAATCAGCAAAATCCAGAATGTGGGAAATTCTAAAGAAAAATGACTGTTTCTTCAGCAAAGAAACAATAAGAAACAAAACAAAGAAGGGTAATCATAGATCAAAAGAGGTTTAAGACTAAATGTAATGCCAAAAAAAAAAAAAAAAAAAAAACAGAAAAAAGAAAGGACACACACTTAAAATTCGTATCAAATGAATGCAATACATGGCCCTTGTTTTGACATAGACCTGAAAAGTCTGTAAGACTACATTTATTAATACTAGGGAACTTTAACTTTGATTGGGTATTTGATTATGAAGGAATTACAGTTATTTTTTTAAGTGTGAAACTAATTTTGCAATTGTGTCTTAAAGCTAAAACCTTTGTCTTTTAGATACACAAATTGAAATATTTACAGATAAAGTGATATCTGAAATATTTACAGATAAAGTGATATGATTAAGGTGTGTTTCAAAATAGTCCCTGAAGGGACTAATAGTCTCTGTATGATAGTCAGAGGGTCGTATAGATGAAAAACAATTGCCTATAAACTGATGGCTGTCGTAGCTGGGTGATGTCTACTCTACTTCTGTGTACACTTGAAATATTATATAATAAAGAAATTCAAACCGTTATATTCTGGGTATAACAGGTAATTTGGCATGACAAGAAAACTGGATTCATGTGGAAGAATGATAAGCAATAAAGACAGAAAGGTAATGGGTCAGATTATCAAGTGTTATAAGTTATGCTAAAATATCTGGACTTTATGCTAAAGTGAATTGGGGAATCAATAAGTGATTACATACAGAGAGGTAACAGGATCAGATTTTTAGATTTAGGGCTGCTAACTGGTTTCAATAAAAATACCCAAATACTTCATGGAAACTTTTGTATTTACAAAAAGGCCATATATGATATAAAAACAAGTAATATTTAACCTTCTATTTTATATTAGTTTGTGTTGCTTTCTCAATGCTGTATTTTCAAAACTTCATCTTTTGTTTCCAAACAAATCAAAAGTGTATTTTAAAAACATTAAACCACAAAATCTCACGAAGTTCCTTACTTACTGACAACATTAAATATACTGAATTCATCAGTCCATAAATTACTAATGATACTAAAAGCTGTTCTCAGCATAATGTTGTGATTAAAGGAAAGGGCTTTGGACTCAGCCAGCCCTGGGTTTCATCATCTGTAAAATGGAGATAAGAATAGTGTCTACCTTCTAGGGCTGTTGTGAGACCTAACAGATAAAGCTTGTAAAGTGCTTAGTACGGTGTCTGGCATACAAATACTCAGAAGTGCTAGGTACTATTGTTATTGCTGTAATGTGATATTGTGCCCACCTCTATGCATCATCATATCAGGGGATACAATGATGTCAGTATGTCTTATAACTGGTACTGTTATCTTGAAAAAAATTTATTTTATTTTTGGCTGTGTTGGGTCTTCGTTGCTGTGCACGGACTTTCTCTAGTTGCATCGAGCGGGGGTTGCTCTTTGTTCTCGTGTGCAGGCTTCTCACTGAGGTGGCTTCTCTTGTTGCAGAGCACCGACTCTAGGCCCGCAGACTTCAGTAGTTGTGGCTCGCGGGCTCTAGAGCGCAGGCTCAGTAGTTGTGGCGCACGGGCTTAGTTGCTCCGTGGCATGTGGGATCTTCCCGGACCAGGGCTCAAACCCGTGTCCCCTGCATTTGAACGTGGATTCCTAACCACTGTGCCACCAGGGAAGCTGGGTACTGTTATCTTTGATCCTTTGGTTAGAGTAATGTCTGCCATTACTCTCTGCTATAAATTTCTCCTTTTATAATTAACAAGTATCTTATTAGACTATGCAAATATCTTGTTCTCATATATATTTGCCTAGTAATTTTAGCATGCATTGATGGTTCCTGCCTATAACAATTATTATTTGGTTATTCACCTAATGGAAATTTTTTATTTCCATCATTCCTTCCACATTTTCTACTGGAATTCTACTATAAACAAAAGTTGCCTATTCTCCTTATTTATTTATTCATTCAGTCATTCATTTATTCATTCAATTACTGATACTGGTATAGAGTCACAGATATTTATTTTATTCTATGGGTTATAATCTGATACTATGATTATGTGTTATTCAAATTGTCCCAGCTTTCACCATACAGAGCTCCTTCAAGTTGGTTCCTGAACCTTGTTTACCACCATCATATTTTGAACACTTCCTTACTTTCTGGCACTGTAAGATATTCCAGGTTCATGGTAAGAATAGTTTAACGGAGTGGTTGAGGCGGAAGCCATATTATAGTAGATTAAGAAGTAAATTGGAAGAAAGGAAGTAGATACAGTGTTAAACATTTTTCCTAAATAAATGAAGGGAAAATGGCAGGCTACCGTGGAATTAGAAACTTGAGTATGTTTATTGGCTATAGAAAAGAAGTCAGTAGACTGCTTGAACATATGAGAGAGAAAGAAAAGCTAGAGAGTGAGTTTTATCACAAGTAGAAAATTTAAAGCATCTTCCATATAACAATTCAAAATTATCACACCACCAATAAAAAAATTAAAATATTATATATAAATATCACCTTGGTAAATAATATGAACTTCCCATAGCACCTTTTCTAAAATGCTTCTTAGGGGAAAAAAATTTTTTTAAAGACTTCTTGAATATGTTAATTCAAAAACCATTTTCCTTCACAAAAGTTTTCACAATTTCTGGTGTATTTTTAAATTTGACTTCACAATATTCCTATTAATCAAATTATTAAAATTAATCAAATATTAATTATTCCTAACTGCAGATGAAAGAGTTGCTATTATCCATTTTCTCCAGATTAAGAGAGAGACTGGAGTGTGGCAGTGACAGTGTGACAAAACCAATAGGTGAAATACACTCTTAAAGTCTTGAGAAGACCTGATAGAGTAGAAGGGCAACAGTGTAAGCAAATTAACCAAACAGTTGCATAATTCGGTGGACAACGCTAACCATCATATTCTAAATTCTTTTCGCAATGTTTCCGAACATATTAATAAAACAAATACAAAGGAAAAAACCTCTTTCAAGTCTTTTAAAGGGGAGATTGAGAGTTGGTTCTGTTGAAAGACACTGTTTTTTGGTATACAATGCATTACGAAAAATCAATTTTAATTTTCAGAATTCTGAGATTATATATAAAAAACTATTTGAACACTCAAGTAATTACTAACATAAATAAAAATGATGTTAAGGGAAGGCTAACATAAATACATTTGCAATAAGGAAAAAATTTAAAATAAGGTATTTGAACTTGATTTACAGTTTTAGGCAAAAGAAAATCAAATGCTGAAAAGTATCTATATATAAAAAGTCAAAAGCGTTTTAGAAATCACAAAATATACTTAATTTCATCATATTAAAATTTCATCTTGGGGCTTCCCTGGTGGCGCAGTGGTTGTCAATCTGCCTGCTAATGCAGGGGACACGGGTTCGAGCCCTGGTCTGGGAGGATCCCATGTGCCGCGGAGCGACTAGGCCCGTGAGCCACAACTACTGAGCCTGCGCGTCTGGAGCCTGTGCTCCGCAATAAGAGAGGCCGCAATGGTGAGAGGCCCGCGCACCACAATGAAGAGTGGCCCCCGCTTGCCACAACTAGAGAAAGCCCTCGCACAGAAACAAAGACGCAACACAGCAAAAATTAATTAATTAATAAACTCCTACCCCCAACATCTACAAAAAAAAAAAAAAATTGGTTGAAAAAATAAATGCTTAAAAAAAAAATTTCATCTTGCAGAATGCAAAGGAAGTAATGAGAGTCACTGCATCTCTGGATGTAACTCTGACCATAAGAAAAAAAGTTATTTGTGGAAGTAGAAATGATGGGAATTACATGAAAAAACGAAACATGACCTTTTGGTGTCCATGACAGGTCTAGGCATAGTAGCTGTGTGTCAATAAATGTACGCCTTTTGAAGTTAAAGAAAAAAAAGTATCATCATATGGCCTGAAACTTACAAAAGCATAGACAGATCAATAAACTCAGGAAATATAGTTCAACAAGTCAGGACTCAAAAATAAAATTCCAACAATTCAATAAGAAATGATTCTAACAACAAATGTAGTGTATCTAAAAATACTGGGTGCAGCCTTACAGATTTCAAAAAGTAGAATACAAAAGACAGATTTAAGAAGAATATGAGAGGGGCACTGACCTGTAACAATAGTGCTGGGAAGTCCACAATGAGTTAAGGAGGGTGTAACTCCAATGGTGGGTATGCACCTGGGGGAAGTCATGCTACATTTTTTTTAAGAATAGGAAGAGGCAAACCTACGCATGTCAACTGAGCTCTTCCAAAATTTGTACAACAGAATCTACTTCCTCAGCTTGTGCTAAACTGCTCCAAATGAATATTTTCAGTTTAAATTTGTGAACTGGTGCCATCTGGTCAATCTTCTGGGTTCCTACTAGCCTTTCACTTGAGCTTAAAATCTCTTCAGCAACCCTACCATTAGTTCTTAATTAGCATCCCTCTTAGATCATACACAAAAATGCTGTTTAAAAAAAAAATCTTATGAGGCTGAATCTATAAATGGGTATTCTTGTGTGCAGGCGTGGACACACACACACACACACTCCTACCTACTTAAAAAAAAAAAAAGAACATGCCTTAACAGCAGCTCATGTGAAAAATACCAGGGGATTTTAGCTCACTGTAAACTAAATGAGTGTATGGTGTAATGAGCTTGCCAAAAAACAAATGCAATCTTACATTGCACAAACAGAAATGTGGTCATAAGGAACAAGGGAGGTGATAATTACAGTATACTCTAGTCTCACCAAAAGAAATGTATTCTGTTTTGGGTTTAAGAGGAATACAAACTAGATCACTCATTCAAGACTTATTATTTGAGTACATACTACCTGCCAGACAGATTGTTATAAGTACTGGGAATAAAACAGTAAACAAGACAAAGTCCCTGCTTTAATGGAGCTAACATTTTAGAGAAGGAGATAAACAAGAAGGAAAAAAACAACAAACCCATCAGGTAAGGGTAATGGCTATGCAGAGAATGAAAATAGGATGACGTGATTAAAAGTGATAGGGTGACTATTTTAAAATGGACTCAATGAAAGTCTAACTGAGGAGGCCACTTACACTGAAATCTGCATGAAAAGAAAGAACTAGCAATGTAAAGATGTGATGAAAGATGAATCAAATTATTCTCAGCAGCCTAGAGAGATAAGCAAAAAAGCACAAAGACCAACATACTGGGTTTTATATCTTAATAAGAAGTTTCCCTACTGGATAACATTTGCACCAACTACGCTATACATCTGGAGACTACTCCATGGAAGTGCACCTCAATTCCTCTTCAGATCTTATCTGTTCAGGTCCTATAGTTTTTAAGCTGGTTCCTTCTAGTAATGAGCCATCACTATTCTCGATGGTCTGATTTTCTAGGTCAGTGTTTTTTAACTATGAACTAAAATCTCACTACAAGCCATCAATTCAGTGGATAGCCATTAACATTCTTTATAAATGAAGTAGACTAGTGTTTTGAGAAGCACTGGTTACATCTTAATACATAATGCCCCTACATTCATACATTCATAAACATTTAAAAACACGTCTATGCTGGGTCCCAGATAAAAACTTTGAAAAACACTGTTCTAAGAGGTTAATGAATACTTCCATGTCATTTCATAGGAGAGTTCAATCCAGACTCTTATTTAGGGTTGGAGGGCTTTGAGTCACCTGGTATTAGTCAACCTGGAGGATGGGATCAACCACATTGGGCAATCAATTAATCAATCAGTTACATCTATTTAATGGAGCACCAATAAAAACTCTGACACTGAAGCTCAAGTGACATCCCTGATTAACAATACCCCATGCATACTGTCATGCATCAATGCTGGGACCTGATTCCAAGGAGAGAGCTTTGTGTTGAAACCCTCTGAGACTGCCCTATGCATCCCTTCTTTGGCTAATTTTAACCTGTAACCTCCTCTGTAATAATCTGTAACCACAAGTATAATAGTTTTCAGTGAGTTCTGCTAGCCTATTATTGAAACTAAGGGTGGTTCTGGGAACCTCCAGAATTTGTAGTTGGTGTCAGAAGTGAGGAGAGTCTTAGGACTGTGTTAGCTTTGCAGTTTGGCTATCTCTTGAGTAATACTCTCCAATGAAAACAAAAAGTTTAATGAGAAAATGAGAGATCTTGATCTGATAACTATCTTCAAATGTTAGCCAACTGCTAAGATTTTCAAGTTTTTGTAAGATGAATAAAACTAAGACTGCAATGATTCCATTCTACTGAAGGCCTATCTATAGGAAATCTGGACTGAGAAAACTGCTTCCTTAAATATTCCTATGCAAAATCTTAAAAAAAAAAATCTGTATACGGGAAAATATCCATATAACAAGAAACTGGGTAAAGCATACACTAGACCTAGCTGTACTATTTTTTACAATTGCATACAAATCTGCAATTATCTCAAAATAAAAAGGTTTAATTTTTTAAAAAAAGAAGAAAGCTTAGGCCTTTCCTGAGCTCAGAGACAGTCTCCTTCTGGCCTTGAAGAAACGAGCTCCTATGAGTTCTACAGCTACAAGGAAATGAATTCTGCTGACGATCCCATTAGCCTAGATGAGGGCTGTGAGTCTCTGATGAGGTCACAGCCCCACTGGACTTGCTGGATGCAGTCTTGTGAGACCCCAAGCAGAGAATACAGCTAAGCTGTGCCTAGACCCTTGACCCAAGGAAACTATGAGATAATAAATGGATACTGTTTTAAGCTACTAAATATATGGTTAATTTGGCACTACATTCACATACCCTACAATTGAACAATTTCACTCCTGGGTACATACTCAACATAAATACATATAAAGTTCAATAACAGGTAAAACTAATCTATGAGGGTAGAAGTCAAAATGGTGATTACCCTTAGGGTGAGAGCAAGCAGGGACTAGTAGGAGGCCCAAGGAGATTTCTAGGATTGTGATACTGTTCTATTTCTTGATCTGGATTGGTGAAACAGATGATGTTTACTCTGTGAAAATTTATCAAACTACTTATAATTTGTGTACTTTTCTGTATGTATGTTATACATCAACAAAACTTACATTAACAGAAGTTACATTACATAACCCTCAAACTGAAGACTTTTATTTAACTGTATTATCATTAATCTAAGTAAACAATTCATTACAACCAGATTTTAAGGAAAAAACCATCTGTTCTAATGCAATGATGTCTTGACACTAAAATTATTTTTCTTTATTGTGTTAGCATGATATTTCATGCTTTTCATCCAGAAAAATAATTTAAAAAAGGGAAATATGATATTATATGTTCCCTCAATAAGAAGAGAAATCTACAAAATGCTGAAAGACAACTGAGAGCTAATTCAACCAATATTATTAGGGGAAGGTAGGAGCTAGAGGAAAAGGAAGTTTTTTAAAACCCACAATCAAAATGTGAAGATTTTAAACAGAAATAGAATGTTTAAGTCTATACTCATTTTAGGTTGTTACGCTTCTGAATAACATGATCATCTTCTCTCTTTCCAGTTATACCTCCAATTTTTTGTTTTACTTTATATTCTAGCAACACTGAAACAATTTGTTTTTTTTAAAAAAACAAGTTATAATAACTTTGAATTTACTGTTCTAGTTGTCTAGAGTGTCCTTTCTCTAAAAGGTAGCCTAGCAAATGTCTATTCAAAACTAGGGACTTCCCTGGTGGCACACTGGTTAAGAATTCGCCTGCCAATGCAGGGGACACGGGTTCAATCCCTGGTCCAAGAAGATCCCACATGGTGTGGAGCAACTAAGCCCGTGTGCTACAACTACTGAGCCTGTGCTCTAGAGCCCGTGGGCTGCAACTACTGCAGCCCGCGTGCCGAGAACCCATGCTCCGCAACAAGAGAAGCCACTGCAATGAGAAGCCCACGTACCACAAAGAAGAGTAGCCCCAGCTCGCCACAACCACAGAAAGCCTGCGCGCAGCAACGAAGACCCAATGTAGCCAAAAATAAAAATAAATAAATAATTAATAAAAAAACAAACTCAGTGTAGATATCACTTCCTTTTTACAATATGTAATTTTACTGCTATATTTGCCATAGCATATTTTAGTTATTTATAAGTCAAGGTCATATTTGATTTGTACCTCTAAAATCTATCCAGTGTTTGGTACAGTTGCATCATCTATGCAACAAGGATAATCATAGTATCTAAAGGTTCTTAGAACAGTATCTGACACATAATAAGCACTCAATAAATATTAGTATTAATTATTATGATAAAGATTAATGTTCCTTATATAAAGAAGTCTCAGAACTCCATAATATGAAAACAACTATTCCAATTTTAAAAATGGGCAAAATTTTTGGCAGACACTGCCGAAGATGATAAATGCATGGCAAATAAACACAAGAAAAGATGCTCACATTATTACACATAAGGGAAATGCAAATTCAAACCACGAGATACCACTACACATCTATTTGAATGGTTAAAAAAAAAAACATGAACAATACTAAGTAGGAAGAGGAAGAGAGGATATTGAGAAACAAACTCCTACACTGCTGATGGAAATGCAAAATGATACTGCCATTTTGGAAAACAGGTGGTAGTTTTTTACAAAGTTAAACATACATTTAATATATGACCCCTGGCAATCCCACTCTGATACCTTTACCCAAGAGAAATGAAAACATATGGTAACATAAACACCAGTACACAAATGTTTAAAAAGGCTTTTATTCATAAATGCCAAAACCCGGAAACAATCCAAATGTCCTTTATCTGATAAATACATATACAATCTTTGGTTCATTCATATGATGGACTACTACTCAGTACCATGAAGGAACACACTACTGATACATGCAACAAAAAATACATTATGCTAAGTGGAAGAAGTCAGACTAATAAGGCAACAAGATATATGATTCCATTTATACAACATTCTCAAAAATGCAAAACTATAAGGAAAGAAAATTAATCACTGTTTACCAGGATCTGGGGTTGAGGGAAAGGCTGAGTACAAAGAAGCACCAGAGGATGTTTTGGGGTGATGGCAAAATTCTTTATCTTGATTGCGGTGTGTTTATACAATGTACATGTTTGTCAAAACTCACAGAAATGTACACTAAAAAAGGTGAATTTTACTAGATATAAGTTATATCTCAATAAACCTGAATTTAAAAAACGATTAATGTTCTTTAGGTCTCAATTCCCATATTAAGAAGTTAATACCACTAGATTCTAAATCTAGGTTAATGTCTTGATATCCCTTTTCCTTAATCCCAGCAGCTGTCCCTGAAGCCTTATGCTATGATAATTATCTAAATCTCTAGACATTGCCTATTCCTAGATTTCTAGATGCTGTTTTCTCACTTATCTGCTTTGAGGAGTCTGTGTTATATGTGGCTAGACCTCCTTAATCCCACAAAATTGCCTAGTTAGACTTCTTTCTATAAATGACCGGGTCTTACAACACAAACACACATGCGCACATGCACGCACGCACGCACGCACGCACACACACACACACACCTCTTTACCAGGTCTTAGCAACATTAGAGAAATTGATCTCTTCCATGTCTGGCTGTGCAAAAGACTTCAACAGACTCTTCACAGAAGAAGATATGCATTTTTGGACAATAAGTCCATGAAAAGATGCACAGTATCATTATCCATTAGGAAAATACAAATTAAAACTATAATGAGATATAGTATACAGCCAATCAAGTGGCTAAAATTAAAAAGACTAACACCACTAAAGACTGGAGAAGAGGGAGCACCTGGAACTCTCATACACTGCTGGTGGGAGTGTAAAATGGTGCAACCCCACTTTTGAAAACAGTTTGGCAGTTTTTTATTAAGTTAAACATACATTCAACATATGACCCAGCAACCTCATTACCTTTGTATGTATCCAAAGAAATGAAAACATATGTACACAAAAAGACTGAACTTAAATGTTCACTGAAGCATTATTAAAAATAGCCAAGGTCTTCCCTGGTGGCGCAGTGGTTGAGAGTCCACCTGCCGATGCAGGGGACATGGATTCGTGCCCCGGTCCGGGAGGATCCCACATGCCGCGGAACAGCTGGGCCCATGAGCCATGGCCGCTGAGCCTGCGCATCCGGAGCTTGTGCTCCGCAACGGGAGAGGCCACAACAGTGAGAGGCCCACGTACCACAAAAAAAAAAAAAAAAAAAAAAAAAAGCCCAAAACAAGAAACAACCCAAATGTCTTATCAATAGGTAAAATGGACAATTGTGGTGTACTCATAAAGTAGAATGCTAGTCAGCCATAAAAAGGAGCAAACTACTGACTCACCCAACAACATAAATGAATCACATACGCATTGTGCTGAGTAAATAAAGCCAGACTCAAAAGGCTACCTACTGTATGATTTCATTTATATCACATTCTCAAAAAACACAACAAAAATATAAGGGCAAAAATCAGTGGTTGCCAGCAGCTGGTGGGTGGGGGAGGGACTGCTACAAAAGAATATGAGGGAATTTTGAAGGGATAGGGAATCATTCTGTATCTTGATTAGTGGTGGTACTTACATATACTTGTCAGAACTGTGCACTAAAAAGAGTAACTTTTTACTGTACTTAAATTATATCTAAAAAACAAAACTACTGATACATGATATAACATGGATAAATCCCAAAAATATCATGTAGAATGAAAAAAGCCTGACACAAAAGAGTACATAACATATGATTCCATTTATAGGTAATCTGAAACAAGCAAAACTAATCTATAGTGACAGAAAGTAGATCACCGATTGCCTGGGGACCAGGGATGAGAGGATAACTGCCTACACAGGAAAAAAGGAAAATTTGGGGGCTTATGGAAATGTTCTATACTTTGATTGTGATAATGATTATATAGGGTATACATTGTCAAAAATCATCAAATTACACTCAAAATGGGTATATTTTATCGTATGAAATTATGCCTGAATAAAATCAATTTTATAATGTACTTACCCAGTGAACATAAACGTTAACAGGATAAATTTTACCCTGACTTATCTATTTAACAATTCCTCTTCTTTTATTAGTTTTAATTATGTCACTATAAACTAAAGTTAGATTATATTATCTTAATTTCTATAATTTATGCTCGTCCATTGGCTGGTGATAACAAATTTAGAAATATTTGCTAAGAACATATTACATACAGGTAATATGTTCAACAACAGACTCCTTGGAGAACAAGTAAGAAATATGAGCGGGTGATGATGGTGGGATGAATTGGAAGACTGGGATTGATGTATGTATATACGCTAATATGTATAAAATAGATAACTAATAAGAACCTGCTGTATAAAAATATTAAAATTCAAAAAAAAAGAAAAAAGAAACGCTGTCTACAAAAAAAGTTAATATTTTTATTGCAGACATTTATCTCTGCTTTTACTGCAGAGATTACATAGCTATATCTATACCACATTTCATGTATGACAAAAGGAAGAAAACAGTAAATAATCAGTTTTTTGAGGGAACAGCTAAATCAATATGGATCACAGAGGAAAAAGAGACGTGATCTGTGTTGCCTAAGTTAATTTTTAAATGAAAAGATAATGAGAGGGCTGCCCTGGTGGCGCAGTGGTTGAGAGTCCGCCTGCTGATGCAGCGGACACGGGTTCGTGCCTCGGTCCGGGAGGATCCCACATACCGCGGAGCGGCTGGGCCCGTGAGCCATGGCTGCTGGGCCTGCGCGACCGGAGCCTGTGCTCCGCAAAGGGAGAGGCCACAACAGTGAGAGGCCCGCATACCGGAAAAAAAAAAAAAATGAGAAGATATTCAAGGGAGTGAGCTAAGCACGAGTAAAAGCATAACAACTGAAATAAAGATTTACAAAGACCAGCATTTCACAAGCTATATTCTAAGAAATTGTGGATATTAAACCATTCATATTCCTATAAAATTCTGAGAAGCTGCCTTGTATTTACCTTTCTTGGAGCATTACAATAAAGTGTAATTTATTAAAAGCTCACTCTGAGAAGTCCATAGAGAACTAGTAGTAAATGACCTTGCATAGAATTGATAGGGCAAAATTAAGAAATACCTTTGATTCTTAGTATAGATAACAACTCTTTTGTATCTTTTAAAGGCATCATTTTTAAAGTACAAAATGTTGGAGGGGGAAGGGTAAGCTGGGACGAAGTGAGAGAGTGACATGGACATATATACACTACCAAATGTAAAACAGATAGCTAGTGGGAAGCAGCTGCAAAGCACAGGGTGATCAGCTCAGTGCTTGTGACCACCTAGAGGGGTGGGATAGGGAGGGAGATGCAAGAGGGAAGAGATATAGGAACATATGTGTACGTATAACTGATTCACTTTGTTATAAAGCAGAAACTAACACACCATTGTAAAGCAATTATACTCCAATAAAGATGTTAAAAAAAAAGTACAAAATGTTTTTAAGAATTGAGAAATCAGGTTTGTCACCACCTATCTCCACCAGACCACACCCCTCCAGACAGAAAGCCATACTATAAACTGCTATAATTTTTGGCAGCAAGAGAGGGATTTAATCAGCAATTTATCTTTCCATATTGAAAGGAAGCCTTAAGAAAGAGTTTGGGGGGACTTCTCTGGTGGCGCAGTGGTTAAGAATCCACCTGCCAATGCAGGAGACACAGTTCTGTCCCTGGTCTGGGAAGATCTCATATGACGCAGAGCAACTAAGCCCGTGCGCCACAACTACTGAGCCTGCACTCTAGTGCCTGCGAGCCGCAACTACTGAGCCCACGTGCCACAACTACCGAAGCCCATGTACTTAGAGCCCGTGCTCCGCAACAAGAGAAACCACTGCAATGAAAAGCCCACACACCACAATGAAGAGTAGACCCTGCCTGCTGCAACTAGAGAAAGCACGAACACAGCAACAAAGACCCAACGCAGCCATAAATAAATAAATACATAATTTTTTTTTAAAACAGTTTGGGGATCAATGTGTACCAGAAGTTTGTTGGTTCTATTCTAATAGCATCTGTGTGTGTGTGTGTGTGTGTGTGTGTGTGTGTGCGCGTGAATGTGCATATGGGGATGAGGGAATATAAACCACAGTTCAATATGGCATTTTGAGAATAGGCAAGAGTATTTTAAATAAGAGGGTGAGAGAATAAAAAATTTAATGTTAAAGTATATCCCTGTAATACAAATACAAAAATAAAAGTACATAACTGAGTCTATACCACAACACAATATACCATCAACATTAATTTTTAATCTATTTTATTGATCCTAAGTGTTTAAAAGAAAAATTAATTTATCTTTACTTATACCTCTTCTATATGTCATCCTTTAAGACATGGAATAAACTGTAGTGACTACAAATGCACTATATTCTAACAAAAGCTGTAAAAATATTTTACTAATTGTTCAGTTTAATGCAATCATCCATGATGACCTATTAAAGCCAAAAAATAAACAAAAAAACAAACACTGGTATAAATAATGAATTAAACTACAGACCAATATCCTTATCAATATAGACACATATATCAACGAAATGATATACAAAAATATAAACATCATTTATATTATCAATGCAAGGTTATTTTAATATCTGAAAATCAATTAATGTAACAATATCAATAAGGAATTAAAACCACATGATCATATTAAGTGACACAGAAAAAGCATCTGACAAAGATGATCATCTCTTCATGATAAAAATCACTCAACAAACTGGGAATAGAAGGGAACCTGATAATGGGCATCTACAAAAAATCCACAGCCAACATCATACTTAATAGTAAAAGATGGAACGCTTTCCCTAAGATCAGCAACAAGAGAAGGATGTTTGCTCTTGCCATTTCTATTCAACATTATGCTAGAGAGCCTAACCAGGCAATTAGGAAAGAAAAAGATATAAAAAGCATATGGGCTTCCCTGGTGGCGCAGTGGTTGGGAGTCCTCCTGCCGATGTGGGGGACGCAGGTTCGTGCCCCGGTCTGGGAGGATCCCACATGCCGCAGAGCGGCTGGGCCTGTGGGCCATGGCCGCTGGGCCTGTGCATCCGGAGCCTGTGCTCCGCAGTGGGAGAGGCCACGGCAGTGGGGGGCCCACGTACCACAAAAAAAAAACAAAAAAAAGAAATAAAAAGCATAGATTGAAAAGCAAGAAACAAAACTATATTTATATGCAGAATACATATACATGACATGATTAATTTTTTAAAATCCTAAGAAAAGATTTGTAAGTGGTATCTATAAGGGATTTATAATAGATAAAGAATTCCTACAACTCAATAATAAAATGACTACATAATCCAATTTAGAGTCTTCCGTGGTGGCGCAGTGGTTAAGAATCCACCTGCCAATGCAGGCGACACGGGTTTGATCCCTAGTCTGGGAAGATCCCACATGCCACAGAGCAACTAAGCCCGTGCGCCACACCTACTGAGCCTGCACTCTACAGCCCACAAGCCGCAACTACTGAGCCCGTGTGCTGCAGCTACTGAAGCCCGCGTGCCTAAAGCCCATGCTCTGCAACAAGAGAAGCCACCACAGTGAGAAGCCCGTGCACTGCAATGAAGAGTAGCTCCCGCTTGCTGCAACTACAGAAAGCCCACGTGCAGCAATGAAAACCCAACACAGCCAAAAATAAATTTATTTAAAAAAATAATAATCCAATTTAAAAATTGGCAAAAGAACTGAATAAGCATTTCTCCATAAGAATGGCCAATAAGCCCATGAAAGATGTTCAGCATCTCTAGCCATTAGGGAAATGCAAATCACAACCACAATGAGGTACCACTACACATCCACAAGGATGACTATAATCAAAGACAGATAATAACAAGAATTGGCAAGTATAGAGAAATGTGAACTCTTGTAATAGTTCCACAGTTCTGTGAATTTACTAAAATTTATTGACTTGTATACTTTAAATGGGTGGACTGTACAAAATGTAATTACATCAACAGAGCTATTATTTTTTTAAAATAATGAACTCTATAGAAGTAAAATAACTTTATTCTCATTGCTTTCTTGCGGATTACAAAGTTTCACTGAATTTACATTGTGACTCTTGTAAAATATTGTTATGGTCATTTAAATAACCATTTTCTTTTTCCTAATACATTCTTTTACTTAGTTAATCACTTAAATGTCAAGCAATTTCCCTGTTAATTAAAAGAAACTGTTTCACCCACAGGGCCTTTCTACATAAACTTTATATCAAATTAAAAGTTGTAACTTACTCAAGCATATGGTAAAATTAGGCAGACTATACAAAACATGGAGATTAATTTCTTCTGTATAAATATTATCATTATATATTTTCTAAGTTTGCCAAAATAGTAATCAGAAGCTTACTGAAGCTTCAGATTCAGTAATCAGAAGCTCAGAATGTGATATATTTAGTAAACGATGTATCACATTCCTGAGTTGATTATATATTAACATTTAAAATACTCATTTCTATTTTTCTCATCTTTTCAACCTTCAGAAATACTTTTATTTTTCCTCTCATATCTAGACATCTCAAGATGAACATCATTGTGTATTTATGAATGATATGGTTATTGAAACATGGGTATCTGTAATGAGTATGAGAGCCACAATTTCTCAAGTTTCTTATTATAGAATTTTAATTTTTGGCTGAAAGTGGAGATAAATACATTTTACTTGTCATGTAAAAATTCTTTAGAACAGTAATTATTGCCATGCAGGAATTCATATGATATACTTAAGCAAAAACTGGAATGATTACATGAAACTTAGTTCTACGAATGAGCAGACCAATATTAATACTAAAAAAGATTAAAACTAAAAGAATATATATATTTTTTACTCATTTATTATGTAAACTAAGTTTGGTGTTTTTTTTTACAGTAGCTCAGATGTCTTTTTTTTTTTTGGCTGCGTTGGCTTTTGACTGCGGCATGTGGGATCTTTCATTGTGGTGTGTGGGCTCTTTGTTGCAGCGTGCGGGCTTCTCTCTAGTTATGGTATGTGGGTTTTCTCTCTCTACTTGTGGCACACGGGCTCCAGAGCGCATGGGCTCTGTAGTTTGCGGCACACAGGCTCTTTAGCTGAGGTGTGTGGGCTCAGCAGTTGTAGCGTCTGGGCTTAGCTGCCCCGCAGCATGTGGGATCTTAGTTCCCTGACCAGGGATCGAACCCATGACCCCTGCCCTGAAAGGTAGATTCTTTACCACTGGACCACAGGAGAAGTCCCCAGATGTACTTCTGAATGTTAAATTGGGTTTAATGTTAGCAAGACAAAACGCTTCTTTTAAATTTTTTTCTATATGTAAAAGAAGCTTAATGTCTCAGCATGATATTAACATCTCAAGCAGTATTTAATTCCTCGGGTTGATAGTAATAATCCTGAAAAAGTTGTTGAGGACTGGTGTCTCTAATTAAAAGTAGTAAAAAAAAAATTTTCTACTATGCATGATTAAGCATGTACACTATCATTGCTATGTTAATTTAATTATATCATGGTATTTGCTTTTACCATGAAAAATTTTATGTATTTAAAAGGCTTCACTTTGTTTTTATTTATTAATTTTATTCTTAGTTGGTTAGTCTGACTTACTGTAACTTCAGAGGATAATCTTTTGGAGACACTTTCATGGCAACTGACATTGTCTGGGGAAAAAGTATTGTTAAGGACTCTCCATTTGGGTTTAATACAATTTCTGTTGTCATTTTCATAGTATATTTGAGTTAAGTTCCTTATGTTCTAGGTGAGCCAATATTTTTTTCAAATTTCTGATGTTTAAAAACAACTTCATTAATCAGATTTCAATACTTAATTAAATATACATAAGAATTTGAGCTATAAAGAAGAAATCTAGCCAATTAAATGAAAAATAAATTTTTTATGATTATTTTAAATGAGATTTCACATACATGTCCTTAATTCGATTAATAAAGCACTAAATGTATTAATAGACCTACTTTTCATTAAAATTTATTATGCAGAATTGTAAATCCCAAGTAAGATTAAATATTTTAAATACATGTATGAATGTACAAATACATATGCACAAATATGAGACTATAAATTAGCTAACTTTCTACTTGCTCTATGAACACAGTCCTTTCAATAATACTCTCAACAACCATCCACCTCCTACATAATACTTTTTTTAAGTTATTAAAATCAAAATGATTTAGCCATTTAAAAATATCAGTTTCTAGGCTATGCCTTGAACACTAATCTATATGTTGGTACTTTTTAAAAACGTAGCTGTGCAAAAACATAAAAGTGTATAGAAGTATTATACAAATACCCATAAACCCACCACCTAGGTTTAACAAACATAATATTTGTTGAAAATCTGTTTTTTTTCCTTAGATTTGCAAAACAGAACATACTTGAAAACTACTGAAATCCCCAGTCCCATTCCTCGCTTTCTAGAGCAAACCACTATTCTGACTTTGTCATGTTATTTTTTCAGTATGTGTTTATGTAACTTCATCTTAGAGATCTGTATCCATTAACATCTGGGGAAGGAATGAGGAGAGGAATAGTTATATCTGTTTATTTAAAAGACAGAGATTTGAAGTAAATATGACAAATATTAATATCTACTTAATCTCACTTCATGAGGGTTACCTTATTTTCTCTATGTTAAAAATAGTGTATAATTAACCATTAATAATAAAAGAAAATAGTGACTTTGGAGTTAGGCAGCCTTGGGTTTCAAACTCCTTTCTGCTACTTACCAGCCATGTAACTTTGGGCAAGTTTGTTAACCTTTCCAAACTTTAGTGTCCTCATCCATAAAATGTGGATAATATTGGTACCAGCTACATAAGATTGTTTTCAGTATTAAAATAGGCTAATCCATGGAGTGCCTAGCGTGATACCTGGCTATAATATTTTTTGAGTGCTTATTTTCTAAGCTCTTTACAAGTATTATCCTATTCAATCTTACATCTATCAGTCACTAAAAGAGATAGGTATGGAACTATCTCTTTTAGTGACTGATATCTATACAAAGGGTTTGTATGTAGTGACCTGTGGTTAGATTGTTATTTTTAAAGAAAGGGAAACATTTTATTATAATGAACGGGTGATACTTATAGCAGTGAGAGATTTGGGAAGTTAGCTGGGTGCCATTTACAAGGCTTTGAGTGCCAGGCTAAGTGAAGACTTCGAGCAGGGAAAAATCACGATAAAAGCTATACCAGATTAACCTGATATTCAAGTGGAACAAAGCAGAGGCAGTAAAACTTCTTTTGGTGAAGAGGTCTACATTCAACTGAAAAATGTAAAACTAGATTTAAGAAGATACGTATTTGGGGAGTATCTGGTACAAAGTTATAGAAGAAGGTATGGGACATCCTAAGATAATTGAAGTAGAAAATATAGAGTGAGAAGACAAGAGAGCTTTAGTCAGAATCTTGGGGAACCTGGATTAATGGGGCAGGAGAAAAAAAGAACCAAGAAATTAGAGAAAGAATAATCAGTCTAAGACTTTGTAGCATCCCTGAATCCACAGAAACAGATTCCAGAAAAAGTGATAAGCAATAGTGTCAAAAATTGAGTAGCTATGAGAAGTAATTGGTATATCCCTTTCTCCACATTTCAGTAAGTCTAGATCGTTTCTCCTTACCAAAAGTACTGTCATCTATATTTCCCCTTAATATATTACTAAAACAAATATTTTCTAATATTTATAACTCCTCATTCTTCTCTTCCCTCAAGATAGAAGAAATTTAAAAGAGATCGTAGCAACTCACTTGTCTTCATCAAATTATGCAAATCCCTTTAATTTATCCCAGTTTTAGCCAATGTTTCCCTGAAGGAAAAAGTAAATTTAGAAGGCACATTAAAACAAAGGGAAAAAGTAATGGATTTGAAAAATGTCCGAGAGAATTCATAGTTGTTTACAGACCACTGCTTCGCAAAGGACATCCTGGCAACTACAAAATATACAAAGTTTGTATGGCAGGATTATTTACTAATTTTTTTAAATGACAAAGCAATAAAGATTTGGGTACATTTTAAATTCTCAAGTCATGATCAAAACTACAGTGTTAAAACATTTCATTAGGATATTTTAAGTGAAAGTGATAAAAAAAAAAAACAACTCAGTAATTTATCCTAACAATTGGAGAAACTTGAATATGAATTAGATTTTAGATGAAATGTGGAGTTACTATTAACTGTCTTAGGTGTGATATTAGTTGTGTAGAAGAATCTATCTCCTCATGCCTTAGGAGATGCAACATGAAGTATTTAGAGGTAAAGTCTCATGATGACTGGAATTTACTTTCAAATCATAGAGCCTGAAACAAAAATATATGTATCTATCTATAAATAAAAACAAAGCAAATATGGCAAAGTGTTAACACCTATTGAAATGAATTTATTTACTATTCTTTCATTTACTCATTTTATTTACTTTTTTGGATACTGAATATTTTTCATTACGAAACCAGAGAAAATAACTTGTCCTGATCTACTGCCATACCAGCAACTCATTGAGTGGAACACACACATATTAATAGGACAATTTCACTTTAATCCCAAGAACACAGACAACTTTGTTTTTAAGAAAATTTTAAAACTATATAGTCATCTACAAACTTTAATTCATAAATCAACAATACTTGAACTGACAGACACAAAGCCCAACGTATGGATAATAATGATTTCCATAGAGAGAAAATCTTTCTCTTGGTCACAGACAAGCTAGCGACCTACATCGCTCACTAATTTACCAGCTCGCACGAACTAACTTCACAAATATGTGTCACTGCTCATAAAGAAAACACCTTCCTTTACATCAGGCAAGAGGGGTCCCTCTTCCTTGAGCTGCACAATTTAGAGGGTCTGGTTCCTGTATCACACCCCTCCTCAGGGCCAAAAGAATCTACTACCCCTCCCCTCTTCTAGAATATGCTCCAGGTACACAGGAATTCCCTACCTAAGACAGTCTCACACTCACTTGCAGAGCCCACCTTGGGTCTATTCCTTAGGTTTGTTCTCTCAAGGAAGTACTTGTATGGCAAGGAACACATATTGCCAGTATGTGCATGGTTAGGGCAAAGAGATGGCAAGAAGGAGGTGGAGCTTGGATATGCAGGCTGAGAAGTCCGCACATGTTCATGAGGCTCCTCAAGGTACGGGATGGAACCAGGGGTGGAAAGAGTGGTAGAATGGCTCACTTCTGCCATATTCTGGATGTGGAACTCCAGAGAGCACAAGACCTCTAAATTCAAACGAGTGTTTCTGTTTGTCAAGGAAGAATAGAACATATTTAACAGTTTATTGGCTTTATTTGCAACTTTTATATATTTTGACATACAATTTAAGAGCTTCCAATTGTACTCTTTCCCTGGGACTCACAAATATTAGGGGCAAGCCTGCATAAAAATGAGTTAAGAAGCAGTTACATAAGAAAGGGGGGGAGTATAAAACAAAAGAAACAGTTATGTAAGAAAAAGAACAATAAAAAGGAAATAGAAGCAGGGGATCTCTTTTAGATCATGCCACTAAAAAGTTATGTAGACTTTGTATCTGGGCCTCAGTTTTATACCCGTAAAATTTTTAAAAGTTGATTAATAATTAAAGGTCTTCCTAGTTCTAAAAATTTTTTTAAATCCTTAAAGCAAGGAAGCATTATTAAACAACAAGCTGACTTTACAATTTACAAGGCACTTTCAAATTTATTGTCACATTTATTAATCAGAAATGCTAAAAATATACAGCCACATATTACAGATGAGAAAACTTGCCTAAGACTACTATGATAGTAGATAGAAGGGCTAGGACTTGAGCCTAGTTCTCTTCACTACAAATTCAGTGCTTTTCCAACTTTATCAAAGAAACTCACACCCGAAAAACCACCTGCAAAATATTTATTATCCAACACTGGAACTGAGAAACAAATGACAGATACCAATAACAGAAATGAAAACTATCTAATTCCTTTTCTCCATAAATAGCTCATTTGTCTGATGACAGAAATTCATGAATTCAACTTTCTAGTAATTATGGCTCAATTCAGTAAGAGATACAGCCACATGAGTAACATTAAGAAAGTGCTGATGGAGCAACTAAGCCCATGCGCCACAACTACTGAGCCTGCACTCTAGAGCCCATGAGCCACAACTACCGAGCCCGCGTGCCACAACTACTGAAGCCCGTGTGCCTAGAGCCCTGGTCCACAACAAGAGAAGCCACTGCAATGAGAAGCCCGCGCACCGCAACAAAGAGCAGCCCCCACTCGACGCAACTAGAGAAAGCCCATGCGCAGCAACGAAGACCCAATGCAACCAAACATAAATAAATAAATAAAATTGATTCTTTAAAGAAAAAAAAGTGCTGAAAGCATAAGTTATAAAGAAAGTCAAAAACAGCATTTTTTTAAACATCTTTATTGGAGTATAATTGCTTTACAACGTTGTGTTACTTTCTGCTGTATAACAAAGTTAATCAGCTATACGTATACATATATCCCCATATCCCCTCCCTCTTGTGTCTCCCTCCCACCCTCCCTATCCCACCACACACACAAAGCACCGAGCTGATCTCTCTGTGCTATGCGGCTGCTTCCCACTAGCTATCTATTTTACGATTGGTAGTGTATATATGTCAATGCCACTCTCTCACTTCATCCCAGCTTATCCTTCCCCCTCCCAGTGTCCTCAAGTCCATTCTCTATGTCTGCATCTTTATTTCTGTCCTGCCCCTAGGTTCTTCAGAACCATTTTTGTTTTTAATTTAGATTCCATATACATGTGTTAGCATACGGTATTTGTTTTTCTCTTTCTGACTTACTTCACTCTGTAGGACAGACTCTAGGTCCATCCACCTCACTACAAATAACTCAATTTCATTTCTTTTTATGGCTAATACTCCTTTGTATATATGTGCCACAACTTCTTTACCCATTCATCTATCGATGAGCATTTAGGTTGCTTCCATGTCCTGGCTATTGTTAATAGTGCTGCACTGAACATTGTGGTGCATGACTCTTTTGGAATTCTGGTTTTCTCAGGGTATATGGTCAGTAGTGGGACTGCTGGGTCATATGGTAATTCTAGTTTTCGTTTTTTAAGGAACCTCCATACTGTTCTCCATAGTGGCTGTATCAATTTACATTCCCACCAACAGTGCAGAGGGGTTCCCTTTTCTCCAAACCCTCTCCAGTACTTATCGTTTGTAGATTTTTTGATGATGGCCATTTGGACCGGTGTGAGGTGATACCTCATTGTAGTTTTGAGTTGCATTTCTGTACTGATTAGTGATGTTGAGCATTCTTTCATGTGTTTATTGGCCATCTGTATGTCTTCTTTGGAGAAATGTCTATTTAGGTCTTCTGCCCAGTTTTGGATTGGGTTGTTTGTTTTTTTGATATTGAGCTGCATGAGCTGCTTGTATATGTTGGAGATTAATCCTTTGTCAGTTGCTTCGTTTGCAAATATTTTCTCCCATTCTGAGGGTTGTCTTTTCATTTTGTTTATGGTTTCCTTTGTTGTGCAAAAGCTTTTAAGTTTCATTAGGTTCCTTTTGTTTATTTTTACAAAAACAGCATTTTTACAAAATAAAATACAGCAACACTTTGGAAATCGGATTATCTGATTTAAAAAAAAACAGTACTAATTACTTGTGGGACCTTAGTTCCCTGACCAGGGATTGAACCTGGACCCTCAGCTGTGAGAGCTCGGAGTCCTAACCACTGGACTAACAGCGAATTCCCTCTTTATCTTTTCTCAATATCTAGTTTTCTCAAATCTGTGTTCGAGTTTTAGGTCTGTGACTTATAAACTGTGGTACCTTGAGTTTGTTTTTTTCATTTATAAATTAAGGTGCCACAATTAACATTATAAGATTACTATGAGGATAAAATGTGATGACATATAAAAAGTATCCAACACCATCTGTATGACCCTGAGCAAGCTATGTAACTATCCTATGCTTCAAGCCAGTATCTGTAAAAAAGAAAAGATGATAAGGTCTACCTCACAGAGTTGTTCTGAAGATTAAATGAAAAAAATATATGTAAAGCTATGAACTTAAGTATAACTGCTCAATATTTTTTGGCTATTTGTATTTTTATTATTATTCATAATTGTACTAATTTTCAACAGAAAGTTTGTACATTTACCTTGATTTTCTAGGACTCTGTATAATCACAGGTACACACAATAATTTATCTACAAAAATATTCATCATACTATCTAAGAAAAATAAACTGGCTATATAAACCATAGTATTTCTACATTATACATTATTATACAGTCATTAAATGGTGTTTTAAGCCTTCCACTTAAGTCCAAGATGGAATAATAGGAACTGGATTTACCCTCATGCTTAAAACAACCAAAAAACCAAGCACAATATATAAAACAATAATTTTTAGACACTGTACATCAGTCAACCCATGACAGTAATCTCTGAGAGAAGGGAAACAATTGAGCTAAGGCTATTATCCTATTTGGAGAATAAGGAGGATGCTTCCAAGCTGCAGAACAACAGTGATATCAGGAAGTCAGGTAGAATCTCACAACCTGTGTTGAGGAGACAGAGCTGGAGGTTCAGGGGAGCCAGAAAGACTAGTTTGCAGGGGAAAGTTCTGCAGAGGCGACAGCTTCACAGGGAAAGACCTCCAGAAATCTTCAGTAGGTCTCCTCTCAAGGCTTTAGATAAGTACTGATCAATACTACTACTTTGTGAAGAAACTGCCCAAGGCCCAGAACAAACCACGTGAAAGCAACTGAGATCATACACTAAGGCCAGGAATAGTCCATCTTTCCATCAGCCAGACTGGAAAATCTTGCATTTCACAAGGAATTGGACAGAGAACTCACAAGGCTATTTTGTCAGTAGTGGGGGAAAATTAGTCCTAAATATTGTCCATCCGAACAAAGTTTGGAAACAGATCTTGTAAGGATAAACCAATTTCCAAGTAACTTACTGTATTTACTGTATCCCAGAACAAAACTCAAGAATATTTACAAAAATGTAAAACTTTCCAGCACTCATCAGGGTAAAATTCACCATGTCTGGCACCTATTCAAAAATTATCACGCATGCAAAGAGGCAGGAAAATACAACCTACATTAAGGAGAGAAATAAATCAATAGAAGCAGGCTCAGAAATGACACAGATGATAGATTTAGTAGACAAGGATAAGTAACATAGCTAGTATAATTATATTCCAAATGTTCAGTAAATTAGAGGAAAGATTAAGCATGTTAAGTAGAGACATGGAAGACATAAAATTAATGAAAATGAGATTTAAAAAATACATTGGCTGGAGTTAACAGATTACACAGCAGAAGAAAAGAATAGTGAATATATATTAATAAAATCTATCCAAACACAGAACAACAATAAAATCCAAAACCAAAGATAGGGAAAAGGCTAAAAAAGAAAACACAAACACACACACACAGCATGAGTGAGCTGTGGAACAACTTCAAGCAGCCTAATCTACTTGTAACGGAGAACAACAAAAATATTTCAAGGAAAAATTTCCATGTTTGACAAAAACTATAAGCACAGATCCAAAAAGCTCAACAAAACTCACGCACAAGGAACATGAAGAAAACCACATCAACAAGTATCAGAATCAAATTGCTTAAAAACATTAGAAGAGAGAAAATGCATAAAAGTTACCAGGGAACAAATATACATTACATGCAGAGGAACAAAGATAAGAATTACAGAAGTCTTCACATCAGAAACAAGGCAAAACAGAAAACAGCAGAGCAACATACTTAAAGTACAAAAATAAACATAAAAACCACTGGCAACCTAGAATTCTATATCCAGCAAAAATATCTTTCAAAAATAAAAGGGAGGGCTTCCTTGGTGGCACAGTGGTTGAGAGTCCGCCTGCCGATGCAGGGGACGCGGGTTCGTGCCCCGGTCTGGGAAGATCCCACATGCCGCGGAGCAGCTGGGCCCATGAGCCATGGCCGCTGAGCCTGCGCATCCAGAGCCTGTGCTCCGCAACGGGAGAGGCCACAACAGTGAGAGGCCTGCGTACGGCAAAAAAATAATAAATAAATAAATAAAAGGGAAATGAAGACCTTTTACTTTATTTATTTGTTTGTTTATTTACGGCTGTGTTGGGTCTTCATTGCTGTGCACAGGCTCTCCCTAGTTGCAGCGAGTGGGGGCTACTCTTCGTTGCGGTGCGTGTGCTTCTTATTGCCATGCCTTCTCCTGCTGCAGAGCACGGGCTCTAGGCACACGGGCCTCAGTAGTCGTGGCATGAGGGCTCAGTAGTTGTGGCTCGCAGGCTCTAGAGCTCAGGCTCAGCAGTTGTGGTGCATGGGCTCTACAGCGCAGGCTCAGCAGTTGTGGCGCACGGGCTTCATTGCTCAGCGGCATGTGGGATCTTCCCCGACCAGGGATCGAACCCGTGTCCCCTGCACTGGCAGGTGGACTCTCAACCACTGCGCCACCAGAGAAGTCCCAACACCTTTTAGACATATAAAAGTTGAAAGAATTCATGACCATCAGACCTGCACTACAAGAAATGTTAAAGGAAAGTTTTTCAAGCAGAGAAAATGATATCAGATAGAAATTGGCATCTACATGAAGAAATGAAGAACACTGGAGGGACTTCCCTGGTAGTCCAGTGGGTAAGGTTCCGTGCTCCCAATGCAGAGGGCCCGGGTTTGATCCCTGGTAGGGGAACTAGATCCCAAATGCATGCCGCAACTAAGAGTTCACATGCCACAGCTAGGAAGCCCAAGTGCCACAACTAAAGATCCCACATGCTGCAACTAAGACCCAGCACAGCTTAAATAAATAAATATTAAAAAGAAAAAGAACACTGGAAATGGTATATATGTGGTTAAATATAAAATATATTTTTTCTTATTCTTAAAAGCTTATTCAAAGATAATTGACTACTTAAAGGAAAATTAATAGAAATTTAGTGTGGAGTTTATAACTTCTATATAGAAGTACAATATACAACAACAAAAGCACAAAGTCCAGGATGGGGGAAATGGAAATACACTGTGATATCATTCATATAATATATATGAAGAGGTATATTACAATTGAAGGTAAACTGTGATAAGTTAAAGATGTATACTGTTAATATTAAAGCAACCACTAAAATAATATGTCAAAAAGTACTAAATAGTAGCTCAACAAAGGCTTACTTTGTGTGCCAGATGTCAATTTTCCACCTCTCAGGTCTAAATCCATACTTCATTGTCTGCTCCTGCAATAATGGAGTTGAAACCTGTACACATTTTTCCTTTGCCAGTGGCATAACGTCAAGCTTTGTTAGTAGGGGGCGCTGGAAGATTACTGGAACATGAAGGCATTTCAAATCCTGGTTCCGGTGTGTTCTCTTCAGCAGGCTACAGAATACAGCAGCCAGCAGGACACAAAATCACCCCATGGTTAACTTCATATGACACCTTCTTAGGCAGCTTCAAGGGAAGTTTTGAGTCATAACATCAGTCTATGGGCACTGTCCGCCCCCACCCCGCCAGTACCTCACAAAGCAGATGCCCAATGAGACTCACTAACATGACACTGCAGCAAATTTCTCTAACATGCGGTGCTCCATGGCTATGCCCCCTCTAATGAAGTCTGGACTGCAGCCCTGGTGAGAGGTGCATGTCCAAGATTTTTTCCTTCCTTGAGTACTTTGTGTCCATCCTAGAGATTGTGGCTGCCCCATTTATCTGCTCTTTTTTGTACTTTTTTTTAAAAGATTTTTTTGATGTGGACCATTTTTAAAGTCTTTATTGAATTTGTTACAATATTGCTCCTGTTTTATGTTTTGTTTTTTTGGGCATGAAGCATGTCGGATCTTAGCTCCCAACCAGGGATTGAACCCACACCCCCTGCACTGGAAGCAGGAGTCTTAACCACTGGACCACCAGAGAAGTCCCTGTACTCTTTGAAATCTTCTTTATGCCTTAGTAGTCAGTCTCACATTAGACCAATCCTGTTTCAGTTAATAATTATTAATTAAAATCTCCCTGCTCATATTAATGTATAGTTTCTGTCGTCCCACTGGACCATGACCGACACAAATGAAATCATAAAAATTACTCTGTTAATCCAAAAATAGGCAGAAAATAAGGGAAAGAGGAATAAAGAATACTCGGGACAAATATAAAATTAATAGCAAGATAGTAGGTTTAAACATATCAATAAAATTAATCACATTAAATGTAAATAGTTTAATCACCTCGATTATAAAACAGATTGTTAAGTTGGATAAAGAAGAGAAGAATCAATTGTATGTTGCCTATAAGAAAGCCACTTTAAATATAAAAACAAACGGGTTAAAAGTAAAAGGATGGTAAAAGATATTCCATGCTAACACAAACAGAAAACAGAAGCGACTATATTAATACCAAATAAAGCAGATATCAGAGCAAAGAATATATGTAAAGCCATGAACATAAGCTACAGAACAAACCTAAATAAATGTAAACAAATTCAAAACATAAAAATTCGTTCTCTGATCACAATGGAGTTAAATTAGAAATCAATACCAAAAAGGTATCTGGAAAAAGATTCAAATATTTATAAATTAAATAAACATTTCTAAATAACTCACCAGTCAAATAAGAAATCAAAAGGGGGAATTCAAAAGTTTTTGAAACTGAATAAAAATGAAATGCACCTAAGACAACACTTAATGGCAAGTGTATAGCATCAAACATCTATATCAGAAAGGAAGAGTTCAATGAATGACTTCAATTTTTCAGTTTAAAAAAAGTAAATTAAACCCACAGTAAGCAAAACAAATAATAAAAATATGAGAAATCAGTGAAATCTAAAGCAGAAAATAAGAGAAAATCAATGAAACTCCATAAAACTGATAAACCTCTAGCTACACTAATCAGGAAGGAAGAGAAAAGACATTAATTATCAATGTCATAAATGTACTCTATTAACTGTACATTGAAAGGATAAAAATGAAAACATTATGCCAAAAAATTTGACAACTTAGATGAAATTTAAAAATTCTGAAAGGCACAAACTACCAAAAGCTCATTCATACATATAACCTAAGAGACATATGTTTATTAAAGAAATTAGATGTGTAATTAAAAACATTCCCAAAAATAAAAGTTCAGGTCCAGATGACTTCAGTATTGAATTCTACAAACATTTAAGGAAAACAGAGAACTTCTACATGAAAACATAAAAAAAAACCTTGATGACTGTAGGGTAGGCACAGATTTCTTAAATATTAAACAAGCACAGTCTATAAAAGGAAAGTAATGAATAGGAGTTGTTCAAAATTAAAAACTTTTCCACTTCAACATATACTATTAAGAACAGGGAGGGGCTTCCCTGGTGGCGCAGTGGTTGAGAGTCCGCCTGCCGATGCAGGGGACATGGGTTCGTGCCCCGGTCTGGGAGGATCCCACATGCCGTGGAGCGGCTGGGCCTGTGAACCATGGCCGCTGAGCCTGCGCGTCCGGAGCCTGTGCTCCGCAACGGGAGAGGCCACAACAGTGAGAGGCCCGCGTACCGCAAAAAAAAAAAAAAAAAAAGGAAAAGGGAAGCCACAGACTGGTAGAAAAGATTTGCAAAACATATATCTGACAGCTAGAATACTACAACTCAATAATAAAAAATAACCCAATTTTTTAAATGGGCAAACAATTTGGACAGAAACTTCACCAAAGATATGTGGATGGCAGTAAGCACATGAAAAGATATTCAACATCATGAATGATTAAGGCAATGCAAATTAAAATCACAATAAGACACCACTACCCACTCCTTAGAATGGCTTAAATTATTTCCCCAGTGGTAATAAAAGTATTTACTTGCAAAGACTGTACACAAATGTTCATAGCATCTTTATTCACAGTAACCCCAAACCAGAAACAATATCCACCAACAAGTGAATGGATAAACAAATTGTGGTGTATCCATATAATGGAATACTACTTAGCAACTGAAAGGAATGAAATATTATACCTGCAACTACTGGATGAATCTCAAAATAGTTATGCTGAGTAAAAGAAGCCAGATTAAAAAAGAGTACAAACCATATTATTCCATTATACAACATTCTAGAAAATGCCAACTAATCTACACTGACAGAAATCAGATCAGTGGTTGCCTTGGTGGCGGGGGGGGGGGGGGGGGGGGTGGAGGATGGAAGAAAGGATTACAAAGGAACAATAGGGAACTTTTTGGGGTGATGAATATGTTAATTATCTTGATTGTGACGATGGTTTCCCAGGTATATACATGTCAAAATTTATCAAATTGCATACTTTAAATATGTTCAGTTTATTATATGTCAATTATACCTAAATTAAGCTGAAAATTTGATATAGAAAACAAATAGGTAAATGGTTATAGAGTGTAAGACTAAAAGCATATAGCCCCGGGCTTCCCTGGTGGCGCAGTGGTTGGGACTCCGCCTGCCGATGCAGGGTACACGGGTTCGTGCCCCGGTCCGGGAGGGTCCCACATGCCGTGGAGCGGCTGGGCCCGTGAGCCATGGCCGCTGGGCCTGCGCGTCCGGAGCCTGTGCTCCGCAACGGGAGAGGCCGCAGCGGTGAGAGGCCTGCGTACCGCAAACAAACAAACAAAAAAAGCATATAGCCCCAAAATATAAAAAGTGATTATTTCTAGTTCATGAGATGAGGGGTGACTTTTCTTGTTTGTGCTAAATTTTTTCTAAATACGTTCAGTGGACATGTTTCACTTTTGTAGCTGTCAACTACATCTCTTCACATACTAGGCAGTCAACAGATGCTTAAACTAAATCACTTTCATTGATAAACTTGAAATATTATCAATTCTCAAAGGAGAAACACATGTAAATCTCTTACAAAGCTAGGTAAAACTTTAGTATTCACCATCATTTTAGATCATTTATATATTATGTCTAAACATATAATACTGGAGGTTCATGCATATTTGTAATATGGGTCTTATCTCCCTCATGAGTTACAAGAAAAGCAGAATGCCTCATATATTGTCTTACATATGACAGGTGTTCAAAATGTTTACTGAATTCATAAACGAGTGTCTTATAGACAAAGCTGTCTTAGAACTACACCTACATCAGTGCTTAGCACAGAGTATGTTCTCAAAATTTTGTATCCAACTTTTAAGAAAACTTAAATCCCTCTGTTCAATATGAGTTTAACCTAAATCAAATACCAAGCAAGGACCACTTCTTATTTCATACATAGCACAGCACCACACGAAATCATAGATGGTGACAAAGTACTTCTGAAATTGAATCCAAAATTTCTGGAATCACAAGCTTCCAACACAAAAACACAGCTAAGAAATTACACAACAGTACTCAGATCCTGTGGCATTACACAGGATAAATAAAGCAAATGAGCTCCTTAAAGAAATGGCTGATTCCAGGTCTGAGGCAAGGAAATTAAATACATCTTCTTACACCAGAAGGTAGAAGTACTTAGAGACTAATGAGGACATGTTAGAACGGCAAGAGTTGGCTTGCAAAGATTCCCACTGGCAAAATATTCAAAAATAATAATAATGGCAACGGATTATAACATATTCAATGTTTTTTTTAAATCCATGGGTCCAACTCTTTATAGAAAAATCCCACCTATTAATTACAAAGGGATGAAGGTACTTTTACTAAGTGATAAAACTTAGCATCACCAATAATGGGACAAACTAAAATCATGTCTCCTAATGTAACCCAATAGAAGTATACAAAAATCATCTATGTGGCACCCTCACCAAGAAATGTTTAATTTGAATTATGACCAAACAACTAGACAAATACAGACAACAGGTCTGGACTTTTAAAACAATGGTGACGTCAGGAAAGAACAACAAAAAGGCATGAAAAGCCTGTATTAGGTTAAAGAATATTAAAGAGACATAACAACTAAATGCAATGCCTGACCTCTGATTGGATTCTGGATTTTAAAACAAACATCTATAAAAATTATTAGGATAATTTAAGAAATCTGAATTTGATTATACGATTTTCTGTTATTGATGTTTTATCACTTAGTAAAAGTAACTTTTATTTAAAATAAAAATAGAGTGAGAAAGCAAATGTGGCAAAAAGTTAACAGTGAGTCTATGTGAATGGTATATAGATGTCCACTGTATTATTCTTTCAACTTTCCTCTAAGTTTAAACTTTTTCAAAATAAAAAGTTAGGAAAAGCAAATAATGCTTTCAATATAAACAGTTTGAAGAAATTCATAATATTGATATTTCTAATATTGCTTAAACTGACTTGAAGTCACCTTTTTTCTTGTAAAATAAGAAAAATACAGATTTGCAGGCCTAGCCTTAGAAGTAAGTCTCTCTGTATTTGTAATGTCAGTACCCAGCACAGTACCTGATATATAAGTAGAAGGTGCTCAGTGAATATGTTTGTTGCTTATGGTCTTATGAGTTGATACGGTAGAAAACACAGTGAATTTAGAGTTAAGTTTCTGCTAAACCATTAGTAGCTGTCTGGTTTTAGACAGGTCACTTTCCCTCTTGACACCTCAAATACTTGATCTATAAACTCTAAGAAATAATACCAACTTATATATACCCCAGATTATTACTAAAAAATTCAAATAATGTAAGTAAAACCACTTAAAAATACTATGCAACTTGTTTTATTATTTCTATCTCTAATTACACTCTGAATGTTTACCATATTAGTTTTTAAAAATTACTTCTAAATGTCTTACTTTCATTTGAGGAATTTAAAGGAAAAAAATCCTGAGAAATTTATTTAGCAATATAATCGTTTAAGTATATCTCTCAGTAACTAGTTATTTCTCTTTTGACAAAAAAGTAGTGCTCAAAGTTGACTCAGACAGCACAGGGGTTTTTTTGTTGTTGTTTTGTTGTTTTTTTTTTAAAAAAACTTTTGTAATAGTTTGTAATAAATTTAAGTAGATTAGAAGCTCAAAAGAAAAGGGCCTTCTTTCTTGACTCTGCCATTTACAAGAGCCACTGGACCTTAGACAGTTATATATTATATGTACACATATTATAGTATGTATATAAAATATATATGAAGGATCAAGTAAGTACAGACTGCCAAAATGTCATGAAACAAAGGGCTAATCTAGAAACTTAGAGGGATACCTTCTTTAAATTGGATGGATCAAAGAAATTAATTGTTTGTAATTATCACTCATTCCAAATCACGTACTTGGAAAGCTAAGGGAAAGTGCTAGAAACCTCTATCAACTGAAACTGAATCACAAATGAAAAGAGAACCCCTCTGAAATTATAACATAGATCAATGGGAAAGTATGACTTAATTTTCAATTTGAGTTCTTCAAAGGCAAAGGACCATATCTGATTCATTTTTGTAACTTCAGTGCCCAGCATAATCTCTTACACCTGGTAGACATCTAATAAATACCAAACAAATAAAAGCAGCAAAAATGCAACTTTCCAAAACACAGAGGTTATATAAAATTCATTCATTCACACATCTACAGTTTATATCTACATTTGACAGATACAATAAGGGTGCACTTTTTAACACTAAAAGGATAGTTATAAACTGAAGATACGTTGAAAGGTATACATGGAAAAAAAAAAACACACAAAAAACACAAAACCCAGCAACTCAAAGATATTTCTCAATTTGGAGACAACCAGTTGTAACTGTATCTTACAACACATTAATTGTAAGTGCCTCACCATAGTGTGGTATCATTCTCGCTTCTGAACACCCTTAAAAACTATAAAAAGGAATGTTAAGCAGTTATATGACAGCAAGCAAAATGACCTAACACTGTTTTTGCTTTTTGTATGAGGATAGAGTAAAATATTATCCAGCTCTAAAATTCTATGATTCCATGAAATGTTCAATGTAAACTTGTACTATTTTCAGGTATACAAACATATTCATGTAAGGAAAAACTTTGCTTAGAGATTGGTTCTTAGCCATTATTATCTTGTAATAGCTTTAAATGGAATATAATCCATAAAAATATTGAATCACTATGTTGTACACCTGAAACTAATAAAACATTGTAAATAATACAAAACTTCAATACAAAAAAAAGATTGCCCTTTCATAATTTGTAAGGTATTACTTGCATAATAAATGTGCAAGTTATTTGCATAGTTGACCCGAATAAATTATCAGATTTTATTTAACTGAAAACTGCAGTCTAAGCTTCCTAAAGCTTAGACTGCAGTTTTCAGTAACCATGCACTTTCTATCTCTTTCCATATATTACCCATACCATATTGTGTTAAAATATTTCCTTAATTTAAAATCATTTCAGTTCAATTACCCAAACAAACCTGATCTCCCATATTTAAGTACTCCAAAACAACTGTGTATTCATATTATCGTAATAGGAATAAAGTTTGATGGCTCAGTAGCCCCTAACACATTTTTTTTTCAATTTCAGATATTAATAATGATAAGTAAATGACTGAGTGGTCCTAAGGTATTTGGGAGTGCACCTCATCAATAAAATTAAATACAATATACACCTGTAACTTATATACATCAACCATACTTCAACTTAAAAAAATAGCAAGGGTAAAAAAAAAAAAGACTTAAATACAACAAAACTTTGTTAGACCTACTTTGAAGTTTGGCTTGAATCTCATGCGCTTCACACACTGCACTATTTCTCACCAACTGCCGCCTCTTCCCCACCCCTGGAATTCACTTCCTGTTCACCTCTCACCCTTAAGTATGCATGTCAGAAGTCAACAGCCTTAAAGCTACTGTTAACAACTAGAGTTTCTGTTACTCAATGCAGAGATCAATCCTTCTACAATATAGTACACAGTTTAATAATTAAGATCATATTTTAGAACTAGCTAATATTCCAGAAATTCCCAGTCCAAACAGAACATTTTAATCTAGAAGATTTGACAGAAATGTCAAAAACTAGTCCACTATAACTGAAAAAAAGCAACTAAAAGGGAAATTCCTGCATAGAATTTCTATTTTGTGTTTTGGTTTTGACAGCAAAGAATTTTGAAACTTCTTATAAGCAATACCTTGCCAAATGCATAAAGATTTAAACAAATTCTGATAAACAGAGGGATGTTACTTTATAAAAATTTAAATTATGCATAAGCGGAGTGACAAGTTTTTAAATTATTCGTTATCTGTTGATTTTTTGATGTGGAAAAGTTATGACTATTAAAAAAAAAAAAAAAACCCAAAACCCAAAACCAAAAAACCAAAAAAACTAGCAAAGAGCTTGGGATCCTCTGAATTCAATGGGTATGAGCAAAGTATAGCAAGTTCCTTGCTTTAGGTTTACATTTAGTTTTAGAGAGGTTTTCCTCCTTTTTTTTCCATAACAATTTCACTTACAGGCAAAATCAGCTGTGCTTCTGATTAAGATAACTTTCAAATATCTTATGTGTTCCAGTAAATTCTTACTTAAGTGAGGGTGATTCCTGGAGGTGTAACAATAACCATAACAAATTTGAACATACAAGACCTCCCTATAAAAATCTAAGATTTCTTTTCATCTTTTCCTAACTGATCATTCTACCACCATCACCATCACCCTTGGAGGGGGTGGGGGGGCAGGGAGCCATATAATTAAAGATTTTGATGCTTAATAGAATACATTTCAACTATCTGGAAAATTTACCCATCTATGATAAATAATTCCCTGATGTTCCTGGATAGCAGAGAACTTGTCACATTTCCTTACCTTTCTTCCTTATTTGTAATTGCCACTCAGGAGCTAAACAGGCAATATGAATGATATATCTTACAAAGAAACCCAAAATTAACAACCATAGAATCTTAAGAGTTGAAAAGAACCTACCAATTTAGTCCATTTTCCATCCACTGCAGGAATTCCTTCTGTGACACATCTGAGCCATTCCATCTCCCTACTTTCAGTGAAAGAGCTTTACTTCAAACTTCCTTATACTAATCTGTTTTTCTGTGACTTCCACTTAGTAGACCCAATTCTGACCTCTAAAGTCCTTCAAACATCTGAAGATAATTATCAGGTTTACTTTTAGGGCATTTGTTATCATCTTAAACACAATCTTATTTTAAAAATGTCAAAACATTCTGAAAGATTTAAATGAACTACAACTTTATTAATATGTATTTATTTGCATATTGCATGTATGAATGAAAATTTGGAATTAAAAAATCAAATGAGAAAAAAAAAAATGTCAAAACACTTTTGCAAGCAACAGTTATTTCACTTTACTTTTGTTCTTTGTTGTTTTGGCGTTGTTTTTCCCTCTGATAATGAACAAACTATCTGCCAGAAAACATGAGATGAATGGTCTTCTCCACTTAAAGATTCTAAAGCAAGTTTCTGCCTCATCAGTAAGGTAGATTTTTAAAGGGGTGGAGGGTGAGGTGAGAAGCGAGAAATCATTTAGTATATTATTGTTATACATTACACTGCATTAATAATATACTTTGAAGTAAGTGAAAGTAGTTAAGACCATATATAATGGAGTCAAATCTGATTTGAATCCAGTCTGGCCACTGGTTGTCTCTACATTGGCTGTGTAACTTGCGGTATATTACTTAACTTTTCTGTACCTCAGTTTCCTCCTGTGGAAACTGAAGGAAATAACTGACTCCAAATAAAAGGACTGTTGTGAAAGATCAATGTGTTAATAATATATGTTAAGTATTTACAACAGTGGCACAAACATAGTGCTCTATCATAGTGCTAGTTATCCTAATTTTTGCTTACTACTCTGTACCTACTTTAAATTGAACTATTATGGTAATAAACACAACAAAAATATAAACATATTTTAATTACCTTGATTCAGATTTTTCCAGATCTCAATAATAACTTTACTGTTATAAGGTATTTAGCAACCTTACAATATGGCAAACTTTTAGCCATTCAAATTCATTTTCAGAAAAATATTTTATGACATGAAAAATGTCTGCAACATATTAATTGGAAGGTTAAAAAAGCAATTTGCCAAACAGCATAAACTATGTGATCTCGACCTTGTTTCTTAAAAATGCAAAAATATGTAGGTGGAGGACAGGGAAGAGACAGACAACAGGTCTCACTGAAAACTTATACAACAAAATGTCAACAGGGATATAGTGATATTACAAGTAACTCATTTTTCATCTGTTCTCTATGTGGTCCAATTTTAAAATAATGATTATGTATTAAATTTTTCATCAGAAAAAAATCCAGTATTTTATTATTTATTTATCTGGCCACACCGAGTGGCTTGTGGGATCTCAGTTCCCTGACCAGGGACTGAACCCGTGCCCCCTGCAGTGAAAGCGAGGAGTCCTGACCAATGGACTGCCAGGGAATTCTCAAAAATCCAATATTTTAAAATGTTCCTTACATTGGCTGTTCTAACCTTTCTCTAAGTTTCTTTTTTTTAAACTAATAAATAAGTTTCCCTACCTTCAGGGGAAAAAAAATAAAAATTCAAGGTATTAAATAAAGTAATAAATTCATCAGAATACAAAAGCCAACAAGGAATTATGTACAATTATATACATCATAAAATTCTATCTCCTGTGTTGATTGCTATTTTAGCTATCCCACATATCTTTCACTGCTGTAGAACTTTTACAGTAAATTTAATTTACAAATATTGAGAGATCGCACACTGCTCCATAGTGTTTCCACTTTACAAATAAGAAGACAAAAATGAAAGATTTTGTGTTACAAAATAGCAGTATGTCATAAAAGAGCAATGAAAAGTTGATAGTATTATTCTCTCAAAATTCCTTTGCTATAAAAGTTAGAGATGAAAATAAGCTAGTATTTCTCTATTATGGTTTGTGAGTATTTACATTTAGAAACACTTCCTGTTGCTTCTCACCTTTTTTCTCTTCTCTTTTTTAAATGGTAAAATTCTAGAGTCAATTATATAAGAAATGTTCTCAGCAATATTCACTGTTTCTAATGATTGACACAGACTCTAAGACATTTGAAATTATATCCACAAACACCCTACCTCAGTTGGGGAATAATAAAAAGCAAGGCTTAGAAATATTCTTTACATATCCAATATTCTCAGTGAAGCTTTCTAAAATTCTAAATAGAGAGCCATCCGTGAGTTTTCAAACAGTAGATTAATAAATATCTTATTTTGGCTATAACAATATGTGTCCTTTTTTAAAATTTTGATAAACCAAAAATTATACCACTTTATTCTATACACATATTTAACAATGCTAATTTAGTCTGAAATGAAATTACTACGTTTAAGAGAGTTAAAAAAAAAAAAAAAACCTAGGAAAAAAATTCTTTTCATAGAACCTGGGGAAAACTGTAATAGTGTAACATTCTGTCTACGTCGTAACCATAACTGTTCAGAAAATGCCAAAAATTACACAGATAAAAGACTTATATGCTCTGCCACAATTTGTCATAAATTATAAATATTAAATAATTTAAATTTCACATATTTAGGATATCTGACATAATTCTGTACATATAACACCTATATGCAATCCATATTAATCATAATCAATCTCCTACCTTCTCTACCAATCCATCTCTATTCTTCACCCCGACAATGAAAAATGTCCAACTCTAAGTCTTAACACTAAGAAATAATAGGAAACTTGAGAACAAACTTTCAATAAGTCAGATAAGTATTCAAAGCCAGCTGCCCTTTATCAGTTTTTAAACATGTAACAAAAAGAATAAGAAGTTAGTAAAACAAAACAAACTCTGAAACAAAAAGGTGAGTAGATTTAAATAAAACCTTATGAATGTATCAGTATAGATAAGATGATTTATTAAAGGCTGCTGCTGTTGGGTCTGAAAAAAGTTTCTCTCAGATGGTACTAAGTACTGATACCTAAATATTAGTATTAAGTTTAGTACTAATATCTAGATATTAGTATTAGGGACTACTTTAGATATTTATAATTATCCTCCATTCATTCCAAATCTATAAAAGGGAAACTGTACTTCTTTTTAAAGCTCGTAGAACATGTTTAGGAAAACATGAATTAAAAAAAAAAATCCTCAGAAAAATACAATTAAGAAAAGAAGTTAATAAATTTCAGATTTTATAACTTCAATTATATGCTGGACAAATTAATTAGTCAAGGTAGACAGATACCTACATAAAAAGTAGATAGATGACCCTAGGTTCAATCAGTAGAGGTTTTTCCCCAGGGTCCTTCTAACTAAGATGCTTGATCCTCTTCCAGCAGAGGGAGCAAAATCATAATATTATTATATTCAGGCCACAAAAAGAAGGGGAGGAGGAGAGTTTACAAGTCCCTTTTAAATATCTTAAATCTATCTAGACAATTCAAAAGCTGTACTGAAAATATCATGATTCCCAAAGGAAAAGAAAAAGATTTTATCTTTTTCAAACACTTCAAAAATGGTTCCTAAATACTTAGTTTCAAGAACCATGGTATACTTCATTGTCCTCCAAATCTCACAAGTAAACAACGTACTGAAGCGTTTTATAAATCTTTAATTTAACAACAAACTTTCAGAAAAATGATAAAAATATTGCATTAAATACATTTAAAAAAATTTTTAAAGTAATACATTCACATGACAAAAGCTATAAAAAACAAAGGAAAGTGTAATTGCACTACCCTAAAATAATCTATTTCCTTTCAGTATTTTTCATATGTATATTTTCATACTGCTATGAAAAATTATAATTTTAATTTAATTTAATTAAAAAATTAAATTTATACTTATAAAAACATTTATTAAGTGCTTATTATATGCTAGGCATGGTTTTAAGCACTTTTACATGTTACAACTCTCTTCATCCTTATCAAAGCCCTTTTATTTTCCTTATTTAAAGATGAAGCAAATGAGATGCATAGGAATTATTAAATAGCTAAAAGTCATGCACCAAATAAGTAACATGAGCCAAGATTCTAACCCCGGTAGTCTGGAACCAAAGCCTGTACTCTTAACCACTTTACTGTGATCTTAATTTTGAATTATGCTTTTCCCCTATCACTAACGTATTATCAAAGTCTTTTTAATGCCTATAATAGTCCATCTAATACGGATATGATAACAAACTGTGCTGTTTCCAATTTTCCCTTATAGATACAGCAAGATAAATACCTTTGGGTATATTACTTTTGCTATGTTTGGGTTATTGTAATAAAGTATTTGTATACTCAAACATGCCACCAAATTGCTTTCCAAAATATCTGTATCAATTACAAAGCTATGTAAAAGTTCCAATTTCGCCATAAATTTGCCAGTGTTAAGCATCAAAATTAAAAAATTTTTTCTGGGGAGGGGGAAGGGTAAGCTGTGACAAAGCGAGAGAGTGGCATGGACATATATACACTACCAAACGTAAAATAGATAGCTAGTGGGAAGCAGCCGTATAGCACAGGGAGATCAGCTCGGTGCTTTGTGACCACCTAGAGGGGTGGGATAGGGAGGATGGGAGGGAGGGAGACGCAAGTGGAAGAGATATGGGAACATATGTATATGTATAACTGATTCACTTTGTTATAAAGCAGAAACTAGCACACCATTGTAAAGCAATTATACTCTAATAAAGATGAAAAAAAAAAAGATTGCTCACAAAAAAATAAAGTCTATTAAACAAAAACAAATTTTTTTCTAGTACGTAAAAATGAAACCACACTGCAACTGAGTTATTACTAAAGTTGCATATTATTCTGAACGTTATGTTTACTAATTCTACTTCCAATTTCTGTGAATTTCAGCTTTTATGTTTTAACCAATTATCAACTGAGATATTATCAAATTATATGAGTTTTTTATAGGAATATTAACTCTACACCCATTATATTTGCAACAAAATGTTCCCAATCTATTGTTTTCCTTTTAATTATGGTTAAGTTTTTGTTTGTTTTTGATAATAAATCTTTCTGTTAAAGGCAATCATAATTGAAAGTTACAACAGACGTCTTAATACCTTATAATTTTCTAAATATAGAAGTCTATTGCTTTGAGCACATCAATGAATGAAACTTTCAAATATGAGACTACTGAAAATAGAAACCTTTATCAAAATATACATTCACCTGACAGAATGACTGAGTTTGAGAAATTCTGAATATGTCTCATATGAAATTAACTCAATGAGTAAAAACTCACCCCACCCCAAACCACCAAAATTAGAGCTACATACCTGTCGCTGTAAACATAGGCGATTTCTGTCATGTAAATGCTGATGATTAGAAAGTGATGAATGCCAACTCCGAGCCTGAGTATGCAACTGAGTTTGAGCCATATCAGAAGGCCGTGTTACGAGATGTGAAGTAAATTGCCGATCAAGGTCATGATCTAAAACATGACTTGAATTATCTTGTCCAAATGCTGACTCATCAAATTGGGGAAGGAGACCCTCCTGAAGGAGGTCTTCTGGGTCAAGTCCTGTGAACGGCTCAGTTTGAGATTCCACTTGATGAAGTAAATTCTCTTCTAAAGATGAAAAGCCGTTAGTTTCTACATGATCATTGAAATGGCCCATTTGAGTTCCTGAGTCAACAGGATCCGGGAAGTTCATGTGAACAGGAGATAATTTTGAATTGCTGTAATTACCCTGAGGATGTGATGAATGCAACATTTGGAAGTTATTTGGATGCAGCGATGTATTGGGATTTAGCATATGCTGAGTCGATTCTTGCTTGATTCCCCTATGAGGTGAAAAGGAATTACTCCCAGTAAAATCAGATAAAGTCTGATTTGTATGATTAGGTGCAAGAACTGCAGAGGACTGAAGAAGACTATTTGGTGACACATGATTACTGGAAAAGGAATAATGTGAAGAAAACTGCTGTGAATTACTGACAGAACAAGAAGTCATATTTGGAGAAGGTCCATTAAAATTTCCTTCTTGATGATTGCTACACTTCAGGAAGTGTACTGAAGGATTTGACGTTTGAGAAAATTGCTGCATCGAAAGGGACTGCTGTGAAGTAGATGCATTATTAATTTGTGGTGGATGGTTAACACTGACTCTGTGTGGACCAGAAACATTAACATCCATAAAATTTTTAGACTGGCTAAGAGAATTTTGCCCTGGGTTAAGATTATTTCTGTTTTGTTGTGAGCGTAGCGAAGTGCACTGTGTTTGTTGTTCATTGGCCTGAAATAAGGCAAAGTCATGGTGTGCCACAAAGCTTTTAGTTTGATGCATAGAGTGAGAATGTCCTTGTTGGTGAAAAGGAGACCCATTTTGACTTGAAATGCTAGTAGCTGTCTGATGGCCCCACATTGGACTGCCATCTGCTACATCTGGAAACAAACCATTGGGCTGGTTCTGAGGGTGGATCGGAGAACAGTTAAACTGAGAGTGTGGAGATAACACATGTTCAGCTGGGCTACCAAAAGACTGATTAACTTGGTGAAATTTCATTGAATCAAACTGATTTAACTGTTCATAATCAGTCATCTTCTGATGTGTTGGAGTACCTTGAACATGGTTCAGTGAGTCTATGTGCAAAGGTTCAAATTCTGCACCCAAGTTCAATTCATCAACTAGTGAAACAGGTCCTGGTTGTACAAATGCATCATCTGACAAACCTTCTAAGGTCTCACCAAACAGATTGGCATCATCAAAAAAGTCCATCATTGGATCTGTCATCTTGAAAAATTCAATAACAAACTGGGCTGTTCACTCCAAATGGAGTATATTCAGCTTCTCTGTAGTAGATATTAATGGATCATTTCCAAAGGTCATCAACTAATCCGAAACAGGTCAATGTTCATTATTGCTCTAGATAACGACATGTCAGGAAGTGTCAGAATCCTAGGAAATAAGAACAAAAAGTTTGATAATGAATATTCATTGAAGTTTTACAAACAAAGTTTACATATGATTTAAAAAACATAAAATCTCAGTGTACAGTATGTTTTGGTAGAGTAATTCATTGCAAATAGCTCATTAATATTCCTTACAAGGAATCGACATATATACACTACCGAATGTAGAATAGTTGGCTGGTGGGAAGCAGCAGCAGAGCACAGGGAGATCGGCTCGGTGCTTTATGACGACCGGGACAGGGCTGGGACAGGGAGGATGGGAGGGAGGCTCAAGAGGGAGATGTGGGGACATGTGTATGCATATGGCTGATTCGCTTTGTTGTGCAACATAAACTAACACAGTATTGTAAAGCAATTATACTCCAATAAAGATCTATTTATTTATATATGTATATACATTCCCTACAAGGAAAAAATTTCTAGTACATGGGGGACATGACTATATACATTTAAAAGTAATGATGTATATTACTTCATTTTGAAGTTCACATGTTATAATGACAGAATGTAAAGTAAACTTGAGAATGGAATGTCAGACTCTCTCCCATACCATGAAATGGCCATCACTCCCCAGCAGCTCTAGCATGTATAAAATATATATGTATTACATTTTAATGTTATGTCTTGCTAAGATAACTGACATCAGAATCCTCTTAGATTAGCAAATATGCTGTGATCTTTTGCTCTAGACCTCTTGAGCAGATAAAGCTACTATTTCATATGGTATATGTGGAACTACATCAAGAAGAGCAACTGTATGAGGTCATGATAAGCTGGCCCTAAATGAGATAAAAGTTAGCCATCTGGTCAGCTGACAGACAACACAGACATGTGCTATGTTGGGGATGTTGCAATATATTGCCACCATGGTCCTCTTGTTCATCTACCATGGAAGATCAGCCTACTGACAGCCAACTGATTTAGACATCTGTGTAGCAAAACCAAGCACCTTTCTGTTAACAGTTATATTCGTTACTCTATCCCTAAGAGGCCCACCATTAAATCATTTGGAATAACCCGTTGCTTATTATAGCTACTAAACTGTGCAAATAAAGTGTATTGATAATCAAGCTGAGGCAAAAACAAACAGTAGCTTAAGCTAAGCAATAAATTAATCTTACGATAATATCAAGAGAAAAAAATGGTAACATTTATACACACACACACCTCATATACATACATACAATTTATGTGTGGAAAGGATCTAATAGGTTACTTGCTAATCTAATATGAAATGGCTGGCTAATTTTGTTCCAGGCTGGACTCATTCCAAACATTTTCAACAAAGGTAATTTAGGGTTCTGCCCCCACTGTCTTACACAGAGAACCACAAATGGAGATACTTGCTTCTCTACATATTAGTTTATTCAAAAATTAGCAGAGGTCTAAGAAACTTTTCCAGAACTTCTATTTTGGGAGGTCCGTTTTAGAAAATATAAATATCCTAAACAAAACGTCTGTTCACTATTTAAATGAAGAAATACTTCTGAAAAATTCTGAGAAGGAAAAACTACCAAAATCTATATTAATTTTACCTAGAAATGGACTTATCAATCACAATGGTATACAAATGCTTTAACAAACATATAATTTTAAAAAAGGTACAAATGCAGAAAAAAAGAAATTATTTTTCCAGATTTTATAATTGTGAGACAAAGCAGATAGAGTACTATATGTTCTGAACTGAACATAGCATTAACCAAAATAATAATAATAATAAAGTAGGTTAAGTCACTTCTCTGGAACATACCTTATATTTAGCTATAGACTCTAGACAAGGGAACATCTATGTATACCTAACCCAATAGTCAGAAAAGCAACGTCCTATATATTTTTTAATGGACGTATGATTATTTACCAAGAGGAAAAAAGAAGAATTACAATGGAGGTTACCAAATCCAGTATGTTATCAAATACAAAGTACATTATTAGCTGATGTAACATGAAGAAATAAACTATGACATTATACCACTTTGAATTTTTATTTTATAATCTGTGAAATAACTTTTAAGAACATTTTTAGACTTAGACTTATTCCAAACGATTTGAGAATTTCCTCTCCCATGAAGTACTCTTTTTGGTCCATAAATACCTGACTGTTGCTCTGTAAGAAAATGTAGAATTGCTGTCATTTCTTCAACAACAAATATTTGCTCCATTAATATTAAATTTATGCTCTGCTACTCTGTCTCTGTGCCCCTCTGCATAATCAACAACTTTTTTTTGAAGCTGAATAATAGTGTATCTTTTTAGAGACATTTTAAGTAATTAAACATGTATAGTACCGATGTACATAGCCCAGCTGAAGTGATGGCAATGTAAAATCTATGACTAATTTTTTGTACACAAAGGCAATGACAACTACTTCCTGACAGCCACCGGGCAGACAGTGACTGAGACACATCCTGATATCAGAGATATTAAAAGTAGAAAAAATATGTATCTTAGAATTGATTAATTTCCTGAATATTCAGAATGTATTACTTCAAGAGTTCAGAACCCAGTACTACAAAAAACTACTGCCCAATCGAATGCTGAAGGTAAATTATCTGAAGCATATGACTTTAGTTCATATATTCTTAATTATTCTGATAACAGTGAACATAAAATATAAAACATTCTGAATTTATACTGTGTACTACAGGCTTGTACATTTGTTTTATTCTTAAGAAATAGTTAAATGTTTTTTAGAACACTGTTCTGGAAATACGTTTATGATGTATCAGAGCAGTAATATTCCATTTAGGAAAGAAATGGTATAGTCTTTGAATTTTTGTACATTATGGTAGATTATGCTAAAGCAAAGTATTTTCTACATTTATGTAACCCGAAGCCTACCGAAAATATGGGGAGAAGTAGAAAGTTTAATTAAGAAAGCAATTTTGCTATCTACTTTTCCAACAAACATTTATTGATAAACAACTTCTAGGCACTAGGATGATGAATGACTGACCTCTGAAGGGGGATACAGACAAGTAAACAGACCATTACCAATATAATACAATATTTGTGCTTTTATAAAAGTACAAACAGAAGAGTAACATCTAATGAGGGAAATGAATATAGACACCTTACTATACTAAGAAGATATACATTTCACATGCAACAAGGTACATGTAAGTCATTAACCTTAGTTATAAAAATAGAAACTAAAGGTGAACTATGAAAACATGCCCATAAAATCTAAAAAAAATGGTCATCTTTTCTGATTTGAACAGTTTATTCTACAATTGATTAATTTCTTAATTGATTAATCAATTAAGCCCCTCTTAAGAGCTATCATCTTATTTCATTCTAGTAAATGTACTATTTTCCAACTTTATAAAAACATCACATCAGTCCGATTTTAACTATTTAATTAAGCAAATATTTATGGACTGTCCATTACATCCAAAGCACCTTTGTAGAAACTACAAAAGTCCCTGCCCTCAGGAAGTTCAGAATCTAAATGGCGGAGATAAGGAGTAAATGGCACAAGAAAAGCACGTCATATACTGAATAAAATATGATAAACGTGGCCTGAGAGGCACAAGTTTATCTATAAGGTGATTTATAAAGAGAAGAGAGCATACTTGGCAAGTTATTCAGGAAAAGCTTCTTAGAACAATTAGCATTTGAAGGGGTCTTAGAAAAGGGATTGGAAGGAAAGGCCAGGCAAAGAATTCAGGAATAAAGAAATGGCAGGCAGGAAGGAAGTATATTTAGGAAATTGTATGACCACTGCAGAGTATATAAAAGGAGAAAAGTGGAAAATAAAGGTGGAAATACAAGTTGGAGCAATGCTGTAGTGGGCCTTATCAATTAAGTACATTAAATTAAGACATTTGGGGGACAGAATTCTTCTAAAGTTAAAACAAGTATTTAGAATCAAAAACAAATTACTTATCTATCTTCATTTCTACAGTCATCCGATGCCAAACATGATGATGATCATATAAAATGGATTCAATTATCAATAGGACAGAATCCCTGCCTTCAAAAAATTCATAATCTAGAGGGGAAGAAAACACATAAACAAATAATATGATATACGTCTTAGCAGAGATGTATACAAATCACTATACTGTGGTAGTACAGATCGGATAGCAATTAATTATGTCCGGAAAAGATCAGGAAAGGCAGAGAGAAGAGGTGATATTTGAACTGGGTCATATGAGTAAAAATAAGACCTCTAAATATGTGTTCTATAACAGAATATATATATATATATATATATATATATATGTATATATATATATAAACTTACTTCAATGGTAAATTTACTTTCCTTAGTGTCTAATAGTTGCTTTTTCTCCAAGACATTTCTATATTCTCTAAGTCTCTCAATAATTTTGAGACTAAATGAATTAGCCTTCCCAGTAATTTCCACACATTAATAGCTTTTCCAACTTAATACAACCATTGATCCCTACCAAATTATTCAGTCCTCTATTATAGTCATGTCTGAAACATTTCTATACAGTATTAAATTTCTGCTACATTAATTTTTACTTTGTTTATGAGCTACTTATAGCTATTTCATATTTGTACCTGGAGAAAATTCAGTTTAGGATTCATCTCCTATAGAATGATTCTGCCTACTCAAGCCTGTCTAGTAATGTGCATATGATAAATAATAAATAATATTGCATTGTGATAATATATTACCTTTTCTCTCCAGCAGACTCTACACCCTTGGAAAAAAGGAACACCTTTATAATCTTTGTATCCTTAGTATGTTGCCTAGCATAGTAGGCATGCAATACATTTTTGCTAAATCAGTGAATGACTACACAGGAATTAGAAAGAACATGATACTTTAAACAAACACTAGACCTGAGTCCTGGCTCTACTACCTTCTAGCTGTATGACCTTGAGAAGATCACATACTTTTTGTTTTCATCTGTAAAAAAAACCCAAAGAACAAAAGTAACTATACAAAATATTAACTACAATCCTGTCTGCTCCAAAGATGAAAGGTAAAATACTCTACACGTAAGCTGTAACCTCTATCAGGGTAGAGAACAGGTCTTTTACAATCCCCTCACTCTCTTGCATTGTACCTAAAACTGGCAAGAGCACAGAGGGAACACTAAAGAAATGCCCAGAGGTGAGCCAGGACAAGGCATTTTGGGAACTACTCAATAGCATAATGTGGCCAGAGCATGCTATTAGCCCAATAGAGAGATGTCGAGAGGCAAGCAGAAGTCAGACATCCAGGTCTTTTATTAGCCATGTTAAGAAATGTGGACTTTATCCTAGAGGCAATAGGGAACTATTTCACCGATTAAAATTTCTTCTCTGGCTTAACACTTGACTAACATTTTTACTGTGGCTATTAACATTTGAAGTTATTGTTAGATAGCAAATATCACCTCTTCCAATGACAGTGACCAAAACACTTAAAGTTGGACCCAGAAACATTATTTTAAAAAATTAAGTGATAATGACAAGGATATTAGTCATTTTAAAGAATATCCTGGGAATTCCTCTCTTTGCTAGATGGGATGCTGCCCAATTCATGAATCATTTAATAAAGCCAATTAGATCTTTAAAATTAAAAAGAAAAGAATATTCTTACTTGGCAAAATAAAAAGCTGGCAAACTTGAGTTTGCCATTTCTTTGTTTAAAAAAAAAATGTTCTGTATACTTCTAGAAACAACTCTTGTTAAGGCATTCAAACTAGGCTTGAATACCTATTAGAAAGTTCTTCTTTACATCAAGTCAAATTTCCTCCTTCCTTTCTAGGCATTTACTTTGAGATTGTTTAAAATAAACCTAATTGTGACAATCCTTCAAATTCCTGAAGATTTATGTCTCCCTTAAAGCTTCTCTTTTCAAAGCTATAGGCAAAATATTCCCCATTTACTGAAATGGGAAAAATTTTATCTAAAACGGTTAAAATAAAAGTTTAATGTTAAAGGGATAAACCTTCAACTATTGGTCCCATACTACTAATTTCCCTAGGGTTCCTATAGTGCGTCTACGTACATGACAGGTAGATAGTACAGAATTTACTAGCTTAATAAATTATGTGACAATATACTAGTAACCAGGTAAAACCACCCTGAAATAGTACTAATTAATTTTCCAATAGTGTACTACAGAATTTCTATCATCAGCTTGTCTGGTTCAGCTTAAATGAAGGTGATTTTAAGTTGGAAGGCAGACTTAATTACCATAGTTAACAGAACCAACATACAAAAGAATCTCAAGAGAATGGAGCAATGGATCAAATCTAATAACTTTTAACTATGGGGTTCTGTTTTCAGTACAGATAACCAATTCTGCAAGTACATTCAGGTTGCAAATTCTACAGAGGCCAGGCCGGTAACATAAATGGGTGAAGCTGGCCAGAGGAGAACTATGGCTGACTATAAGTACAAAGGGGCGGCCACTAGTCAGCTTCAGTTAATTGTTGTTTCTAAGTTTTAAAGAGGAGCTGGAAATTCCCTGATTTTTAATGTTGATAACTACTTCATATTCTTTATATAAAATGCTCTTAGATAGAAAACTATGTCCATATTATAAATGAACTCTCAGTATACTATTATAAATATATGAACTCTCCATACACTAATGTCTGAAATTAATGTGGCCTCAGTAAAAATTCCAGCGGTTTTTTTCACAGTCAGACAAGGTGTTTCTACTTAGACAAAAAGCAAAGCCAGGAAAAGATCTGAAAAAGAAGGACAACCAGGAAGAACTAATCCTACTAAATATTAAAGCATTATAAAATTTCATTTATCAAAACATGGTGGTATTGACATATGAGAAGCCAAACAGATATAATAGAAAGTAACTTAGTATCTCAAATTGGGGGGAAATGAACTATAAAATAAACAAGACAATTGGATGGCCACCTGAAAAAAAGAGTTAGATCCCTATCTTGTTCTCAAACCAAGATAAATTACAAATGGATCAAAGATATAAATGTCAGAAATGAAAAACCATGAATATACTAGAAGAAACCATGGACAGGGTTACCTTATTTTCTATTTATGGAACAAAATCTACATGTCATTTAAAGAATCACTAATTAGATTACACAAATAACTTTATGAAAAGATTCATAAATTAGGGAATTCCTTGGTGGTCAAGTGGCTTTCACTGCCAAAGGTGCAGGTTCAATCCCTTGTCAGGAAACTAACATCCAGCAAGCCGTGGCCAAAAAAAAAAAAAAAAAAAAAATCATAAACTAGATTACAAAAGAAAAGTAGCAAACTGAGAAATACTGCAACTCATTTACTGATGAAGTGCTCTTTTTTTTTAAAAGGCCTTGCGGTGTAGGTTGCAGGATCTTCCCCAGCCAGGGACTGAAACCCAGCCCCCTGCAGTGGAAGCGCAGCATCCTAACCACTGGACAGCCAGGGAATTCCCTGACGTGCTCATTTTTAAATATATCAAGATTTCCTACAAAATACTAATAGCCTAATAAAAAAATGGGCAAAGGATACCAAGAGTCAGTTCATATTCTCATTCAAAATAAGAGAATGTCAATCAGAACCATACTGATATACCATCTTTCACCTATCAGACTCACAACAATTCCAAAGTCTAATAACACATATTAGTGAAGTTGTTGGAAAAAAATACTCTCGTATGATCGCTGTGAAGTCTAAAATGGTGAAATCTCTAAGGAGAGAAATTTGCCAATATCCATAAAGATTTCAAGTGCACATACCCTTTGACTGAACAAATTCCCTTCTAACAATTTATTCCATAAATATGTTCATGTATGACTGAAATGGCAGATACAGCTAATTATTGCAGCATTATTTGCTCCAGCAAAAGACTGAATACAGCCTAGATGTCCATCAACAGGATGCTGGTTAAACAAAATGTTATATTCACTTATGCTGGTCACACCAAATCTGGGTATAATATTCACACCTGAGTGTTTAATTTAAAGAAGAATACAGACAAAATGGGACATACTCAGAGGACAGCAAGCAGATTGGTGAAGTTACTTGAAACCATGCTTCTTAAAGTTTCTCTCCTCAGTCCTCGCCTCAGTCTAGATATCCTCCCTGGGTAAGCTCATCCTCTATCATCTACCTGCTGACAACTTTAAAATTTTTATGTCTAGTAGTATCTTTCCAACTGCCTCCTGGACTTCCCCATAAGTATAAACTCAACAGGTCCCAAACCAATCTTTCTTCTAAAATCTTTCTCCTACATTTTTTATTTGGATAATGGCAGTGTATAAATAAAACCGACCTTTCTGCCCAAAGTTATTTCCCCACTGTAATCTATCGTGCACATTGTGACCAGAGTTAAGTTTTGTGAAACAGAGATTTGATGATGTCACTTGTCAAAGGAAACCTATTGTTCCCTAATGCTGACCATGTGCCCTTCAAATTTTTTCTCATCTCCAGTCACCACCCCACCATCTCTCCATATCCTCTACAATCTAATCACACCAATCTACTTGTTATCTTTCTATAATGCCCTATTGTTCATTTTCCACGCTATTACTCATGCTATCTGTAGGACCCCAAATGGCAGATCTAGAATGATAGGTTACCAGAAAACTATAGGGGAAATTATTTTGGCTCAGTGTAAGAAAGGAATTTGAAACAGAGCTATCCAAAGACAAAGATAATGAGTTCCTTATTACTAAAGTTACATATTCAAATTTTAAACAGGCTAACTGAGACCTCAAAAGAGATTTTGTAAAGAGGAATCCAGCAGCATATCGGTAACTGACTAGTAAGACTTAAAGTTCCTTCTGATCTTGATATTTTATGAATCCTGGCACTTGAGAACTCTTGGCTTTAATGTAGTACCTCAGAGTTACTTATTAGTGAGTTTCAACAAGGTTTATAGGCATATAGATAATCTATACTACATCATTAATTGATCTAAGTATTTCACAGTAACTACCTCAAATCTGAAGATGCTATGAAACTGCAAAAAATTATGAATTTAAATATACTTCAAAGTAAGCCTAATAAACTGGGGGAGGGGGGGATCATCCTATTCAAAAAATAGGATGAAATGCAATACTAGAAAGGTTAAATTCGAGTTGATATAAACCTAGGAACTAAAACTGTCACTTCAATTATAGAATGGAAAATTATTCACAAGGTACAAATTAAACACAGAGAAAAAAATGGAAATAAATAGCTAACCAGAGTCTAAATATGCATCCTCAACACAGCTTTAGGGAAGCAAATATAATAAAGCTATTAAAAAGCATATACTGGGGCTTCCCTGGTGGTGCAGTGGTAGAGAGTCTGCCTGCCGATGCAGAGGACACGGGCTCATGCCCCGGTCCAGGAGGATCCCACATGCCACAGAGTGGCTGGGCCCATGAGCCATGGCCGCTGAGCCTGCGGGTCCGGAGCCTGTGCTCCGAAACAGGCCACAACAATGAGAAGTCCGCATACCGCAAAAAAAAAAAGCATATACTACCTTATAACTATAGGAATACACAGTATTATATAATATGTGCCAGAACATACTCCTGTATTATTTAGACGGTTACTAGAGTCTTTACTTAAGCAAAATGAGAAAAGTTTTAATAGAAAAAAATGAGCATCATCAAAATTAAAAATTTCTGTACTTCAAAGGATATGAAGAAAGCGAAAAGAAACCCCATGGCAGAATGAGATAAAGAAGGTGACAATGTGAGAAAAATTCTGCAAATCATGTATTCGATAAGGGACTTATATCTAGAATATATTAAAAAAATTCCTACCACTTAATAGTAGACAAATAATCCAATTAAAAAGTGGCCGAGGGATCTGAGTAGACATTTCTCCAAGAAGATATACAAATGGCCAATAAGCACGTGAAAATACAGTAAACATCATTAGTCAATAGGGAAATGCATACCAAAATCATGAGATACCACTTCATATACACTAGGATAGGAGGAAAATAATAACGGAAAATAACAAGTGTTAGTGAGGATGTAAAGAAGCTGGAATTCTCATAAACTGCTGTTAGAAATGTAGTCACTTTGAAAAACAGTCTGGCAACTCCTCAAACAGTATATACCCAAAGAAATTGAAAGGACTCAAACAGATGCTTACAAAACAATGTTCATTGAAGCATTATTGATAAAAAGAGGAAACAATCCAATATCCACCAACTGATGAATGGTGAAATAAAATGCAGTATATTGATATAATGTTATATTATTTGACAGTAAAAAGAAATTAAGTACTGATACATGCTAAAACATGGATGAGCTTTGAAAACAAGCCAAATGAAAGAAGCCAGTCACAAAGGACTACATTTATATGAAATGTCAAGAATAGGCAAATATATAGAGACAGAAAGCAGATTAGTGGTTGTCAAGGGGTGGGGTCAGAAGGATTGGTGAGTGTTGGATACAGGTTATGGGGGTTCTTTGGGGGACAATGAAAATGTTGTAAAATTACTTTTGGTGATAGATGCATAACTGTGAATATACTAAAAGTCACTGAATTATATACTTTGGGTGAATTATTTAGTATCTGAATTATATCTCAGTAAAGTTATTTTATAAAGAAAAAGTTATATGGGCAAAATTATTTTGAGTCTTCTAATTTTCTGTTATCTCTCTTAAATAAGGATGAAGGTTATAGTGGTCAATTAAAATTTTATTTTCTTCAACCTCATTATCAACTAATTTTACTTGGCAAGTGTTTGCAAGGCAGATTCTTTTTTTTCTGAGAAAAAATAAAGCAAGTGAACTTGCTTTGAAAGCTTTAGTCAAGTTACAATGGAAGTCTGTTAGTCTTCTCAAATAAGATATTTCAGCTATCCAATGTAATTTTGAAACTATGGCAGTGTTAAAATAAGCAAGTAATGGTAAATACAAATTATACTCTTGTAAAATTTTAAAATAAATAAGAACTCTAAAATAAACATACTTTTAAAATGACTCAAGAAACACAGCTTTTGAAAATAAGCTATTGTGATTTTTTTTTTTTTTTTTTTTTTGCAGTACACAGGCCTCTTACTGCTGTGGCCTCTCCCGTTGCAGAGCACAGGCTCCGGACGCGCACAGGCCCAGCCGCTCCATGGCATGTAGGATCCTCCCGGACCGGGGCATGAACCCGTGTCCCCTGCATCAGCAGGCAGACTCTCAACCACTGTGCCACCAGGGAAGCCCTATTGTGATTATTTTAATCAAAATTTAAAACTTCAATAAACAATGAAACTAAACTGATCCTTTCTGATGCTGTCACAAATGATAAAACCTGTTGCCTATCCTACACACTTATACTTTCCATGTAAATGCAACATGTTGTTTTATTATCATTAAAAACAGTAAGTGATGTTAGAACTGAGGAAGAGTTTGCTTTGGAATGTCACATGACAACTTAGAAAACATCAGCATAATATTAATGAAAATCAGAATTTGAAATTTAATTATCTAGAATTTTTATTTTTTAAAAGGTAGGAAGTCCAGAGACTTTAAGCAACAAATACTAATTGAAAGGATGTAAATAATAAGTTAGTATGGACTCAATATTGCCCTGCAATTATATAGAGCTGGCCCTTTAAAAGGTAACAAGGACTGCCAAGTTCTGTACCTAATAAGGATGAAAGTAGGGGAGCAACTGTACTCCTCCCATCCAGGTTTTTATATTCATTTCTAGATCTACTTTCCTCTCCTCTTCTGAGGACCTTACTGATAGGATACAGATACTCATATACCAGAACAACAATCTCCCACTCACAAGCCAAACTATTTCTGATCAAATTCCCAACCACATCACAAATAAATCTGAAAAATCACAGAAGACATTACTTTTCAATTTCCTCTGCTTTAGATTTTTTTTAACTTAAAAAATGTTTCATTTTTGTAACAAGCAGTAAAAAGTTAATACTCTCTTTCCTCTGCCTTCCTTCTCTACTCCTACCTGCTGAAGGACACTGTAACAGTCACTCTTACTTCTGTCTCCTGAGTCATCAATTTTTCTCATTCTACTAGATCATTTTCACAGGCATACAAACAAGCTGTTATTATAGCTTAGGAAATAACTAAAATATATACAGAAAAGGGAAAAAGGGAATCAAAATGGTACACTACAAAAAAATCAATTGAATACAAAAAAAGAGCAGGATGAATGGAGGAATCAAGAGCATGTAAGACATAAAAAGGCAAATAGCAAAATGACAGAAATAAGTTCTTCCTTATCAGTAATTACTTAGAATATAAATGAATTAAATTCTCTAGTTAAAAGGAAGATATTGGCAGAATGGATAAAAACAAAATCAAAAACATGATCCATCTGTATGTGATCTACGAAAAGACTCACTTTAAATACAAAACCACAAAGAGGTTAAAGATGAAAGGACAGAAAAAGATATCCCATGCAAATAATAATCAAGAGCGCTGCAATAGCTATATTTTCATCAAACAATGGATTTTAAGTCAAAAAGGTTACAAAAAACAAAGAACATCATTATATATCAATACATGGTTCAATCCATCAAAAATATGTAATAATTATAAACATGTATGTGTCTAACAATAGAGCCACATAATCTATGCAGCAAATATACATAGAATTGAAAGAAGAAACAGACAGTTCTACAGTAACAGTTGGAAACTTCAATATCCTATGTTCAATAGTGGATAGAACCACCACACAAAAAGTCAATAAGAAAATAGAGGATTTGAATACTATAAACCAATTAGACCTAAAATATATATACAAAACACTCCACCTAACAATAGCACAATGTTTATTCTTCTCAAATGCTCCTGAAACATTCTCCAGGATAGACCACATAGTAGGCCACATACACTTTTAAATGTATTAAAAGTAGACCACTTTTAATACATTTAAAAAGATTGAAAGTATACAAAGTATCTTTCTGATCCCAACAGAACAAATCTGGAAATCAATAACAGAAGCAAAACTGGAAAACTCACAAATATATGGAAATTAAACAAAACACTTTTAAACAACCAATGCATCAAAGAAAAAATAACAAGGAAAACTAGAAAATACTTTCAGATGAATGAACATGAAAACACAACAATACCAAACCTAATGAGATGCAGTAAAAGCAATGCTCCAATGGAAATTTATATCTGTAAACAACTACATTAAAAAAGAAAGACATCTGGGCTTCCCTGGTGGCGCAGTGGCTGGGAGTCTGCCTGCTGATGCGGGGGACATGGGTTCATGCCCAGGTCTGGGAGGATCCCACATGCCGTGGAGCGGCTGGGCCCGTGAGCCATGGCCACTGAGCCTGTGTGTCCGGAGCACTGCAACGAGAGAGGCCACAGCAGTGAGAGGCCCGCATACCGCCAAAAAAAAAAAAAAAAGAAAGAAAGACCTCAGAGCAATAACCTAACTGTACACCTTAATGAAATAAAAAAGAAGAGCAAACAAATCCAAAGATAGCAGAAGGAAAGGAATAATAAAGATTAGAGATAAGTGAAATAGAGAAAAGCAATAGAAAAAAAAAAATCAATGAAATCTATCCTTAGTTCTCTGAAAAGATCAACAAAATTGACAAACCTTTAGCCAGATTGGCTAAGAGAAAAGAGAGAACATCCAAATTATTCAAAGCAGAAACACAAGAGAGGACATTAATACAGACTTTACAAAATAAGGATTATAAAAGGATAATGTGAACAACTGTACACCAAATTGGATAACCTAGATGAAATGGACAAACTACCACAAAAACTACCAAAACTCACACAAAAAGAAATAGAAAATCTAAATAGATCTATAAGAAATAAGGAGATTGAATCTGTAACCCAAAACCTCCCAATAAAACAAACATACCCCAATAAAATAAAATTTAAAAAACAAAACAAACAAAAAAACTCCCAACAAATAAAAGTCTAGTACCAGATTTCTTTAATGGTGAATTCTATCAATTATTTATAGGATTGACACCAATCCTTCTCAAACTCTTCCACAAAAGTGAAAAGGTGGGAACACTTTCTAACTCATTCTGTGAGGCCAACATTACCCTGATACTGAAGCCAAAGGCATTACAAAAAAACAAAAACAAAAAACCCAAAGAAAAATAACCCTTATGAATACAGATGAAGAAATCATCAACAAAATACTAGAAAACCAAATCCAGCAGATTATACACGTATATATACACACATATACAACATATACATCATGACCTAGTGGGACTTATCCTAGGTATATAAAGGTAATTAACATATAAAAAAACAATCAATATCATATATCTTATTAACAGAATGAAGGAAAAAACACAATATTAACTCAATTGATGAAGAAAAAGTGTTTGACAAAGCCTAACACTCTTTCTGATAAAAACACTCAGTAAAACAGGAATAGAAAGAAACGTCCCCAGTTTGATAAAAGCCATATATGAACAACTTACAGCTAACATCATACTCAATGGTAAAAGAATGAAAACTTTTGCCCCAATATCAAGAACAAGACAAGGATGCCCACTTTCACCACTTCTATTCAACATAGTACTGGAAAATTCAGCTGGACAAAATAGGCAAAAAAAAGTAAAATAAAAGGCATCCAAAGTGGAAAAAAAGAAGTACAACTATCTCTATTCACAGGTAACATGATCTATAGAAAACTATAAATACACACACACACACACACACACACACACACACACACAGAGTTAGAGCTAATAAGCGAATTTATCAAAATTGCAGGATACAAATCTATGCAGAAAAATCAGTTGTATTTCTGTAAGATAGCAATCACCATTCCAAAAAGGCAATTAAGAAAAAAATTCCATTTACAATAGCATTTAAAAAAATACTTAGGAATAAATTTAACAAAGGCCATGTAAGATGTGGGCACTGAAGACTACAAAACATTGCTGAAAGGAATTAAAGTATATCTAAATAAATGGAAAGACATCCTGTGAATAATGAAATCTAAATAAATCAAAGACAAGGGGCTTCCCTGGTGGCACAGTGGTTAAGAATCCACCTGCCAATGCAGGGGACACAGGTTTGAGCCCTGGTCTGGGAAGATCTCACATGCCACGGAGCAACTAAGCCCGTGCGCCACAACTACCGAGCCTGTGCTCTAGAGCCCGCGAGCCACAACTCCTGAAGCCCGCGTGCCTAGAGCCCGTGCTCTGCAAGAAGGGAAGCCATCGCAATGAGAAGCCCGGGCACTGCAAATGAAGAGTAGCCGCCGCTCACGGCAACTAGAGAAAGCCCGTGCACAGTAATGAAGACCCAAAGCAGCCAAAAATTAAATAAATAAATTTATTAAAGAAAAATAAATCAAAGACATAATATTGTTAAGATAACAATACTACCCAAAGTGACCTACAGATTCAATGCAATTCCTATCAAAATTCCAAAGATGTTTTTTTGCAGAAATTCATATGGAATTTCAAGGGACCCAGAACAGCCAAAACAATCTTGAAAAAGAACAAAGTTGGAAGACTCACACTTCTCGGTTTCAAAACTTACTACAAAACTACAATTATCAAAACAGTGTGGTACTGGAATAAGGACAGACATACAGACCAATGGGATGGAACTGAAAGCCCAGGAATAAACCCTCACATCTATGGTCAATTGACGATTTTTTTTTTTTTTTTTTTTTTTTTTTTGCGGTACGCGGGCCTCTCACTGTTGTGGCCTCTCCCGTTGCGGAGCACAGGCTCCGGACGTGCAGGCTCAGCGGCCATGGCTCACGGGCCCAGCCGCTCCGCGGCATGTGGGATCTTCCCAAACTGGGGCACAAACCCGTGTCCCCTGCATCAGCAGGCGGACTCTCAACCACTGTGCCACCAGGGAAGCCCTGGTCAATTGATTTTTGACAAGGGTACCATGACCATTCAATGGGGAAAAACAGTCTCTTCCACAACTGATGCTAGGAAAACTGAAGAGCCACCTGCAAAAGAATGAAGCTGAACCCTTACCTTATACCATATATAAAAATTAACACAAGCAGATCAAAGATCTAAATTTAAAAGCTAAAATTCTAACACTCTTAGAAGAAAACATGGAGGCAAATCTTCATGACTTTCGTTTTGGCAATGATTTCTTAAATATAACACTAAATGCATGGGCGAAAATAGAAAAAAATAGATAAATTGGACTTCATAATAACTGAAAACTTGTGCATCAAAAGACAGTATCAAAAGAGTGAAGACAACTCAATACCCAGAATTTATAAAGAATTCCTACAATTAAATACTGTAAAGACAACCCAACTTAAAGAAATGGCCAATAAACACATGAAAAGTTACTCAACAGTCACTAAGGGAATGCAAATCAAAATCACAATGAGATATTTAATACCTACTAGAGATGCTATAACATAAGGGAAAATAACAAGCATTGAAGAGAATGTGGAGAAACTGAAACCCTCCTACACTGCTGGTAGGAATGTAAAATGGGACAGCCAATGTGGAAAAGAGTGTGGTGGTTCCTCAAAAAGTTAAACATAGAATTACCATACAACCCAGCAGTTCTATTCCTAGGTATACACTATACACCCAAAAGAATTAATAACAGGGACTCAAACAGATATTTATACAGCAATATTCATAGCAGCATTATTCACAATAGCCAAAAGTTGAAAAACTCTAAGCGCCATCAACGGATAAACAAAATTTGGTATAAACATAAAATAGAATATTATCCAACCACAAAAAGGGGTAAGATTCTGATACATGCTACAACAGGGATGAACCTTATAAACACTGTGCCAAGTATAAAAGGCAGACACAGAAGGGAAAATGTTGTATGATTCCTCTTATACAAAATATCTAGAATAGGTAAATTCATAGAAACAGAAATATTAGAGGTTACCAGGAGCTGGTAAGAGGGGAAGTGGGGAGCTATTTAAGGAGAGTTTCTGTTTGGTGTGATGAAGAAAATTGGAAATAGTGGTGATGGTTACACAACACTGTGAATGGAAATGCCACTGAATTGTATACATAATGTTTAAAATGGCAAATTTTATGTTTTTATATATATATATATATATATTCACAAACACACACAAAGCCAAGCATGCTCCTACCTCGGGGCCTTTGCACTTGCTGAATACACTCTTCCCTCATTTCCTATAAATTCTTTTCTCAAAAGTAACTTTCTCGGTGAGGTCATTCCTGACCAACCTATTTAAAACGTCATCGTTCTCCTCCAATACTTCACATCTCTGTCCCCCCACTTTTTGCCTTAGTATTAGCTAACATCCTATATACTTTACATATTTATTTTGTTTAAAGCTTATGTTACCCAGAATATGTAAGTTCTAAGAGGTCAGAAATTTATCCTTATCATATAGTAAGCAGTAAAAAAAATACTTATTCATGTCATATACACACAAAACTTTCTATTTGGGTAGGCGGCAAAGAAGGAATTCTACGTAAGGCAGAAACTGTTTTTGCCCTTTTAAAAAATCTTACGTGAAACTTTCTTTAAAAATGGCATTAGGGGTTATCTGGACATTAAGCTTATGACCCATTTAAAAATATTTTTAATTTTTTTCTTCCAGTGTTACTGAGATATACTTGACATACAGCACTGTGTAAGTGGAAAGTGTACAGCATAATGATCTGACTTACACACATCATGAAACTGTTATCACAATAAGTTTAGAGATCATCCATCATTTCATAGATACAAAATTGAAGAAATACAAAAAAAAAATTTTGTGATGTGAACTGTTAGGATTTACTCTCAACAACTTCCATATATAACATTCAGAAGTGTTAATTCTATCATGTTGTACACTACATCCCTAATACTTGTTTATCTTATACTTTACCTTGTACCTTTTGATGGCCTTCATCCAATTCCCCTCCCCCCAGCCACTACTCCTGCCTCGGTAATGACAAATCTGACCTCTGTTTCTATGAGTTTGTTTGTATGTTTGTTTTTGAAGTGTAATTCACCTACATTATCTTAGTTCCTGTTACACGAGTCTTTTTCTATACATTTCAAAATGATCACCATGATAAGTCTAGTTATGATGTCACCATACGAAGATTTTACTTGGTTATTAACTATATTCCCCAAACTGTACCTTTCATACCAGTGATTCATTTATTTTTGCAACTGGAAGTTTGTACCTCTCAATCTCCCTCACTTCTTTCTTTCCTCTCCCACCCTCTTTCCTCTGGCAACCACCTGTTTGTTCTCCGTATCTATAACTCTTGTTTCTGTTTTGTTATGACCTTGTTTTGTTTTTCAGATTCCACATGCAAGTAAAATTATACAGTATTTGTCTTTCTCTTATTTCACTTAGCATAATACCCTCTAGGGCCATGCATGTTATTGCAAACGGCAAGACTGCATTCTTTCTTCCATATATACCACATCTTTTTTATCTGTTCATCTAATGATGGGCACTTGGGTTGCTTCCATATCTTGGCTATTATAAATAGTGCTGCAGTGAACATAGGGGTGCATGTATCTTTTCAAATTAGTGTTTTTGTCCCCAAAGCACAAAATATTTTAAAGTTTTAATTGTGGTAAAATATACTTAAAATGTACCATCTTAACCATTTTTAAGTGTACAGTTCAGTAGTTTTAAGCATATTGACTGTTGTGTAACCAATCTTTAGAATTTTTTCATCTTGCAAATTTGAAATCCTGTACCCATTTATTTAAACAACTCCCCATTCTCCTTCCTCCAATCCCAACCCCTGGCAACCACCATTCTGCCGTTGCTAAAGAATGTGACTACATTAGATACCTCATCTAAGGGGAATTATACAATGTGTTTGTGTGTGTAAGTGGCTTATTTCACTTAGCATAATATATTCAAGGTTCATCCATGTTGTAGCATATGTCAGAACTTCCTACCTTTTTAAGGCTGAAAAACACTCCATTGTACGTATATTATGGCCCATTAAAATTTTTTCCAGTATTTTTCAAGTTCTTTTTGAACAAGAAGCATGATATGCTATAGAATCTATCCTTCAGTAGTATACTTAGCTATTTTATGGGAAGTAGAGTAAAAGACGTCTGGATACCAAATCCCAAACTGCGACCCAATTATCAGACCTAACCTGCTGAGAAAACTTCTAACCAAAATACTATACTATGAAACTTAATTCTTTAATATGAACATCAACTGTGTCTCTCCTTAATTTACCTGATAGTTACTTATAAGCCTAAACAGACATGTTCAAAGTAGACTGAAAGGACCCAAAAGAGAAATTTCCTTACCCAATATTATAGACTAAAACCTATTAGTATTATTTGTTTTCCCCCTACCAGGAGACCAAAATTCTAATCTCTGTAACTAACTGAAAGTGTGACAATATACTTAACCGTCTGGCCCCCCAGTTACCTTGTCAATGACAGGTTTGGACTGAATGCTTGTGAAGGTGTCTTATAACTCAACACTGTCTACTTGGTTTATTTTCTACTCACATATTCTCAAAACACCTACCCCAACCAAACTAGAGATATCAGGAAAAAAAGATTAAAATCCTCATTAAGGAATAAATGCAAGATAAAAAGTAGTGGGCTCTATATTCTAAAATAAAAGCTTATGAGATTTAACTTTAAAAATACCTTTTAACTTAAAAATAAACATTTTTTCCTCTTGAAGACATCAACCATAATGTTCTATACCTAAAATTCTAAAAAAAAATAATAATTATTATGTTACGATTGTTCTATCCTTCTACTATTTGTAGGAGTATCACTGTCCTCATTTTAAAAAAATTTTCAGGCTAGTATGACCTTAACATATAACAACATGAACACCAGCAACAACTAGAACTTAACAGAGAAATAAACTAATTTGTAATAGTTATCCAGAAAAACATCCTTCAAAATTATTCCCAGTAGACAATTTAAGATAACTTAGGTTGTTTTATTAATGTACAATACACAAAATCATCATAGAAGTTGAGATAAGAAGCTTTACAAGTCATGTATTCCAATCTCTATTAACATTTGCGTATAGAACTCTATTAAATCCCATCCTTATGTCTGTTCTATGTTTTCTTGGTATGTTTCAGATTAATCTAACTGCATAAGGTATCCATCCAGCTGATTAGTTATAAAATAAATTAGATCACTAGTCAATAAGAAAAATATCTGGCAAATACCAATCAGCCATGGCATAGTTGAAGAAGCTCAGGCGTGAGTTCAAATTCTGCCATCTCTAAGCGGTATAACCTTCAGCAGTTCTTTTAAATTCTTTTTCCTCACCTGACCATCTACCCTGCAGAGCTGTTACAGAGTTCAGAAGAATAAAGTCTAAAATATAGTAAGTGCTCAACAAATATGTATTTCCCTCTCACTGACCTATAGAACTAAGAACATATATCAAGATTCTACGTTGGTTTGCAGAAAAATTACTAAGAGCCTGTTATATCTGATTGTACTTAGTTTCCAACTCGTTTAAAAAATATTTATACTAACCAGCAATTTCATCAATATGCCAAAACTCATCTTTGCCCTCCCAATATATATGCTTGCTCATTTTATTCCCTTACTAAAGATATCAATGCCTCTCTACCCATTTTTGCTTCGATTCCCCCACAGGTAATCCATGCCTTAACCATATTGAAATGTTGCCTGAATTCATCAAACTTTCTCACATCTCCATTAATACATACAGGAAGTTCTCTTCACCTATAATATCACTTCCCACCACCCCTGTTACTCTATTTAGTGCTTCTGATATTAAACTCAAGTTCTACCATCTCTAGGAAGCCAGTACACACACACACACACACACACACACACACACACACACACACACAACCCGGCCCTCTGGAAAGGTTAAGCATTCATTAATTTATTTTTTGGCCATGCCATGCGGCATGTGGGACCTTAGTTCCCCAACCAGGGGTCGAACCCGTGCCCCCTGCATTGGAAGTGCAGAGTCTTAACCACTGGACCACCAGGGAGGTCCCAAGCATTCATTTTTTGTATTCCACACTGTACACACTATATTATCATTCTTGGTCTACTTGTCTGTCTTCCCTACTAAACAAGAGGAGTGCAGAGAATGGTTCTTATTCATCTTTATCCCTAACATCTACTAGTATAATTCCTGGCACATAGTAAATACCCAAATGTTTTCAAGAATTCAATGTCATAACGTAAAACAAAACAAAACCTCTCAATCCTTAATAGTAACGCCAAAAATTGAGATTCAAAAGCATTCTTTGAAGCAACAATGTACCATTTTTAAGACTTGAAGTATGCCTCCGCTGAAATGCACTTAAAAATGGTTAAAACAGTATATTTTAGGCTATATATATTTACCCTACACACACACACACACACACACACACACACACAGAATGTCTCAGTGATCCAACTGAAGCTTAATTCCTGGTTATCCCTCAAAGAATTTTGCTTTCATTGATAAGTTATTCTACAAGGGACCTATAGCATAGTGGTTAAAAGTAAGGGCTCTGAAAAGAGACTGGTAAGCTTTATCACTTGTTAGCTATGTAATCTTAGGCAAGTCCATCATTTTGAAGCTCAGTTTCTTCATCTGCAAAATGGGGATTGTAATAGTACTGATCTCATAGAACTGTAGTAAATAACCCATATAAAGTACTGCGTAAATACTGTTTTCAAACTGTGCTCCCTAGATTGTTGGGTGATCCTTAGCCAAAGAAAGAAAGGGCTTTAGACCACCCCTTCCCCCATTTCTTCCCCTATAAAAGATTTCACCCTATACATTCTTTTACTTTACAGATTGATCTGTCAAGTAGGATTTTTTAAAAACAAAGCATTCCTTGGTTTAAAAGAACTGAAACCACTAATCTAATAGCACTCAACTGATGCTCATATTAACATCTCAGTCTGTAGATCGCCACTTACTAAATTCAATTATTGAAACTTACTTTGTTGGCATTCATACTTAATTTAGCTTTGCTTTGCATCTCACAGAAAGGGAAATCTTTAAAAATACAATCTCATCTCTACTCTCGGTAAAAGCTAACTGGGAATAACTAATTTGGAGCTGATATTGAAGACAGATTATAAGTTTCCTAGTTGCTACTGAGTCAGGTCAAGTTGTTTAACTGAAGTGGTCCTGAACATAAATCATACTCATAATCAAATTAAGAGAGTGTGTGTGTATACTATTAACATTAAAAACAGGAAACTGATTTAAGTGAAGAATTCTCCAAAGTTTGAAATACACTAAAAACTGAGACCCAGGTTGATTATCACTAACTTGCAAGGTTGTTGCAGAGTTTAAAAATACAAAGTTCCTAAAATATAGTAAGTGCTTAATAAATGCAGCTTTCCCTCTCATACCTGTCATCTCTTTTCTGACTTCGCAACAACCAATAGTCATTCAAACCTTCCCATGGCTGTTAGGCTTTTCTAGACCTCCTCAGACTCTTTCACTAATTATCTCCAATGCTGTCCTCTCATCACCTTCAAAACCCTTGTGTTCTTTTTCACTCACTCAACCCACCACAGTTTATTAACATCACCACTGTAATTTTACCTCCTTGCCTCAGTCCAATTCAATGTTTCTGAATATCTGTAATATTTATAATATTTACTATTTGCCTGGAACCAAACCTTTACCTTCAATGTGGTCCTTGCTTTTGTTTAATGTTTAAATTCATTTTCCTACGCTTCTAGGCTATCTCTTTGCAGTTATTTGTCTTCTCTCCTCAATTCTTCAATCCTAAGTTCCACATTCTCACCCCAAAACAATTTTGCCTCTTACACTTCTGAGGTTTTCCAGTTGAAAGTCACCAATCATCTTTACAGAAGCCATGTATCTGTCTTTGCATCTATCCCTTTTTTCTTCTATAAATACTATTTTCAGAAGAGGAAGCATGACTCTTCCCCAAAGATAAATCTTTCACCTCTTAATACCTACCATTCCATCTAGCCTTTCAAAGAGACTTACACCCATACATTCCACCTCTCTCGAGGATCTTTAATCACCCCCTGCAATTACCTGCTTTCCTTCTAACTTTAGGCATCAGATCTCTCCTACCTCAAAAATGTAAATGTACAAATGAAATCATCTTGTTTCTATCCTATTCAAAGACAAATATTGAAAATAAATTATCCACTGCCTCCATTTTCCAAATACCCATTTTCTTGTTAACCTCCTGTACTTTAGTTTCTGCCCCCATAAAATTACTGCAACTCTTTCAAAGATAACTAAGAAAATATAGAGAGAAATACATTGAATTCAAGTCAGCTAATTCCATGGGAAAAAAAATTTTAATTTACTCAAACTGTAGTAAAGCACAAAATTTTAAGATAAAACAAATTTTATGCAAAATATATGAAACTTAATCATTGTCCTCACCATTTTTTCCCTCTTATAAAAGAACTAACAAGATATATTAGCAGGTTTCTTTCAGAAGAATAACCACTGATTTCCAATATTCGTTTGTTTTTTTTTGGCCACATGGCTTGTGGGATCTTAGTTCCCCAACCAGGGACTGAACCCAGGCCTTTGGCAGTGAAAACATGGAATCCTAACCACTGGACTGCCAGGAATTCCTCTAGGATAAAATTTAATATGCTTTACAGGGCTGCTGCTTACTCAGGTAAACTAAACTGAAATAACCAATGGTCAAAAAAGATAATCTTTCTTTCCCCCCAAATTTCAAACCATGTCTGTTTGTAGCAATAACAGTGTCTAAAATTACTGGTTAAAAAAGTTCTAAAGCATAACCAAAAAAAACACACAAAAAACCCTTAGATATTCATTTAGCTAACTACATTTAATTATGTCAAATTACAACAGAAACATCAATATCTACAGCTATTTGATAAATAATAGCTACTAATGACAGAAGCTATAATTTTTACTCATAAGTACCCGAAGCCTCATTTAAAATGATACATTTAATATCAGACTGCCTACAAGCTAATAACTTTCAGATTGTTAATTTCCTGAGAATATCAAAAAAACAAGACTTTTCTATTCCGCACCATCACCCAAGTAATACATAAACCCATCTAATACTACGTTCTAGTTCTTTTTTCCTCAAACCTTCATATTTAATATAATCTATATTAAGATATTCACAAATAAACTTTCAAAAATTGAAGTACATTGTTAAAAAGTAAGATCATTTCAGTTACCAACTTTTCTAACATAAATAGGAAGCCCAGTCTTTTGTCTCAAAACGCATTCTATGGGGACTTTCCTGGTGGCACAGTGGTTAAGAATCCGCCTGCCAATGCAGGGGACACAGGCTCGAGCCCTGGTCGGGGAAGATCCCACATGCCGCGGAGCAACCAAACCCGCGTGCCACAACTACCGAGCCTGCACTCTAGAGCCCGTGAGCCACACTACTGAGCCTGTGCTCTAGAATGCGCGAGCCACAACTACTGAAGCCCGCGTGCCTAGAGCCTGTGCTGCGCAACAAGAGAAGCCACCGCAATGAGAAGCCCGGGCACCACAACAAAGAGTAGCCCCCGCTCCCTGCAACTAGAGCAAGCCTGCGCACAGCAACTAAGACCCAAGGCAGCCAAAAATAAATAAATAAATTTTTTTTAAATAGAAAAAAATGCTAAAAACACATACTATGAATATGTCTTAGTGTGCTGTCACACACATAGCTAAAGCTATCCTCACTGAGAGTCAGCACTCAGATAAAACCAGTCCTCACCTTCTGAAGCACTTGTCTATGGATACTGTTCAAACCTTGATTTCTCACCAATCCTTTTTCTCCCCCTATCTTCTTCTCAGTACATCTCACCATCATCTACCTAATTCCTCAAGCCAGGAACGTGGAGATCATTTTTTTTTAATTAATTTACTTATATTTTATTTTGGCTGCGTTGGGTCTTCGTTGCTGCGCGCAGGCTTTCTCTAGTTGCAGCAAGCAGGGGCTACTCTTTGTCCTGGTGCACAGGCTTCTAATTGCGGTGGCTTCTCTTGTTGCGGAGCACGGGCTCTAGGCACGTGGGCTCAGTAGTTGTGGCTCGCGCACTCTAGAGCGCAGGCTCGGAAGTTGTGGCGCACAGGTTTAGTTGCTCCGCAGCATGTGAGATCTTCCCGGACCAGGGCTCGAACCCGTGTTCCCTGCATTGGCAGGCGGACGGATTCTTAACCACTGCGCCGAAGTCCATGGAGGTCATTTTTGACAGCTTTCATTTACATCCAATTCATCATGCAGTTGTCAACTGCGCCACCATTCCCATCTCCTGTCTCTATCAAATCAAATTTTATATATACATATACACATATATCCTTTTCCATTCCTTCACCTCTACAGCTGCTACCCTAGTTCCAGTTATCATCATGTCTTACCTCAACAACTGTACTAGCACAATGTCTTTGCTTTTACCCTTGCCCTTCTCCAATCCATTTTCAGCCAAAGTGATGTTTTAAAAATTTAAAGTAGGGCTTCCCTGGTGGCGCAGTGGTTGAGAGTCCGCCTGCCAATGCAGGGGACACGGGTTCGTGCCCCGGTCTGGGAAGATCCCACATGCCGCGGAGCGGCTGGGCCCGTGAGCCATGGCCGCTGAGCCTGCGCGTCCGGAGCCTGTGCTCCGCAACGGGAGAAGCCACAACAGTGAGAGGCCCAAGTAACGCAAAAAAAAAAAAAAAAAAGAAAGAAAGAAAAATTTAAAGTATATTACTCCTCTGCTTCAAAATCTTCAATGACTGCAATGTCCTTAGTAAAACCCAGAAGTCTTTAACATGTCCTTCAAGGCCCTGCATGGCCCCGCATGATCTGCTCTCTGCCTCTCTCATTTCATCTTGCACGGTTTCCCTCCATTATTATCCTCTTGCCACCCTGAACTTCTTTCATTCCTTCCAACATATTAATCTCTCTCCTGCCTTCATACGTATTTTTTCCATTCTAGGAAACTCTTTTCCTGCCTGGTTTCTTATTCTTTATGTCTTGACTTAAATATCACCACCTGAGAGGCCTTCTCTGACCGTACAAACTAAAACCCTCCCCATTTTTCTCTCATAGCACTCTTTTCCCTTACTGAATTCACCCCAAATTGTAATTTTACATTTATTTGCTTGTTCATTATGTCTTTCCACTATTATGCTGTAGATTCTACAAAGGCAAGGATTACACTACATATAATAAATTAATAAGTAAAAGGATCACTTAATAAATCTACTTAGTGGATGAATGAATGGATGTGCATGACCTAGAATCCAGGAAACAAATTACAGCTCTAAGTGGCTTCCCCTCCTCTGGGTCTCCCATCGTCACGTGATCAACTTTCCAACTGTTACCAAAAGAGAGGAGCAAAAGGTGTTCCTGCAAACTCAAAGGCAATACAATAGGAGGAATGCCAGGAAATTGTACTCGATGTCTAATAGGTGAGACAAATAATGGTATGATTTCATGGGAAGGAGAAATCCTTAAGGGCTACAATGATGAGAGATGATTTTATTCACAAGGTGGAATTTGACCTGAGTATTCAGACTGGTAAAATTTGGAGAGGTAGAATGTATGGGGAGTGAAGCCCAAATAAGGAATTAAGAGACACAAAGTGTTAGAAGACAATTATAGAACTGGAATGTGGCAACTTATATTTACAAAGTAGATAAGTGTAAAAAAACTAAATCTCTCATCATGTAAGAAATCTGTATTTTGTTAAAACATGTTAATCACGTTAAGACCACAACATCTACAAAACATTTGAAAGGTTACAATAAAATCATTCTACCTCAGTCTCCATAAATCCCTTCTAATTCTAATCTTTGGCTTTTAAAGTTTTTCAAACATTTATGACAACACACTCTCATAATTAGTTTTCATAACTCATTTTCACTCTGACCAACTACCTCAAGTTTCCATATTCTTATCACTGTGTTCTTTATTCACTACACTGATACCTGATGAAATTTCCCCAGTAGATCTACTATTTCAATCATATTTATTTTTCCTTTATAGCCTTTGATCTCTCTAGAACTTCATTTTTTTCTTTTCTGTCGAAGTAGTTGACTTTTTCTTGTTCTACATTTATTTCAATGATCTAACTCTTCAGAAAATCTAAAATATTCATATGTACCAACATTTTAATTTTACTATTGGTAGAAGCTTCAAAAGATTTTACTTCTAAATCTGTAATGTTACTTCAGTTCCTGCCTCCTAAATTTACACAAGCCCCTCCTTCAGTTCTATCTTGTTTCCATAGGTAAATTATCAAGGTCTAGTTCAATGCCTTATGGAAGGCATTCAGTTATATTAGATAAGGGGTTTGCAGTTAAAAGTTTCTAGAGATACTTCCAAATTGAAAATGTTATGATTTCATTAATCTTATCTTCTCATGGGCTTTTTCCATTGACAACACTGCTTATCTTTATTCATGCTTGCCTACTTGAGGTTATTCTAAAAATGTTTTCCGGTTAAGGCCAACTTACCTGAAATACCAATATACCACTATTTCTTTCAAAACCTCTGCTTTTTCTAACACTTAAATCCAAGCATAATTTTTGCATTTCAGAGGAGGATCTCAGGATACTTAGAATCACAGAATTGTCAAACTGGAGCACACTAAGGTTCACAGAATTTAAGAAATTTGACTACATCTATATTGCTAGTGAAGTGACAAAGTCCTGATTCTCTCTAATCAGCACTCCTTCCAAGTCAAGAAGGCTTTACTGGTTACTCCAGCACAATGTTTTCTTCCTAACGCTATTTCCTATGTCCTTAGGACATCATCTTCTCCTAGTTAATCAATCACAACGTTTTTGTTTTTTAACTCTCAATTACCCTCACTCTCCTAAAACCGTTCAAGGATGACAGAGATACCAGAAGCAAAACTGGGAGGCAACTACTTTGCTTTTTCTCAGATCATTTTATGTCTATATTATATGATCTGCATTTTATAGGAAATTCCCCAAGGAGTGAGACCTGCCAATACGTTGTAGTACACTACAACGATTTAATGTGAAGTGCTAAGGCAATGGAAGCATAAACAGAAAAGTCTTGGAAGATACATGGTTTTACTTGCTTGGAGCAATAGATATTTTTCATTTAGTAAATATTTATCAAATATCAATCATATGGAAGGCTCTGTGCTACCTATTAGCAAAAAGTCACATTTAAATTCAAGTACTGTAAATCAAGCAGAAAAGAAACACTATGTTCATCCTTTTGCAAAAACAAAAACACCAAAAACAAACACAGCACAACCCTCCCTCTGTAAAGTGGAATCCCCCCTTAAGTTCACCTTCTGTATATTCAAGTGTTTGTAGACCTAATGGTTCTAAGTACCTGTACAATTATACAGAGTTTAGATAGAGTAACATTACAAAACAAGCCCTCTTTCCTTTTCAAGATCATAGCTACTTAAGTAAAAGTGGTGAGACTGAAATCAGAGAAAACGAAACGCTGAAAAGTGGAATGCAAAACTGAGAAATTAAACTGCGATAATGACTGCATTAAGGAAAATAAACTTTATTTAACGGGGGGCGGGGACTCTGAGGTACTTATGAGTATTTCACATAAACTGATAAAAGTCACAAAAGCGTCAAATCCCAGTCTTCCAAGAAAGTAACACTGTAAATATCACCATTAAAAAAACAAGTTCTTGTCTACTTTGTTCTGAAAAGTTTTATTTTCCTTAAAAACAAAACAAAACCAGAAAAAAGCAAAACAAAACCAAAAAAGGAACAAACAGAAACCACTCTGAGCTGGCGACTGCGACAGGCCAGTCAGACACCCAGGCTTTCTGGGTCGCGCTTGGCTTTGGGATGCATGTCCGCGAAGAGAGCCCTGGAACCACCCATCACGTCCCACACCCAGATCCCAAGAAAGCAGCAGTCGCGGCGAAGGCCCGACACACACAGGGGCTGGTGGGGTCCGGGGTCCGGGCCCTGCTGCAGACATGGAGAGGCCCTCGGGACGGAGGATAACAGAGAGGCAGCGCGGTCGTAACCCGGACGCCTAGGCCAGGAAAAGCGCCGAGGGCGTCCAGGGCTCGAGGGCACCCAGCACTCGCGCGGGACGCCTTGTCATGAGTCACGGAGGCGAGAAAGCAGGCGGGCGGGGGAAGAGGCTGCAGGATGGAGGGAAGCCCGACCCTCGGGAGGGAAGCGAGCGGACGGGGAGGCCCCGACCTCACACGGGGCAGGGAAGGGAGGCCCTGCCTACCCACGCCCGGCCCGCCCTGCCCTCACCTCCATCCGACGCAACAGGCGCTGCGGCCGGGTCCGGACCCCGGGGTCTGCGTGCTGGGGGGCGGGGGCAGCAGCCCGCAGCCATGACAGGAGCGGGGCTGGCCGCGGGCGGGCTGGGCCGCACGTGCGGGCAGCGGCCCCTCCCCGGCCTCCCCGCGCTCTCGCCCGCCCGCCCCCGGGGGCCAGCCCCTCACCTCGGCGGCTGCAACGCGGCCCGGCCTGCCCCGACCCCCCCACCTCGGCGGAGCGGCGGCGGCACGTACTCACCGCCGCTCACGGGTTCTCGGGCTTCGCCATGACTGAGGCGCCCCCTGCGCCCCCCGCTTCGACCGAGACTGACACGCGCGGCTGGCCGGGCGGGGGCGGCCTCAGGCGACCACCCGGCTGACAGAACCCGCCCCCGCCTCTCCCCACCAGTTGAGCAGCGGCCACTGCCCTGCGGCGGCCCCAGGCTTCCTCCCCACGCCTGGGGCGGCGGGTGGCAGCGACAGGCAGCTGCGGCACTTACCGGCGGCGCGGCCAGGCCCCCCTGTCAGCGCGGGGCCGGGAGGGAGAGGAGGGAGGAGTGAAGGGGCACCGCCTCCCCCGCGCCGCCACGCACCCGCCTGATTGGCCCAGTTCACTCCCCCAGCGCGACCCCACCAGCCCCTGCGAGCGGCACTCCGGCAGCACCGGCGCGTCATTTGCATACTTGTGCCCGCGCCGCTGATTGGCCCGGGCTCGGAGGGGCGGTGGAGACGGCGGCAGCTCCCGCCGCTGCTCCCGCCGCGTCGGGCGACCGAGGAGGGAGGATCCTCTCTGCCGCTCCCCTTCCCTCACGGCCCGGCCTGACCTGGGGCGGAGGGCGGCGGGAGGCGGGGTCGCCGCCCGGCTCCAACATGGCCCCGCGCGCCGCCGACCCAATCGCCGGTGCGGTTACTCCGAGAGCCCTGGGCGGCCTCGGGGCGGGGAAGTGTTGGGGCCGGGCGCCCTCTGGCCGGAGCGCGGGGCAGTGCAGTGGCCCGGGCTCCCGTCGCCGCCCCGCCGCGGCCGCCACGTCAGGCCGCGCCCTCGCGGCGGCCTCTCCCCTCCCCGCGGCCCGGCCGCCACGTCAGGCCCGGCAGGCACGCCCTAGCCGCGAGCTGACCGGTGGCGGGGTCGGCGCCGAGGTCACTCACACGCTGGGCCCGGGGCCGCCGAGGAACCGCGAGAGTTTCTAGAGCCTCCCTCTTGACACGGCCGTAGTCTTGGACCCTGGTTCTCACTTCGCTCTGAGACTGCGGTGGCACACGCCTGTGCTTTAAAATCGGGAGCAAGGAGAGTGCCGCCGCGATGATGCAGCGATTCAGTCCAGGTGCTAAGCACCTGCCGCGGAAAAGGCACCAGGCTGAGGAGAGATCCAGCACCAAGCCCTAATCTAGAGAGAGTACGCACCTCGAGTGGTAGAGAGCTGGGGCTGACACACCTAGTCATCTCCATGGTCAGGCCCACGTTCTAAATTAAACAGCTATGAAGGGAAAGAAAGACCCCCCGCCCCCGCCAAAAAAGAAGGGCGGGGTAGAAGGTGACGTTGGGCCAGAAGTAGGGGGCGTATAGAAAACCGCGGCCTAAGAAGGCGTGGGGAAACCTGGGTTCCCTCTCGCTCTGTCACTAATTAACTGAGTGACCTACATTAAATCATAACGTGTCCCAAGGCCTCGGTTTTCCCTTCTGTGAAATGAAGAGGCTGGACACATTTTTCTAAAAGCCTTCCGATTCTAAAATTCTACCGGTCTCTGTTTCAGGCCCTGAGCTGGCTTTAATACCTGACTAAAACTTAAGCATCCATATTAGAACGAGAGAAGACAAAATAATGGAACGTTAGAACTTCAGCCAGCCTCCCTGATGTTTGTTCGGAACTGTTTACCGTTTCAAATCCTAGGAGGGTGATATCTAACATTCACTTTACAGTTGACAGAAATCTCTTGACTTTCTGTCTTCACAAAGAAGCATAGAGCAATGTCACTGTGCTTGTTTATGCCTCACCAGAATGGAATGGCCGCGGTATACAGAGTGCTAGTTGCCAAGTAATTTCATTCTTCATATTCCGCGTGAAGGCTCTCCAGAGTAGAGCAACACAACTCTATTTAGCTGAGATACTGAAAGGGTTAGGAGAAAACCCTGCTGAGAGAGAAGTTACAATTACAGTTTCGATTCCCCTCAAGGATACTTAACAACAACCACACACTAGGATAAGAATGCACGGAAACAGTTCATCTCTGAGCTCGCTACACTACTTACTTGAATACCACTTTAGTTTGCAAATCCAACCTGTTGAGTCAAATCTAAGGCCAGTAACATCTCATTTATCAACTTTACCTACTTGACAGAACTTTTCTCCCAAAGAAAACTCACGTTTTCTTGAATACAGCCCTTTGAAAAAATAAAGTTTGGTGATTAAGGAGCATCATTATCAACACTATTGCAGTTTATTATGACCAATGAATGCCCTCAAAATTATGTAGATTTGTCCCTATAATAATGACCTCTAGAATGCTGTTTTTATGATTAAATTTACATCTGTTTTTTTTTGTTTGTTTGTTTTCGGGTTTTTTTGTCTCCTTTATCACTCCTGGGCTGACACTTCTCCATTGTCCTACCTAACAACCTTCTTTCGTTGTTTTTTTGTTTTGTTTTTAATGCTTCTATTGTACTATGAACCTAGACACAGATAAACTTCTATTAGTTTAGACTTTCAAGATTTGAGTAAAGATTTTCTGTGGGGTTCTCCTGTGAGTTAAGCACATGAGGTTTTTTGGTTTTTTGTTTTTAATTAATTAATTTTGGCTGCGTTGGGTCTTTGTTGCTGCACACGGGCTTTCTCTAGTTGCTGCGAGCAGGGGCTACTCTTCATTGTGGTGTGCGGGCTTCTCATTGCAGTGGTTTCTCTTGTCGCAGAGCACGGGCTCTAGGCGTGTGGGCTCAGTAGTTGTGGCACACAGGCTCAGTAGTTGTGGCGCACGGGCTTAGTTGCTCCGCAGCATGTGGGATCTTCCCATACCAGGGCTCGAACCCGTGTCCCCTGCATTGGCAGGCAGATTCTTAACCACTGCACCACCAGGGAAGCCCGTTTTTTTCGTTTTTAAAAATATTTATTTATTTACTTATTTGACTGCACCAGTCTTAGTTGTGCCATGCGAGATCTTCTTTGCTGCATTAAGGATCTTCGTTGCAACATGTGGGATCTTTATTTGGGGCATGCGGGATACAGTTCCCTGACCAGGGATCAAACCTGGGCCCCCTGTATTTGAAGCGCAGAGTATTGGGGACTTCCCTGGACTACCAGGGAAGTCCCCAAGCACGTGAGGGTTTTTGACATCTATTTTGCTCAATGACGAGTTTTTGCTTACTTCTGAAATCTTAGTAGTAGTATTTTTTTTTTTTTTTTTTTTTTTTTGCAGTATGTGGGCCTCTCACTGTTGTGGCCTCTCCCGTTGCGGAGCGCAGGCTCAGTGGCCATGGCTCACGGGCCCAGCCGCTCCGCAGTATGTGGGATCTTCCCGGACCGGGGCACAAACCCGTGTCCCCTGCATCAGCAGGCAGACTCTCAACCACTGCACCACCAAGGAAGCCCCTTAGTAGTATTCTTGGTAACTGAGGTTTCTGGATATGTGCACTCTGGAAAAACCATTGCAAAGGATGGCTCTAAATCCCGGAATTTAGAGGCTACATCAGTAAACACTACTCTTTGCAATTTAAATTAATAAGAATCAATATCATCAACATCAAAATCTAGCAACACTGGCCTACTAGTTCCATCAGGCAATGGAATGTCCAGAACTAGGCAATGCTCTCTCCAGGATCCTCTATTCCACTCTAGAGTAAAATTGGGTCCATTCCTACCCAAAGTCTTTCAAACCAAAAAGACCCCCATATCTGTAGACACGATGTTTCAGGTCACTAGGAAGCCTGTGCTATGTCAGAGAGCCTTTCTTCACAACCCGAATGAAGCATTCTACAAGTGTCTCCAATAGGTACATTTACTGAAATCTAACTAGTCCCAAGTACTGTGTAAGGGTTTATAAGAGTTTAGCCAAGGAAGCCAGCAACTTCCAACTTTGTTATAGTATTGCATATTTGTTATTTTAATTTACCTTCACAGCGACTCTATGAGAAAGGGATTATTTTCCCCATTTTACAGATGGAGAGGGTTCAAAATCTTGCCCTGGTTACACAATCATTGAGTGGCAGAGATAGGATTCAAACTTAGAACTGATTGGCCCTAAAGCCTGTAACTCTTAACCATTACACTATATTCCTCCCTCAGCCTTAGTTTCCAATTCCATGTTTATCAAGCAAACTTTTATCAACTAATTTGGCACCTTGTAAGGGGGAGTTCCCTGTATAGGCATTTTGGTTGAGGTTACCAAAAAAGGACTATCTCAAAATGTATATGGTATATCAAACTTGGCATTTTCTTGCAAGTTTGAGGGGTATGAACCAATGCTCTGGTACTGTTCACTTTGGGGAAAAACTGATACAATCAAGATCCTAAAACTGCAAAACTAAGGATTAGACCCTACTTCAGTGAGACCTACAGAAGTGATGCCCACAGAATAGTCAAAACAACCTTGAAAAAGAAGAAAGTTGGAAGACTCACACTTCCTGATTTCAAAACTTACTACAACACTACAGTAATTGGACAGTGTGGTACTAGCACAAAAATATACACATAGATCAATGGAATAGAACTGAGAGTCCAGAAATAAACCTTTACATTTATAGTCAATTGATTTTCAACAAGGGTGCCAAGATATTTAAATCGAGAAAGAAAACTATATTCAAACGCTAGAGAATGAAGTTGGATCCCTACCTCACACCAAATACAAAACATAAATGAAAAGGGATGATAGAGCTAAATGTAAGAGGTAAAACTATAAGAGTCTAAGAAGAAAACATAGGAGTAAATCTTCAGGAACTTGGGTTAGGCAATGGTTTCTTATATATGATACCAAAAGCATAAGCAACAAAAGAAAATATAAATTGGACTTCATTAAAATTAAAAACTTTTGCACAAGCAACTAAAGAAAAAAATAAATTGAATATCAAAATAGAAAACCTTTGTGCTTCAAAGAACACCATTAAGAAAGTTCAAAGAAAAACACCTACAGAATGACAGAAAATATTTTCAAATCATACATCTGATAAGGGTATAGTATCCAGATGTATAAAGAGCTCTTACAACTCAACATTTTTTTAAAAATCCAATTTTAAAATGGGCAAAGTAGTTTTAAATAGACATTTCTCCAGTGAAGATATACAATGGTCAATATGCACACAATAAAATACACTCTAATAATCATTAGTTATTAAAGAAATGCAAATCAAAACCACAATGAAATACCACTTCACATCGATTAGGACGGCTATAATAAAAAAGACAGGCAGTAACAAGTGTTGATGAGGACATGGAGAAGTTAGAACCCTCATACTTTGCTGGTGGGAATGTAAAATGGCGCAGCCACTTTGGTAAACAGTTCTTCAAAAAGTTAAACATAGTTATTACATGACCCAGAAACCCCAAAGAAATGAAAACATATGTCCACACGATAACTTACACATAAATGTTCATAGCAGCATTATTCATAATAGCCCCAAAGTGGAAACAACCCAAATATCCATCAACTGACAAATGGATGAACAAAAGTGTTATATCCATACAAAGGAAAATTATTCAGCCATAAAAAGGATTGAGGGGACTTCCCTGACGGTCCAGTGGGTAAGACTTCGTGCTCCCAATGCAGGAGGCCTGGGTTCGATCCTTGGTGGGGGAACTAGATCCTGCAGGCATGCTGTAACTTAAGAGTCCGCATGCCACAACTAAAGATCCTGCGTGCTACAACGAAGATCCCACGTGCCGCAACTGAGACTCAGCACAGCCTAAATAAATAAATAATTTTTAAAAAAAGGATTGAGTACTGCTACATGCTACAACATGGAATAACCCTGAAAACATTATGTAGAATGATAAAAGCCAGATACAAAAGGCCATATATATGATTCCATTTATGTGAAATGTCCAGAATAAGCAAATCTAGAGAGACAGAAAGTGGATTAGTGGGTGCCTAGGACTGGGTAGGAGGGAAGGGGACGAAGAATGGAGAGTGATTGATAATAGGTACTTATGGAGGGGTAATGAAAATGTTCTAAAATTAGATTGTGGTGATGTTTGTACAACTCTGTGGATATACTAAATACCACTGAAGTATGAATTTTATGCTAAGTAAATACTATTGCAATAAAGCTGTTTTTTAAAAAGTAATGCATAGCCAGCAACTTCTTTTTATAGTATTACATTCATTAAATCCATATATTAGGTATATATGTGTATATATACACACACATACATATAGGAACACATGTTGAGACAAAAGGAACACATATATTTTAATTATATTTATATTAATTCAGCAGCAAATAATTTTTTTAACCTGAAGACTGTTGGAGTGGCACTGTTATTTCTCACATTGGGCTCACCAGTTTTGTGACTTTGGTATAATTTACCTTACCCTCACCATGTATGTGTACCAGACTGGGAGCTGTGTTGGCTACAGAAGAAGGGATTATTATTTTCATATAAATAATATTAAATTATTAATAATAAAAACTGGGGACTTCCCTGGTGGCACAGTTAAGAATCTGCCTGCCAATGCAGGGGACACGGGTTCAATCCCTGGTCTGCGATGATCCTACGTGCCGCGGAGCAAATAACCCATGTGCCACAACTACTGAGCCTGCACTCTAGAGCCCGAGAGCCACAACTACTGAGCCCCTGTTCCACAACTACTGAAGCCCGTGTGCCTAGAGCCCGTGCTCCCCAACAAAGAGAAGCCATCACAATGAGAAGCCTGTGCACCACAACGAAGAGTAGCCCCCGCTTGCCGCAACTAGAGAAAGCCTGCACACAGCAACGAAGACTCAACCCAGCCAAATATAAATAAATATATTAAAATAATAATAATAATAAATACTGAACAAATGTGTTTGGACAAAATATCTTCTCATTCATCTTTATTGACATTCATTCACAGGTTGAGGCACTAAAGAAAATGTTGTTTCACAGACCAAAGGTAAGTACTTTAGGAATGCTTTTTTAATCTCTTACACATTTTATGTACATTCATAACTTAAATGTTTTATGCCCCATTATATTATGGAATATAACATGATTTCCATCTTTCTGCAATAACGAATAGTAGCTTGAAGAGCTTAGATACTTCTCCACTCTAGGAAAAGAATCTGAAAGTTGGTTCAGTAGTGAATAAAAACTAACTTCACTTTAGCCCCTGGGTGTTGTGAAATTTCCTTAACTCAGTGGAAAACATAGGTTCTTTTTAGAAGAAAGGGTAAAGGATATCATTAGAAAGCTCTTCAGCCTCCCTTTTCAGACTCTTGTTCAAGCAAATAGAAAAAAGGGCAGGCTTTCAGTTGTAGCTTAGAGCACCTCAAAGATCAATTAAAAGCATGTTCAGCACTGTTTTCAAATCTACTGGCTGCTGATAACAACATCCAAAGGATGTGTTCAGCCAGGCAGCCATTCTTCAGACTCTTATCTTAGGCCTACTTAATCGGGGACAGATCTTAAGAGTCTCTAAGTTGTATCTATTTTATCCCCTGCTTTTAGCTAGAAATATACTTCAAAGCATGATCCTACTTGGCAGTTCAAATTTTCCACTGTTTTGCTTTTATAAACAGTTGCTTGTCCTGGGAATTCCCTGGCGGTCCAGTGGTTAGGACTCCGAGCTCTCACTGCCAAGGGCCCGGATTCGATCTCCAGTCAGGGAACTAAGATCCCACATGCTGCATGGTACGGCCAAAAACAAAACAAAACAAACAAACCAACAAACAAAAGTTGCTTGTCCTAATCTTAAAAGGTCTTCAGAAAAAAAAAAAAGAGGTTTTGCTGTTTTCCTTGATAAGACATCCCTGAGCACCTTATTCCCTCTCTTTGTTCATCTGCTTCTCTTTGGGTAATATAAGCATTCCTGGAGAAGTTATATCTAAATCAAGTTTGGGGAGATGAAATGCATGATGGGCAGCTGCAATTTAAGAAATTAATTCATTCAACAAATAATTAAAGAATATCTCTGAAAAGGAATTCCCTGGTGGTCCAGTGGTTAGGACTCAGCGCTTTCACTGCCGGGGTCCGGGTTCAATGCCTGGTCAGGGAACTAAGTCCCGCAAACGGTGTGCATGGCCAAAAAAGAAAAAAGAAAAAAAAAAAAAGAATATCCGTGAAGTGTCAGGTACAGTGCTAGGTGCTGGGAATCCAACAATGAAAAAGATAGCATGGTCCTTTCGCCTCATGGCAAGTTTTGTCAAGTAAATAATACCCACTAATTAATTATTTTTATTAATTTATTAATACTTAACTTTCATTTACAGGTACTGTAATTGGTATACTAAAAAAACCACGTATGCTCTATACCACAGAGCCTAAGGACTAATGGAAACTGTAGACATGTATTTTTCTAATCAACTGGTTTGTTTTATAGGCATTATGGGCATCTTATTTCAAGGAGAAATCCATCCTGGTGCAATTTAAACCCATCTTGTCTTGTTTAAGCTTCAAAAAAGAGAAAATTGCACCAGGTTTCCTCTGAATATTTCTTGATTTGTTTTTCCTCGTTAGTTATAGCCATGACTATAATTTGGTCACCATCTTTCCATAATCCCATCGGCCAGGTTTCACGCTCCTTATTCTGTCTTGGAAAGAGCTTATAAAACTCGTATATTATTGTTAGGAATAAAATAAATCCTTTAACCATTACATGGTCTTGCATTTTTTTTAAATAACTGAGTGAGTTTTTTCTTACCTCATATGGATTTCTTAAGAAGGGCTATCTTTCTTATTAATATCACCTTTTAAAGCACTCTTTTTTTATCAGGGCAGCATGCGGTCTCTTACGTAAAAGCATGTGGAGATTATTGGAATTCCTGGACATTCTGATTGAGGATGCATATTCATTATAGTTGTTTTCTCTGCACTGAACCCCATGGTTTGTTTTATAGAGGAAGAGTGACAACATGCCAACCAGGAAAATTAATTCCAGGTTATATGACTGAAAAAATTTTTTTTAAATTCAAGAGCAGAGAGGCCTTAGAAAATTTTGTTGAAAGTAAGTCAGTGTAGCTTTCTGGTTACCATTAGATGGTAAGCAGTTAGTGACCCTGCACAATTCCTTTTTTTTTTCTTTTTGGCCACGCCACATGGCTTGGGGGATCTTAGTTCCCCAACCAGAGACTGAACCTGGGCCCTTAGCAGTGAAAGCGCAGAGTGCTAACCACTGGACTGCCAGGGAATTCCCAGACCCTGTGCAGTTTAAGTAGAAGTCTTGTGTGGAAACCAGGAAAGGAGCTGAGTCAATGTTTCTTAAAACAAGAAATTCATAGAAATTGTCTCCTACAGGCACATATTTGATTTCTCCAACATTACAAATAGTTGACAAACGTTTCACCTTCCAGAAAGTCTGGCTGGGTAGAGACCTCAAAACTAGTATATCAGAGAACTGAATTTCTCCCAAAACGGGGCCAGTTCTGCCTCACTGATTGGCTGTATTTGAGTGATGGTTAGCAACAAGATAAAAGACCGAAGCATTAGGCCAAATCCTCTGGCTATCAAATACATAACTGAATTCTCCCTTTTCTCACGGTCTAGCTCAGTGTCATGGAGGACTGCCTGACTTTTTCGCATAGTCAGCAATTTTTGGCTAATCCCGTGGAGCCGTCTTCGTCCAGCACACAGTACCCTGGCTCCTAGAAGACACTTTTCCTTGTGTTCCCTTTTCAGAGTGTGTACTATTTGGCAAGAATATACGGAGTGATTTGTGGAAACTGTAAGAAATGTCAGGCTGGAGCTTGCTCATTCTCTGGCACTCCTGTTTGTAGATAAACAAAAGTGACTGCAGTCTTTTCTGTTCCTCAAACATACCACTCTTCCTTGTCTCGGGAACTTTTCACCCTCTATTCCCTCTGCCTTTCCGTAGGCTCTAGGTATGGCTGCTCCTCACAGAGGCCTTCATTGACCCCTAATTACCCCGGTGGTTTCCTTGTAAACACCACAATCCTGTGTGTGTGTGTTTGTCTCCGCCCACTAGAAACCAAGCATCTCGAGGCCAAGGCAGGCTCAGTCTTGTTCCTGGAAGTATTCTCGGCACCTAGAACACAGGTGCTCAAGAAGTGTGTATTTTCACCACTATATTTATAATAGATAACCAACTAGGACCTACTGTATAGCACAGGGAACTCTACTCAATATTCCGTAATGACCAGAATGGGAAAAGAATTTTAAAAAGAATAGATACATGTATATGTATAACTGAATCACTTTGCTGTACACCTGAAACTAACACAACATTGTTAATCAACTGTGCTCCAATATAAAATAAAAATTAAAAAAAAAACTCTCACTTAAAAAAAAAGAAAGAGAAAAAAAGAAATGTGTATTTTCCACTGAATGAAATGTTCACCCAAAATACCTGTAATGTCCTGGGAGAAAGAACTGCTGTCATTTGGGGTTATCTCACCTGGTTTTGAATAAGATATTGGAAGCCTCGATGAGAGATTCTCAAAGCTAACTGCATACTAGAATCACCTGGGAAACCTAAAAGTTACCTTTGCTTAGACCCTGCCCCAACCTAGGGGTGATGAGTCTCAGGCACCAATATGTTTTAAAACCTCTTTGTGTCATTGCTTGTGCAGCCAAGGTAGAAAGTACTGCTCTAAGTAACACGAAACTGAATAACTATCCAACTACCGTGTTCTTATCCTCTAGGTGAGTCGTTTCTGTGTCACCTCTGTCTAGGGCAACCTAAAGTGTTCTTCAGACTACCCTTGTGGCTTCTGAATACCTGCCTCGCTATCGCAAAGGGGCAGAATTAGGCACAAACCAAATGAAAAATTAACCTCCCAGGAAAGAAAGAGAAAAGGCACCCAAGTAACTGAGGTTCATCTGTTAGGACCTGCTCTCAAAACCTCAAACTCAAAGGGGAAAGTTCCAGCACACTTCTCTCTTCCTTCATAAAAGAAAGTCATCAACAAACCCCTTCATATAGCTGTAGAAGTCAGAGGCAATCAACCAATCACTCAAGTGCAAAGTGAATAAAAAACAATGCTCCCAGAGGGATGTGTCCAAATTCCATCCTCTTTCTTGCAGGAAACAGAGACCAAGTAGTGGTGGGCTCAGAAACATTTGTCCATATTTTTTGTTATGGCAAACTCTAAATTTGAAGACCTTATGAATAATTGGGACCTCTACTTTTTTTTTTAAGGAAAAGCAATGGTTATTGATATTTTTCTCAAGCTGTGCAATTAATAAACTATTTTTCCTTTATTTTTCAAAATCACCATCAGAACTGTTAACAAAACCTAGATTCATGCTGAAAGTCAATTGGTTTCCCCTCCAGTTAGAAAAACCAAATGACTTTAGTAAAATGGAGCACACAGGATTACAAGTAGAAATTCAGGCCCTACCACTTGCCAAGTGAATGAATTATAAGCAATTTTTCTTGCCTGTTAAATGAGAATCAGAACACCTATGCTCTCTGCCTCACATTTCTGTTTCTTACTAATAATGTTCACAAACATTATTTCCCGAAAATGTTGCGGTGTGTAAATGAAAATTACTGGTCTACTGTCTTGTAGGTGAACATTTTTTTATAAGCTCCTTTTTTAAAAAATTATTTAATTTATTTTTGGCTGCATTGGGTCTTTGTTGCTGCACGCGGGCTTTCTCTAGTTGCAGCGAGAGGGGGCTACTCTTCGTTGCGATGCACGGGCTTCTCATTGCGGTGGCTTCTCTTGTTGCGGAGCACGGGCTCTAGGTGTGCGGGCTCCAGTAGTTGTGGCTCGCGGGCTCTAGAGCACAGGCTCAGTAGTTGTGGCGCACAGGCTCAGCTGCCCCATGGCATGTGGGATCTTCCCAGGCCAGGGCTCAAACCCATGTCCCTTGCATTGGCAGGCAGATTCTTAACCACTGCGCCACCAAGGAAGCCCATGTAGGTGAACTTTTAAGCAAATAAATAAGTAAATAAATCCAGTGGTTACTGTCATTAGAAATACTGACCTAGGTTATACTATGTGTCCAGCAAAGTGTTGAACAAAAAAGTTGTCCACTAGGGAAACTGAATCCATTAGACCAGAACAGTATGTAGATCACCCAACAGGGAAAGCCATTTCTTCTGCAACAGGAGAAACTCAGCTTGGCCAAGTACAGACATAACACGATAAATCCACCTATTCATCCCCAAAAGTCTGATCTAAAGTTCTTTCATCTCCTACAGAAGATGTCCTGACTATGCAAGGGACTATTTAAATTCAGAGACCCTCTTATAAGTAAAGATCAGGGCACTAAACTTGAATGACTATGAGTTAACAAAACTTAATTCAAGGGTTTCAGTAGGTAAGAGGATCTGGAAAGTTGCAAGTTGACAGCAGTTTTGCAGTTGATCCTAGGACAGCTTAAAACAGAAGAACTCCTGCCTCCTAACTTCTCAAGGTTAGAAGCGACCTTTGAGGTTGTCTGGCTGAGAACATGCTGGGACAGGTATGGGTTAGAATCCTATGTGGTCCAGGTAAGTCTTTAACCTCACCTAGTTTAACCTCACTTAGTTTCTTTATTTATTAGTAAAATAGAGATTAAAAATATCTCTTTTGCAGTGCAAATAATCTGAAGCTTAGAGATGATATACCTAAAACTGGCACATATTAGATTATCAATAAATTACAGCTAATTTTTAAAAGTCAGTCGAGTGATTTTCAGATTTCTCCCAGTGTCAGAGCCCCTGGAAGCTGCAGATCACTGTGAAAAGTTGCTATAATTTACCAAATCATGTGAACCAGGAAAAGCTTATTTAGTAGCAAATATGACTCTATCTTATAGGTATATATAGTATCACAAAAACAACACATCTGATCACCAAAAGAAAGATTTTCTTAAATCCCCCCCAAACAATCTATTGAACTGGGTCGTGTGTCAGATCTTCCTAAACTATTTGTTGGCCACTTGTTGATTTGATTTATGCCTGAGGTGGGAGCTGGCAGCAGCTGTAACCAGACAAGCAGTGGTAGACAAATGGAGAAAAAACCTATCATTTCGATTAGCTGCACACCTCATAGAGTTTGCAAACCTCAACTAATAACATATTATTGATACTGATAAACTAATTTAATGATTTTGAAACTTTTTTGAAAATGAGGAAACTCTTTCTTTAAAAAGATTTTTTTTTTTTGGCAGAAGCTCAAGATCTAAAACACAGAAAAGCAGAAGTCCCGAATGAAAAAACAGAACAAAAGTTGAGCAGCCTTTCTGTGAGCTTTGGGATGCCCTGCCCTTCTCCACCCCTTGAATGCATGTCTGAAGACTTCCTGGGCTTGGAAGGGGACATTCTAAAAATCCGTTAAGTCCAGCCCCTCATTCTGCAGATAAGGGAATTAAACCCCAAGGGACTGAGAGATCCACCCAAGGTAGCCCCCTGAGTTTGTGAAAGAACCAACACTAGGACCCAGGCCTCTGAATTCTCTGTTCAGCATTTTCTCCCATGCCACCAGGACGACTCCAAGGTTCCTAGTTTTGAATTCTTCAAATAGCATACTTGGGAAATTTTGATTTATTTCCCAAGATAACTGGTTAAAGAGATGAGGCAGAACCTTGGCAAAGCAGTCAACTCCCTAAAAAATTTACCTTCTCAAACTTGCAGGTTGATCAGATGTCCCTCCTCTGCCTACCTTCGCTATCGTGTTCCATAATGTACCAAAATTCTCTGTTTATATCAGACATCCTAAATGGCCTGTACAGTGTATCCAACTGTCTTGGACTGGTTGCCAACATTTAAAAATCAGAAGATTTTGCCTAAAAATTTGGATTTCCACCTTCTGTTGAAAAATGAAAAATTCTAGCAATACTGAACTTTCATTCCCAGTTGATAACACTCCCAGGAGCTGAGGAGAGGCAAGCACTCTCCACTGTGTCTCGGTCCCCACCAATCCCTACCTGCTCGTGTCCATTATTCTCTGGTCCCTGTAGGCATTTGAGTTTGTGACCCATGGTCTAAAGCTTTTGTCTATAGAAGGATTTTTTGAGAATGGGACTTATAGGAACAAAGGTAAACCTAAGATACAGACATAGGGGATAATCTCATTTCAAAAGATGAGGTGAATGTCATCATACATAATGCTGCTTTCCTGCATTGATTAAGGAGGAAACTTTCAGAGTTTCCTGACTCGTTTATTTTTCTGAGAGCTGTTAAATTAACCACAGACTAATAGAGCTACAAGTCTCAGACTTGCTTTCCTGTGTGTTCCCTTTTACACGACTGTCTGCAGCACAACTCCAAACACTCTGCCGAGCCCCCGGGGAGATGTTATTAAACCACCCATCAGCCTGTTTCCTGCATCCCAGAGCACCTCCCTTAGCACTATGGTCAGGAGGAACTGGCTGAGAACCCCAGGATCAGCCCCAGGACTGGGCAACATGGGTGTGGACACAGCAGGCAAAATGAGAGCAATTCTTAAGGAGGATTCAGTCCTGCTCCCAGCGGCGGCAACCCAGGCCCTTGTGTCACATTCTTGCCCCTTGCACGTCCTCAAATCTGTTATCACTGCACATACCTCCCCCTGTTCAATCACCTTACTCTCCTCCATCGCTGAAACTTACAAAAGTATCAGATAAACAAATTCACCCACAGGTTTTAATAGTTCAGAACTGTATATTTTTTATTTTAGCATCTTAACCTAAGTGTGTATCACTAATAATAGAATTTTAGGAATCATGATTAGTTGGTGAAAAGAACATTTGGAGATAAAAAGGGCTTACCCTCAAATTATACCACAAAGGAGGTTTATTTACTTTGTACCTGAAGGGCCACCATTATATCACCTCCCCTCCTCCAGGACTTTGTTCAAATGCTACTTTCTCAGTGAGGCCTTCCTTAACCTCACAAATTAAAATTGTGACCCTCGGACTTCCCTGGTGGCACAGTGGTTAAGAATCCGCCCGCCGATGCAGGGGACACGGGTTCGAGCCCTGGTCCAGGAAGATCCCACATGCTGCGGAGCAACTAAGCCTGCGTGCCATAACTACCAAGCCTGTGCTCTAGAGCCTGTGAGCCACAACTACTGAGCCTGCGTGCCACAACTACTGAAGCCCGCGTGCCTAGAGCCCATGCTCCGGAACAAGAGAAGCCACCACAATGAGAAGCCCACGCACCGCAACGAAGAGCAGCCCCTGCTCACCGCAACTAGAGAAAGCCTGCGTGCAGCAACGAAGACACAACGCAGCCCAAAATAAAATAATTTTTTTAAAAAATGTGCCCCTCCCCCCTTGTCCCCACACTCCCTACTGCGTCCCCTGCTTTATTTGTCCCCATATCACTTAGCACCATGTAATATACTGTATCTTTTGCTGTTGTTTACTGTCTCCACCTCCACTAGAACATAAGCCCCATGGGATAAAGATCTCTGTCTGTCCACCACATCCTCAGGGCTGTGGCAGTGCCTGGTCCACAGTAGATACTCAATAAAGGTTTATGAAATAAATGAACTTGTCACGTATCATGCTCAAGCCTCGGGTGACAATTATTTCAATAGATAACAGGGGACTTCCCTGGTGGCGCAGTGGTTAAGACTCTGCACTCCCAATTCAGGGGCCCAGGTTCGATCCCTGGTCAGGGAACTAGATCCCACATGCATGCCGCAACCAAGAGTTCCCATGCCACAACTAAGGAGTCCACGTGCCGCAACTGAGGAGCCCGCCTGCTGCAACTAAGACTTGGGGCAACCAAATAAATAAATAAATATTTTTTTAAAAATAGTTAACAGATAGAAAGGAGAACTTTTTTTTTTAATATAAGTTTATTTATTTTTGGCTGCATTGGGTCTTCGTTGCTGCGTGCAGGCTTTCTCTAGTTGCGGCGAGCAGGGGCTACTCTTCATTGTGGTGCGTGGGCTTCTCATTGTGGTGGCTTCTCTTGTTGCGGAGCACGGGCTCTAGGTGCATGGGCTTCAGTAGTTGTGGCTCACGGGCTCTAGAGCACAGGCTCAGTAGTTGTGACGCACCGGCTTAGTTGATCTGTGGCATGTGGGATCTTCCCAGGGCTCGAACCCGTGTCCCCTGCATTGGCAGGCGGATTCTTAACCACTGTGCCACCAGGGAAGTCCAAGGAGAACTTCTTGATGATGAGAGTGACTACATATTTTAAAGCTGGAAGGTTGCTCAGAAGTTTTGATGTAATCTTTCCTTTATATACATATATATTTGGTGGAACGAACGTACGTATTTCCTTTCCTAAATACTTTCAAGGACGAAATACAGTCTTTTTTTTTTAAATATTTAGAATAGATGTAGGGTAGCCCATCTGGGAAGCAGGATGCTAAATGAGATTGATTTTTTTTTTTTTTTCAAAATGCTACAGTGTAACCACATCATATGTAAGGTGTGGGGTGTGGGGTATGGTGATGGTGGTGGTGTGGTGTGTGTGTGTGTTTATTGTGGCAGTTGCATCTTTAACTAGATTATGAACCTTTCTTCTTTTCCTCTGAGCTAACAATGATGGAGTTTAGTTCTTTATCTGAAATGTGTCCTAGTAAATATATGTAACAGACCTAATTTGAAAAAGCAGCAGAGTATGTTCCTGGCTACTTAACTTTGCAGCACTGCCTTCCAGCTGTCCTTTGGGAAATAACTGTTTATCATTTTTGTTGTTGGTGTTGGTATTTATACCTTTTTACCATGCTTCTTTGAATTCTTCTAACAGCACACTTGGGAAACTTTGATTTATTTCTCAAATACAAACAGCATGAAGCCTGAACTTCTGGTTCAAGGGTTCTAACCTGGCACCAAGGTCAGAACACAAATTGACTGATGGGTCCCAGACCAGTTTAGATTCATGGTAGCAACACAGGTACTATTTGTTGAACTAACTGGCCAATGTTCTGAGCAGAGGTGGGCACCAGAGACCAGTGAGAAACAGACCATCTTAGCATGAGAAAATGCTGAAAAGTTCTTTTATCACTGCTATGACTGGAGATAGCACCAGTGAAAATTTAAAGACCTAGAGCATGTAAGATTAGGTTACCAATCACAGATCAAAGGAGTGTAGAACAGAGGCAAGGAATGACCTGCCTTCTAAGTACCTGAACTTATGAAACCTCCCGGACATAATCTCATAGTAGAACCTTAATTCTGGTCTCTATTACAATCTATCCTAAGGAATAACACACGTACAGGGTTATTCATTACAGTACTGTCAGTAAAGGCAAAAGTTTAGAAACAACTTAAGTGATGACCCTGGGGACCTGGTTAACCAAATTATGGAATACCCATACAATGGAATACAATAAAATCATTTTTTTAAATTTGAGAGTACTCTTTATGAATGGAATTAGAATGATTTCAAATACAAAACCAAGATGTGGGATAATAGAGTATGCTATCATGGGGAAAAAGAGGCAAAACAAGAATACATGCATACAATTATATTTTCTTGTATACATATGAAGTATCTCTGGAAGGGTACATAATAAACTGAATCATTGGCTTCTTCTAGAAAAGGACACTGGATAATGGGGGACAAGGTTTGGGAGAGACCTCTCACTGTATATCCTCTTGAATTTTGAACCAGACAAATGTAACTCCTAGTCAAAATAAATAAAATTAACATTTTAAAATAAAAAAAATTACATTAAATAAGGTTTTTAAAGTTAATTAACCCTCTTGGGGGGGAGGGGCGGTACAGGAGGTGGGTAGTGGGAGGTACAAACTACTGGCTGTAAGACAGGCTACAAGGATGATATTGTACAATATGGGGAATACAGCCAACATTTTGTAACAAATGTAAATGGAGTGTAATCTTTAAAAATTGTATAGAAAATTAAAATAAAAACGTTAAGGAAGCCCTTCTTAATCTATGATGCCTCATTCTTGCACCATTTCCATGGGTTTGAAATTTTTTTCAAAATAAGAAGATCAAGTAAAAACACACAAACGAACGAAAAAGAATATGCTCTGCTCTGGGGTAATAAGTTGGGTGCCTCCAGCTTGAGGCTGTCAAGGAAGGGGAAGTGCCAAAGATAATTTGCTTGCTTCAGAAGTATACTTATATTGGCCGGAGAGCTGAGCGCAGAGTGGAAACCCTTTCTTTGCTGCCATCATGAAATGGGTTTCCAACACTGGCAATGCAGTTTCTGATTGCGCCATCAGAATCAGGCACAACCTTCTTTAACTGAAAATGGCCAACTCCCCCTTGGGTTGGTTCAGTACGGGGGGGGGGGGGGGGGGAGAAAATGGCACAGTTAACCCTTTCCCTCCATGCTTTGGCAACCGAGCAGATAAAATGCCAAACATGTAGTAAAGGACTTAAACGAAGTCAAAGCTTCGGTTTTGGAAAAATTTTCTTGGCCGACCTCTGGGAAGAGAGGCAGTCCCTCGGGGACTCATAGCAAACAAGGTATTTCCTCTGTGTGGGCTTAGCAAGAGTAAACGTGCAGTGAGGTAGTTTATGATGGAGGGATGCTTGAATGAAAAGGGAGGAGAGTCAACAAATCGTGTTTCAGTCCTGACTCTACCACAGCACTTATCATAGGATCTTAATTTTTACAGCCTGAGTAGCCTCCTCTATAAAATGGAATCATAATCACTGCCTCACCCACCTTCCTGGACCAAAAGATATAAAAGGTTACAAAGCATTTTTAAAACTCTGTGGCACTAGAGGTGAACGTTAGGGAAATAAACATAAGACAAAATACCTTTTGGTGATAATTACGAAGTTTTCAGAGAGGCAAACATATCTTTAGGATCCGATACATCATAACTTTCTAGTCTTAAACCTACATCTGCTGCATTACCTGGGACAAGTCCCCTAGCCTCTCTGAGCCTTAGTTTCCTCACTGAAAAATGCTGTTAATGCTACCTACTTAACAAAGTAGTTAGCTATGAGAATTAGGTGGAGTAACCTATACAAAATGGAGAGCTCACCAGTTTCTTTCCCATGTACCTTGGGTAATGAATCATGGTCTCAATCAAAGGATACTTCATTTGCTGATTTGCTTCATTCCTCAAACTCTCTGTACTGTCTCTCAATTTTTCTGTAAATCTATAAGTGTTCTAAAAAATAAAATCTATTAGTTTAAAAAATATGTATTTAAAATGTAAAGTGATTGAAAAGGGGGACTCTGGAGACAGATTGCTTGAGTTTGAATCACAGCTTTGCCGTGTACTAGATGGATGACCTGGGGAAATTTAGTAACAGCTTTGTACTTCAGTTTCCACATCTATAAGCACTACGAAAATTTTTGCTATTAATATAAAATAATACTAATTATTACTTTTATTATTATTACATTGCACTCAACAATGAGAATACAGTGATGAACAAGGCAATTTAAGCAAAGCCCTCTGAAAGCACCCACCGTTATCTTAAATGTAGACCCAAAGAGGTTAAGTTACTCCACCAGGGCCACATAGCTAGTTAATGAGAGAGGACTAGAGAAGACCAGCCAGGACTAGTTAGAGACTTCCAGATTGCAAGCCACTGTCTTTCCACTGTCCCATGCTGTGCAACCAGATTCAAACCTGGACACCGCAGAGTCCTGGAACTACCACAGTGGATTCGGGAAGTCAGTTGGAATTGGCCCAATAATTCTGTGCATTCCTGACCTCCACCCTCTTTCTACATCTCATTCCTTAGGGTGTTGCCCTTGCATGGCTTACATGTGGATCTTCCTGCAAATTTCAGATTTGGAGTTCACGGTGGAGACAACGTGGAAATGCCACATCCCCCATACCACTTGCATTTCTTTTGTGCTTGTGAATCTTACACAAGAACAAAGGTTGAGTCTCTCAGAGACGTTCTGGAAAGGGACAGATCCAGGTGTGGTGGGGCCTGAAGTGTATACAATACTGCGGGCTCGCTTTTAGGAAAGGAATACGTAATTACAAATTAAAAATTAGGTACCAGGCCTTGGAATGCATGCAAATGAAGGGCCCTGAAATTTAAGCATTATTAGCTTCCTGGTAAATCCAGCTCTGCTCCTACAGTGACTAATTCCCTTCTTTCCCTCTTCCCTTCATCTTTGCTTCCACCCGTGTCACTTGCACCTGCCCTGCCATCTAGCACTCACTGTGCCCCAGGCAGTAACTTGTTTTAAGTTTACATTCTGATTTTAAAAATGAACTTTGCTCCAGTCTGCAGATTATTATCCAAATTATGATACAGGCACAGCTCTTCTTGATATGAAAGAATAAAATGATGTACAGTTAACCTGTGGGTGGCGTGTAATCATGCTACGTGGGGCTATGCATTAGACTTGATAGACCACAAAGTAGCCAGAAACTTCTGTTTTCTGTTTGCATTTGTGAACACACCCAGGGCCAGGCTCTTCTATGTCTGGGACATTCAGCAAATAAAATGATCCTCTCAGAAGGGGCTGGGGCTGGGGTTGGGGGTCCCTGGCGGCCCAGTGGTTAAGGCTCTGTCCTTTCACTACAGGGGGTGCGGGTGTGATCCCTGGTGGGGGGAGATCCTATGTGCGGCAGGGCGCTGCCAAACAATTTAGAAAAAAAAACAAAAAGAAGAAGGAGGGAATGATATAACAATCTAGAGAAGAGAACATCGTATAGTTATGCATAATTATGCATGATTAATAGAATATTTTTACACATGCCATCTGACCTAACGCTCACTCCATTTGATGTACGTAGTGTGGTTTTATTAAACCCCTGCCCCCGGTGACAGATTGGAGACTGAGGCCTACAGCGACTGAAGTTTGATTCCGAACCCTTCCCTGCTGATTTCCTTTCCCACAGCACCGCCCCCATTATCCTCACATTCAGGGGACACAAAGAGCGCACAGGCCGCAACTGCACAAAGAACCCATAGACAAAGTAAGTCGAGGCTGTTTTGTGGGTGATTTGGGGACGGGAACTTGTTCCTTGTGGGTAGGGGTGGGGTGGAGCTATTTTCTCGGCTGGGATTATCCCGATGAGTCATCTAGGTTGATCCCATGATTTGCATAGTTCCTCACCTTTCCCCTCCCCTGGACAGCAGTATCACCCAACCCTGGAGCCGGGATCGCATGTGCCCTTCACTGCCCTGCTTGTCCCCGGCAGCCCGCTCAGTCGGGGCCTGGCACGGAGCCACCAGCCCGAAGCAGGAGGGGAGGAGGCGTGTGTCTCCCAGTGGCTGTCAGCTTTCCCAGCTGACTCAACTCGACACCTCCCTCCCCCCGCCGGGCACACAGCCTCCTAACTCTCCAGTTTTCAGGCTTGTCTGGTGGTTCTCAGTGGGGAGCACCCCCTCCCTACTGCCCGGGGCGCCTGGTCTGCAGCCTGGGGCTGCCGGCAGCGGCACCAGGGCCCCCTGCCCGCTGGCCTGGAGGGCCCTCTCTCAGGACGATTCGAACCTGCTGCAATGGAGAGTTCAGAATATGGGTCAAGGTGCTCTCAGAAGGGCCCAGGGGAGGATCACCTGACCGGGAGGTGGATGACTCAGCGGGAAGGGAAGGGGTGCGGGCTGGAATCTCCTGGCCCACGGGGCCTGGAGGAGGAGGGCAAGTTGTCTCCATCTGGCTGCCTGCCAGGGGAGGAAGAAGAAGGAGACGGAAGGAAGGATAAAATGACCGCGGGTGACCCGACTAGGGTGGAGTCCAAATCCTCCCCAGAGCAGGCTGTCGCCCTCACCGAGCTGAAGCCACTCCCAGGTCAAACTGCCACTGTGGCTGTAAAGACCTAATTAGCTGCCTCCCCTGCCCAAGTGGGAAATCAAAAGGACAGAGCGCTCATCTCTCCAGACTCCAACCACCCAAGGCCCCTACAAGAAACCCAAGCCACCGGCCTAGCATGCAAAGGCAGCCGTCCCTCACAGAGGCGATTTGGTTTCTCCCCCAATTAATCCCGAATGTGAAAATTACTAACCCATTTTATTTTACATCTCCACGCGGCGGGGGCCTCCTTTCAAGGGTGTGGCAGGGGCCGCAGTTGCTGGAACAGCAGCTGCGCTGTCTGAGCCTCACTTCCTCTGGCTCCAGCTGCAGGTTCGTCAGGGCCAAGCAGGGAGTTTCCTCATTCTCTGGGCTTTCGGCTTTTCTAGGCGGCCACCCGCACCTACCACCCTCCGCAGCTGCTCGCCCGCCCTCTGTGGGTAGCGAGTTTGGGACTCCCTGGTCCCATGAGTCAGAGCCAGGCTGGAGACAGACAGCAGGCTTCCTTTATTAAATCAGCCTCCTGCCCTGTACACCACAGAGGGAAGCTATAATTACTCGTTTGGCCTGGCTCTGAGAACTGAGCCACAAATGCTTGACTAGGAGGGATGGTTCCTGATTCCTGCATTTATCTAGTGCACCCCAGTTTGGAAATACAAACAACAGCCAGGGGTTCAAGCCTGTTACGCATATGTCAGATGTTTTGCACATATAACAGCGTGCGCTGGACCTGGACACTGATGGAGATTGCTAGAAAAATTGCTATATTAATGCTGCCAGGAGTTTTTTGTTTTGTTGTGTTGTGTTTTGTTTTTTTAATGCGTCCTGCCTTGTTGCCAGTCTCATTTGAGGCAGGCTGCTCATTGCTGATGTTGGTTTTTAAGAGATAAAGGAAAAGGCAACAAAACATTGTTTTGGATCCTCAGGACTGTTTTAGCCATCTGGCATAGAGACACAAAATCTCTGGCCTCCCAGGGCCTACAGAAGTGTTTGAAACCTGAACCCTGAAAAAAAGAGTTGGCTCTAAAAGAAAAAATTAAACCACCAAATGAAAATAATATAGCCAATCTTCATTAACTGTTCAATTTACTATTCGTTGGCTTATTCACTCATTCATTCATTCATTCCTGGAAGCGTACATTTCTGCCATTCATTCACCAAAGATCTGCTGAGCTGTTTCTCTGGCCAGGTATAGTTTCAGGCACTATAGTTTCAGGGCTACATAAGTGCTAAACCAATTAAAGATATAGACAGAACTAAGCAAATATTCCTGCCCTTGTGGGTGAATAACGGACACAAAAATAAGCAAATTATATGGTATGTTAGAGATAATAAGTGTGATTGATAAGAGGAAAAAAATAGAGCAGGGTTAGGGGTATTATTGGTAAAGGAGAAATTCATAAACATCTCATGACATTTAAGAACAATTTGCAGGTTAGAGTTCTCTCACAGTGAGAGTTCTCAAGTCTGCATAATAATTGCTGAGAAATTATAACCAATCATAAATGAGTTACATTTGACTACAGTAAAATTATAAAAATCTTCTAAGCTTTGTTTAGAACCAAAATTTGGGTGCATGTTAAATATATCTGATGGGAGATAAAAAGTAAAAGTGCCAAGGCATCTGACCCTGCCTCTGGGTACCGGTAAGTAAAGGCACTTCGTTCAAGTATTACTGGATACCTATAATATAGTGGTTAAGGGCTTGGGTGTCAGATGCCAGGGTTCAGGTATGGTGAATGGATCCATCATTTACTATTGGTGTGATTCTGGGAAAGATATTTAATTTCAGTTCCCCCTCTTTTATAAGAGGGTAATATAGAACCTACCTTATAGGGTTTCTGAAATGATGAAACAATAAAAGTAAAGGTGTTAGTTAGGATAGCACCTGGCACTTAGTACGTGCTCAATACCTGTTAATCTATTATTATCGTTGCGGTTAGGATGATCACAGTGATGATAACAATGAGTTGCCAGGCACCGTGCTAGGTATTGGGGACCCACAGCTGAAGAAGACAATGACATGGTCCCAACTGGGAGAGACTTTGCAAGCATGTTGTGCTTCATTAAATCTCACGGCCCCCTGGCAGGGTGATCCCCACTGCACCACTAATCATTGTTAACCATACTTGGATGGCCGATAAAAACGAACAGACCACAGTGAGACACCATTTGATAACCTTTCAGTTGGAAAAAATTAAGAAGCCTGATAATGCCAAGTACTGGAGAGGAGGTGGATCAATAGGATCTTCACACGTTCATTGCTGGTGAGATGGTAAATGGGTACATTCACATTGTTTTTCAGGAGGTGTGTGCAAAACGTTCAGCTCAGCATGTTCAAAGGAGTGGAAAGCTGGTAACGACTCAAATGTTCATTGACAGGAGAATAAATTTATACTTGTGGGGCCTCTCACCTTCTGAGATGGCCCACCCTCTGTCTGTGGAGTGTGTTTCTCCCAAGGCAGTTTTCGCCTTTTGAGATGGACCACATTCTTTCTATGGAATGTGTATCTCTCTAAATAAATCCACTTCTTACCTATCAAAAAAATAAAAAGTACTCATGGGATGTGATAAAGAGGACAAAGGGACCATACATAGCTCTATGCTACAATATGGATGAATTTTAGCAATATAATATTTTGAGGAAAAAGTATATTTCAGAAGACTACATACAGCAGAATATTCTCTTAAGCAAGGTAAAAACAAGATCTAAGCAATGCAACTTTTAGAAAAATATATTAAAATTAATTTTTAGAAAAGCAATGAATGGTAAAGTCAAGATTCAGGATGGGTGAGGGAGGCGAAGTGATGGGAAGGGCTGAAACACATAGGGAGAAGTGGGTGGTGGGTTCACAGGTGCTTACTGTATTATAAATAAATAAGTAAACATAAATAAATAATAAATAACCAGATGCATGCTGTGCAGGGTCCAAATGAAGACGAAAGAATGTCACGAATCAAAGATTATGAATGATCCTGTGTACTTGGATTCAATAAAAGAGAAAATGAAACTCTACTCTTGGGATGGGTGTGAAGCACACCTCGGAAGGGTGTGGGCTTGTCAAGACAGAGTGGATAAAGGACCCTGAAGAAGGGCAGGGGTGTGTGAGTTTCCATGAGGATTAGGCAGCATTGACCTTGGAGGTGGGGGACCCTTCACCAGTCACGTGCTGCTGTGCCGGTTCAGAATTGTCACCTGCAGTCAGAGGGCAGGAGCAAGTGGTCACTGTGATGGGGGCAGCAAAATGTCCCTGGCAGAGCCCTGTTCACGTCCTGGGTCTATCCACGTGGTGGCTGGCCCTCAGTGCCCTCTCCCTGGGGTCTTTGCCAGGCCTGCCCTGGATAGACTTCTAGTTCCTGTGTGTTGTTCTCTCTCTGCCCGGCCTGGCCCTGACTTAAGGGATGCTGGCTGTGTGCAGAGAACCCCGTTCCAGCTGGGAGTCCTGGCACCTCCCCCAAGGAGATGCAGTTTGGTCACTGAACCCACAGTCCTAGCCCTTCTCTCTCTTGCTCTGGGGGGAGCCCAGGGGGAAGTGCACTCAGACAGCTAAGATGCCTGCAGTCATGGCCAGGCCCATGGGTCACAGGCTGGATGGAGCAAGCACGTTTTCATTGATAAAAAGGCCCCGGAAGCTGGCACCAAGCAGAGAAAGCTTGTTAGGCCCAGGTGATTGATTTCACGGACAGAACTAACTGGGATTCTCAGAGGCACACGGAGGGCGGTCCTGTCTCTCTTTTGTGCTACTGCTGGTGGGGTCAGGGCTTTCAAGTTCTGGGAGCTGCTCAAAAGCCCCTCACCCAGCCCCACGCTCCAGAACAATCATTGATACCTCAAGAGACTGGAATCAGAAAGACCCTAGATCAGGTTGTAGGTGGGCAGTTTCTAACTGTCTCATTAGTTTAATTCTCTAAACCTAAACAACGGGGAAAATCATATGGTCATTGCCTGACTAAAAGGCATCAGTGAGGACCACATGACATAACTGAGAACAAAGTGCTTATCAAACAGAAAGGTCCAGTACATTTGTGTTAGAACACACGCCCGTCGAGGGTGGGAACTGTGTCTGACTCCTTCTCTGCTGGACTCCCAGGATCAAGGACAGTGCCCGGCACGTAGTAAGTGCTCAATAAAAATACTTCTGGAATGAATGAATTGGAGTATTATGGACTAGAGTAAAACTAATGATGATGAGGATCATTCCTGACCATGATATGAAAATTAATTTCATCTTGACTACATACCAGGCAAAACGCTAAAAGCTTTTCATTGATAGTTCCATTTAAGCTTCACAAAAACCCAATGAAGGAGGTGCTAGTATTATTCCCATCCTGCAGGTCAGTTAATGTGATCCAGGGAAGTTAGTGATTTTCCCAAGGCCACACCCTGGCAGAACAGGTTATTACCCAGGTGACATATTTAGGGGGTTCGGAGAGGCTTGTTCCCCGGAAGCGGAACACAGGCAGCCTTGGTGCCTGAGAGGCCACCATGATATCAGTGGATTCTGACACCTTGAATGCCGCAAGATTCCAAATGAAAGTGCAGACACCTCTGAAAAACAGTTAAACCTAACTGTCTCATCAGGGAATAATCTGGCTTATCTGTTTTCTTCCTAAGTGTAGACGGTGGGGTTCTCTTGCAGGGATGGGATTCAGGGGAGTTTCCCCGAGTGAGTGGGGATTACACATGGCAGACTGGAGGGCTGCTACGAAGGGGGCTGAGAAAGGGTCCAAGATGCATGTTGGCTGTTCTGTTGAGAATTGGCCTAGGACTTCAGGAGGGCAAAAGGGTGTTTGGGTCCCCAAATCGCCTTTATGGGGTGTTTTTACAGAGCAGCTGGAGGACACTGGAAGAAGGCTATCTCAGAGAGGGGTAGCAGTATTGGGGAATTATCATAGGAGCCTTGCTTTTATGTTTGAATTTTTTATAATAAGAATATATTCACTTACTACTTGTGTGGTTAAAAATATATTGAAATAAATGAACAACTAAGTGAAGCGGGGGTGGAGGAAGGTTGAGAAAAGGTCATGGGTTGGATCCTCCAAAGGAACGCAGCTTCCAAGACTGCAGAGCCCGCGCCAGGCTGCAGCTCTCCAGGGCTTGGCTGATTTACTGGAGATGAACGGCAGCCCCCAGCATTCCCAGGGCATGGCGGCCAATGAGCCTGATCCACAGCTGGGGGGGGGAAGTATTTGCCTTTGCAGTTGGCAGCATGTCTGTGCCTCTGAGCCTTCCTCATGAGAGACTCATTATGCAGTTTGGTCACATGCCCTATGCATTTTAATGAATGAGTCAGGGGACAGACTCAATTTGAAAGAGGAATCGAAGCTCTCTAGGCTGGGTGAAGGGCTCTCAAGGGATGCTCTCACAGCTTGGATTACAAGAAAAGGAAAGAAGGAAGCTATTTTCGTTTAGAAAAAGGAAAGGAAGGTCAGAAGAAAGGAAGGAAAGAAGGAAGGAGAGAGGAAGCAAGGAAGGAGGGGAGGAAGGAGGGAGGGAAGGAAGAAGAGAAAGAGGCAGAAAGAACAGTGTAGAGTTCAGAAAACAGTCCTGGAACAGATGCTGCTCACCAGACACTCCCTTGCTCTTTACCCTCCACTTATTTACTCAAAACATTCAGTGCTTTTTAAGTGTCAGCTACCATGTTAGGCAGGGGAGTTACAAGACAAATGAGATAGAGTCCTTGCCCCAAAGGTCTCTGCAAAAACCAAATGGGTTTGGTCCAGTCAGAGCAACTACACAGGGGTCTAATTTGGGAGGTGGGGTGGGCAAAAGAAGGTCATGTTCACTCCCTTCCTGGGAAGGGAGGTCCCTTACTGATGGTCAAGGGCTATCATCTCTCTAGCGCTTCCCGCTTGCCAGACACGGGGTGAGCAGTCCACGGTGAGCATCTCACTGAATCCTGGCAATAATCCCACGAGGCAGATCCTGTTACTGTCACATTTTTTACAGAATAGGAAACCGAAGCAGAGTGAGCCGCCTGCCCAAGGTCACCCAGGGATTTGAACTCAGGTCTGTCTGACTCCAGAGCTCTTGGCAGTTCAGGTCTCCGCTGTCAGCCAACCACTGGATGGGGAATGCTGGGGAAGGCCTTTCCCTTCCCAGGCTGCCTTCCAAGAACACTCTGAACCCCCAGGAGGAAGAGGTTGGTGTGAATCCAGATGCAGTCAGCGCCAGGCAGCCTGGGAGTGGATCTGAAACCTCACTGAGCGAGGCTGTGTGTGAGACTCAGAGCCCAAGGGCAGCGGGGAGAGGAAGGAAACGCAGCCTCACGGCGGTCAGTTGGGGCGACGTGCCCGTTCCCAGCCTCCACACCACAAAACACAGGGCAGCAGATGCTCGGCAAACGGGTGTGTGGGAGTGAGCCGTACCCTTAGATGGCGGTCGAGCAGGCAGTATCACTGAATTACTCAACAAAGCCACCTCGGCTTTGAACTTTGAGCCAGGCTCTGCTGGAACAGGGCCTGGGGGGAGAGGGGGGCTCTCACCACTGTGAAGAGGATGTCTGCCATCCCCCTGCCACCCCCAAGTGGGAGAACACAGCCTGGGAAGAAGGCAAGAACTGAAAAGCCACGGCACACCCACATTCTCATGAATTTTTACAGCTGGAGAGAAAGAGCGATACACAAACATAGCAGGACACAGGGGCCCTGGGCTTCGTGCTGGAGAGAAAAGCAAGGCCACCTGCCATGAACCTGGCCTGTACACAGAGACAGGCAGCTTTTACTGAGTGATTACTACATGCCAGGGCTGTCATACACATTATTCCCTTGGACCCTACTGCGTCCTCGTGAGGGAGGTACTGTCATCATCCATCGTACCCAGGAGAGACTGATGCCCAGAGAGATGAATAACGTGCCACTGTCTGTTTTTCCCCACTTCTGGTTTCCATGAGAAGGGATTTTCCCTGAACACACTTTTGGTCTTGACTCTCACTGCCCATGCCCATGGAATGACGTCTGACTGGAAAGCTTGGGAAGGCTATCCGCAACGTTCTGCTCTGCTCCCTCCTCCTTCCAGGCTGTTAGGAAGCCAATTTGTTCTCACACTAAGCTACATCCCCCATGCTAGCTTTCGTGATAATTAAGGTGGTACCTTGGCTCTCTGCCATTCCTTTGTCCTTTTTATTCAGTGTGTTCAGAGCCGGGATGTAGAAGAGGGGTGCTGTTTTTTGGAAGGCTCTTTGGAGAGCCCAACAGCACTTAGGAGGATCCCAAGTGCTCTGGCCAAACCACCCCCATTTAACTGGGGATTCTGCTCTCTCTCCATGTCTTGGCAAAGGACACTCTTGGCTCTGGGACCACTTTCCCTTGGGAGAAGTCAGCCTGGCAACAAACGCGGCCGTAACCCTCCCCCCAATGTTTTTTGGACTGGCACCTTTTTTCCGGGACGAGGAAAACTAAGTCCTGTACCCAGTTTCTTGTTGTACATGGAATTGGTCATGAGAGGGTATCCCTGGGGTGGCAGGGTCTTGGCCTGTGTACCAGCTCTCTCCCTTGCCACCTGCCCGGCCATCAGTGATGGGTACTTGACCCCACCCAGGCTGCTGCCAGTCTAGACTGCTTACTCTGCGACAAACCTGGGCAGCTGACCCAAACCCCCTGTCAGGCCCTGATTAACCCATACACTGTATATCTCAGTTTCCAGTGCCAGTGGATCTGCCAGGGGATTCAGAGCCAGTTATGTTATGTGGCACCAGCTGCCAAGCCCATATTACCTGGCTGTGTGACGAGGGGCAAAGTCCTGACCTGCTCTGTGCTCTGATTTCCTCATCTGTAAAAGGGGATAGTACCTGTCCTCCTGTCTGTCTCCCAGGACTGTGGTGAGATCAAATATGTAGAACATAGTTGAAAAAGAACCAAAATACTCCATGAGATAGAAGGGAATTTTTAAAAATCATTTTTATCAGCTTTTATAATGTGCCCAAAGACTTATGAAGCATCTATAGCAAACATATTCAGCTTTGTCATCAGGGCTGGGCCACCTTCGTTTTGGTAACCTTGCCCAACTCCCTCGGCAATTTCCCTCTAAGAATCACCCCTCCCCTTCCCCTCAGTCATACAGATCCAGGGACTCCGCCTAGGAAAATGAGTGCATCTCATTTCTTTGGACCACAGTGATTGCTTCACAGATGGTCATGTGACCCCATGAGGCTCAGTGAGACTTTTCCTAGGACTTTTGGAAAAGAGATTCTCTCTGGAGATCCTGAAAGGATACAGGGGCTAAAGCGGATGCTGTCATCTTGTTTACCACTTTAACCCAAAACTCAAATTGAAACATAAAATATGAACCAAGAAGTAGAGAGAAACCAAGTCCTGATTTTGACATTAGAACCCCAAACCCAGCCAGGACCACCAGTGATAACGTGATTTGTAATAAGCAATAGAAATATTTGGTCTGGGCTTCCCTGGTGGCGCAGTGGTTGAGCGTCTGCCTGCCGATGCAGCGGACACGGGTTCGTGCCCCTGTCCGGGAAGATCCCACATGCCGCGGAGCGGCTGGGCCCGTGAGCAATGGCCGTTGAGCCTGCGCGTCCGGAGCCTGTGCTCCGCAAGGGGAGACGCCACAGCAGTGAGAAGCCCGCATACTGAAAAAAAAAAAAAGAAAAGAAAGAAATATTTGGTCTTCCTCCGTAGTTCTTGGCACGGAGGTCCTAAAACTCTTGGAATTTCCTTAATGAACAGAGCAGTAAAGGTGTCCTTTGTTATGTTCATAATGTGGCTTTTGGAAAGCACCTAAGGATGACGGCTGGTTACCAGGAGAACCAAACAAGTGATCAGAAGGTTGGAACTTTCAGTCGCACCCTTGCTGACCTCCCGTGAGGGGTGAGGGCTGGAGATAGAGTTCAATCCCCAATGGGCAATGATTTAATCCATCATGCCTATGTTATGAAGCCTCCATAAAACTCCAAAAGGACTATTTTCAGAGAGCTTCCGGGTTGGTAAACACGTGATCTGGGGAGAGTAGTGGGCTGGGAGAGGGCATGGAAGCTCCGCCCCTTTCCCCATACCTTGCCTCATGCATCTCTTCCATTTAGCTGTTCCTGAGTTATATCCTTTCATAATAAACTGGTAATCTAGTAAGTAAACTGTTTTTCTGAGTTCTGTGAGCCACTTTAGCAAATTAAAGGAATCTGAGGAAGAGGTTGAGGGAATCTCTGATTTACAGCTGATCGGTTAGAAGCACAGGTGATGACCTGGACTTGGAAATAGTGCCTGAAGTGAGGTGGGCTTGGAGTGAAGGGCAGTTGCGTAACCTGTGGGATCTGACAGGTATTTCCAGGTAGGTGGGGTCAGGACTGAGTTGAACTGTAGGACACCCATCTGGCATCTCAGAGAATTCCTTGGACCACCCCCTCCAAACCACACACTGGAAAGTGGGTGCAGAACCCTCTCACCAGCCCTGGACTTCTCAGCTTAAGGTAAGGCGCCAAATTCCTTTTTTGTCCAAAGGCATCTTGGGTTGGATTTTCTGTCCCTGGTTACCAAGAGAATCCTAATGGACACAGTATTACCTCGTTTAATCTTTTCACCAACTGTGAGCTAAGTATCGGAACCCCTAACTCTACAGATGAGGAAGAGAAACAGGCACAGAGAAGTGATGTGATGTAAACGGTGCAGGCAGGATTTCAACCTGGCTTCCTGGCCCCTGGAGCCCGCATTCTATCCACTCTGCAGGGGCTTGGGAGTACAGCTGAGTCTCATAGTCATCTCTGTCACAGACTTCAGTCAGCAGTAGCGCATCTGCTGGCAGAGGAGAGCCCTGATTCTCTTGCAGCCAGTGGCTGAAGGAGGACCTAATTCACTTGGTGTTCTCTGCCACATGTGCCCTCTTCCTGGAAGAAAAACACCAACAGAGGAGGAGCTTAGTCAATTCCTACAGGGTTTAAGCTTGATGTCAAGGGCCTGGAGAGCTTGGAATGGCCCAATATCTTCTCCTTCCAAGGATTGATGTTCAGTGTCTACCTTTTACAGTTTTGGTTTTTTTTTTTTTTGGCCATGCTGAAGGATCTTAGTTCCCTGACCAGTGATCGAACCCATGGCCACTGCAGTGGAAGCACGGACCCCTAACCACTGGACCACCAGGGATTCCCTAGAGTTCCACTCTTTTCTCTGAAGATACCAGACTCTGGTAAAATGCAAATACCTCTCAGGACTCCAGGGCTTACAACCTGAGCTGCTATCAGTGGTGACAGTTTTGTAGGAATAATGGCTTTGAGAGGGGTTTAGGGTACCAGGTGCATGGCTGGGCTGGTAATGGTGGCACTCTGGAAGAGGAAAAGGGTGCAGAAAGGGACATCTGAGAATTGGATACGTTTCAGTTGGTTAAGGGAGCAGGTCATCCATGTAAGTGTGATAATGGGATCAAATAATACGCTATCTGGGATTTGCTGCAAAATAACAGGGGGATGGGGAAAGTAGGTGGAAATATAGATGAAATAAGATATATACACTAATATGTATAAAATAGATAACTAATGAGAACCTGCTGTATAGCACAGGGAACTCTACTTCATTTCGCTGTACAGTAGAAACTAACACAACATTGTAAAACAACTACGCCCCCCCCCAAAAAAAAGGATTGGCCATTAGTTGATCATTGTTGAAGCAAGGTTACCAGTACATGAGGGTTTATTCTGTCTACATAAGCATATGTTTGAAATATTCCATAGTAATATTTTAATTATGAATAATTAAAAAAACATGATTTAAAAAACATGTTTTGTGCTTTATTCTTTATATCTTGTATGCACCTCACAAATGTTTTCTCCCCATTTTAAAGATGGTAAAACTGAGGCTCAGAGAGTTTAAGTCATTTATGCAAGGTGGAATTGAGAGCTAAACCCAGGCTTTCCAACTCCTGTATCCCAAGGTTAGTCTGGGGCAGAGGGCAGCAGAGGCAAGCTGGCAGCCCCTGCTTGACGGGGGCTGACAGGCAAGGACCGGGGCTAGGTGAGCCAGTCTTGTCCACATCCAAGTCTTGCCGAGAGGCAGCCCAGCCTGTGTGTAACTGGTGTGGCGAAGACCCCGGCAGGGCCTCACGGATTCATTGAGCGCACAGTGGAAAGCTCCTGGCCACTGATTTCACATGCTTCTCGGTAGTTAAGAAAACACTGAGTCCAGCACAGCAGGCTCTGGCTCTGGACCCTTTCATGGGCATCCTGAGGACTGCTGCCTGAACATCTGGGTCTGATAAAGCCCACGTGGGCTTCCCTGCCGCCTTTGCCATAGCTATTTCCGCACGTACCCTTGAAGCTCTGTGCGTGTGGAGGGTCTTTTCTTTTCTTTCCTCCCAAACATATGGATTCCCAGCTCCTATTTCAAACTCAAATACTCCTCTGCTATAAACTCCCCAAAGCTCTCAATTTCCTTTTTCCATTGCTCATTCTTTCCTGAAGTGCATGAAAAAGCCTCTCTTAGCTCTGTTCCAATTTCCTTGTTTATGAAAGAAGGGCAAGGAGAACGGTGATTTCAATGATCAAAGTTAAGCAGGCCCTGATTCCTTCCTTAGGAGAGCACACCTCAATGACCTGGGAGATCCCAACTTACCAGGTACGAAAACAAATCACAGGAAAGCCCTGACTCCCCCCAAAACACTCATCCTGCAGGAGGCCTGATACAGTGCCAGCTGCTTCCTTTATCTGGCTGAAACGTCCTCTTTGAAAACCACTAATGGAATAGAAAGAAGAAGAGAAACGGGCATGATTCCCAGAAGGTTACTGCTGGAGTGGGAGTGTGTTATCTGGGAAGGGAAGAACAGGTCCTTGCCTGCTCCTTAGCCTGTGGCCTTGTGTTTCTTCATGATGATGGCAACTCACGACTTAGAGGCAGAAAGAAGCCAGTCCTCAGCACTGAAACACTGGACACATCAGCACCAACAGGGTGAGGGAAGAAAAGGGACTCAGTGCATCATGAAGCACCTGGGGGACAGAAGGTTCCCCACCCAGGGAGAGACCCTCAGGTGCCTTCACGGGGCCCAGCAGGTAACATAATGATAAAAGGCAGTGGACATTGGTTTCAGCCTGGAGGAGCCCTGGGTAGCAGCAGCGGGGCCTGGAGACAGCAAGTCCTCTCTGGAGGGGGCAGCAGCCCTTCACCTCTGGCTGGTTATTCTTGTGGAAGAACGTGAGCGTGGTGTTGCCACATCTTCCATTTTTCCAAAGACGTGGAGATCTGGATTTTACATGAAGTCTCCCAGTTTGGGAACTGATTTTGATGGAACATATTGCAAAGGCTGACATTAGGAGCTCAATAAGATCTGTCTCGCAGTGCGAGTTCACCCAAGCACCCCTGGTTTGCAGCCCAGACCTAGTAACTGGTCCTCTACACCTGCAGTGTGGTCGGCAGCGCTGGGAGAAGTAGCCAGGAAGAGGTCAGAGGCAGCCACGGGGCAAAGGGCATCGCCTGGCACAGGAAGGAGGTAGCCCTGCCTGCTGTTCCTGGGCTCATAAAACACTCGCAGGCTTCTGTCATGTTACCATGCTGGATCTGCTACCAGTTGGGTCCTTACCAACAACGCTCCCATCCCCTTTAGAAATTCTCCTCCTCCCCAAGGCAGTTCATGTGGCTAGCTCAGAACTCTTTCTTTGGGAGAGGCAAGTCGGCACTTCAGCCTCTGACCACATTCAAGATAACCTTCAAGACAACTTAAAATTCACCTGCCCATGGAAGAAGCAAGTGACACCTTCCTTCCTCTCAGGGTTGACAAAACCATGACCAGCAACTCTGCATCCTTAAGGAGCTCTTTCTTTCCCCCCAAAAGTCACATTGTGCTTTGAGGACAACTTCTGTTCCTCATCTCTGTGAGAGAGAAAAGAGGCACAGAGCTGGGAGCTATTTGCCCAAAGACACACCAGGGAGGACTCCTAATAGCTGGCAGAAACATGCACTAAGCTATTTTTTTTAAAAGTTCAGATGTCTTCCTGATTTGTACATAATAACGGTAAGTAAAATTTCCTCACAATGGGATGGTGCAGTAATCTAGAAGGCAGAGAGAGACGAGAAAAGCTTTTAGGCATGGGAACTCCCTGGTGGTTAGGACTCCGTGCTTCCACTACAGCGGCCCGGGTTCAATCCCTGGTTGGGGAACGAAGATCCCACAAGCCTTGGTGTGTGGCCAAAAACAGAAAAAAAAAAAAAAAAAAGGTACGATCACGGAATCTCTTTCTCTGGCATTACCTTTACTCTACCAGGTAGGTTCTTTTATTCTTGCAATTCCCTGTATACAGGGAATGAGAAAGATGCGTGGGAGGAGATGACAAGAGAGAGTTTCAGAGCAAGGGAAAGTACATTGCACAAGCGATTGCCTGCAGCAGGGTGTGCGCGTGAATCTCTGGGTCTGGATTTGCATGCTTTGCCTGCGTGCAAGCCATTTTGGTAGAAGGAGAAGTGTTGTTTCTATACTTCAGTAAATACAATACCCTCCTAAGAGAACCTTCATGACTCCTGTCTCTCTCTCTCTCATTTCACCAATACACTGTTGCTGTTCATCTAATCAATATATATTTATTGAGCACCTTCTCGGTATCTGACACTGTGATATGCGGTGAGATTACATTGATGAACAAGAAAGACACAGTGTTTGTCCTCAGGGGACCCACTGTTTATGAGGGAATCAGACAAGTGAATGGGAAGATGCCATTCAGCGGGGTTAAGCCCTCAGATGGAGGAAGTGGACGTGGAGAGGGCACGGAGGAGGAAGCGTGACCTGATAGGCTGCGGGGGGAGTGGGGGGAACGTATTCTGGGAGAAGTGAGGTCTAGGCTGAGATCTGAAGGATGAGCTGGAACGAGACAAGGAAAAGGGAAGGGGAGCATTTCAGGCAGAGGAAACAGCATGGGCAGAGATCTGGAGGTCAGATTCTCCCTAGCACCGGATGAAAAGCTACTGTTTGTGCTAAGGCAAGTTCCATCCTGGGGAGGGTTTCAGGGGAGTTCTGGAGCCAAGTATGGGACCAACGTGGCACTGGTCATAAGCCAACCTTAAAAATCATTGTTCTCAAAAAAAAAAAAAAAAAAAAAAACATTGTTCTCTGATTTAAACTGCTCAGTTAAAAGCATTTAAAATGGTCTCCAGTCCTTAGGGTGCTCAGAATATAGGATGGAGAACTAAGTGCTCAGGGGACACTGGAATATAGTCCCTCCTCCTGAGGAAGGACACAAATACTAAGGGTAAAGCACAGAACCTGAGAAAAACTGACTTTTTAATTCTAGTTTACAACAGAGGACAGAGAAAATTCATACTTTTGTCCTCTCTCTCTCTCTCTTTCACACACACACACACACACACACACACACACAAGCACTCTCCTGGTGAGCTGGGCAGGTGAGATTTTTATGTTATTTTTTACAGAGGAGGAAACTGAGGCTCAAGGGGCAAAGCATCCAAGGTTATTGGCTCATTCATTCACTCACTGACTCAACAACCATTAGTGGAGCACATGCTGCCAGCAGGCTTGCACACAGCGGTGAATGACACACGTACTCCCTACTCATGGGAGCCAGGGTTCTAACCCATTTCTTCCGATTCCCACCCCAGTACTCCATCCAATACACTGAACTGCAGTTGGATACGTGTTCTCTGGTGCAACACGCCGGTGGACGGGTGTTTACGGTCCTGTGCCCTGTCTTTGTCAGCACTACCCCCAGCCCCAAACATGCCATCGAGGCAAAAACAGCATAGTTGCTATGCAAATGTATCTTCAAGACAAGGTGCAGACCCAGATTTTCCCTGTAAGTCCCTCTTGTATAGAAACTGTACCAACCAACGGCTGTCCTGGCCCTGGTCGTCTTTGAGTCACTGGGAAATTTCCCATTGCACCTCCGCCCCCTGTACTAGCCCAAAGCGAAGGCTTTTAAACCCTCACCTTTTGCAAGTCTTCCCTCTAAACCCTGTCCCATGGAAGTCGGGATGGGATAAAGGTTCTTTCAAAGCAAACTGGGGAAGATTGAAGGGGAGGAGAAAGCAGGCTGTGAGCAAGGGAATAGGAGACACCAGGCCCACTCTGCTTCCCGCACAATCGTGCTGTGAGCCAAATCTGGCCAAGGTCGGAGAGGACTGGCAAAACCCAACCAGACAGACATCCCTCAGAGATGCCTGGGAGAGGCTGGTGTATCTCCCCAGAGCCTGGGCAATGTTATTTCCTGGGGCGAAGCAAGTCACAAAGGATGAAAGCTGATGACTGAATGTCTGGGGCAGGGTGGGAGGCTTTGCCAAGAGGTGGAGGTGGAGTGGTGGAAAGGGAGGAGGGGAGGAGACTTGGCTGGTTTTGCACAGACACATCTCTTCATTTTTCCAGACTGGAAAAAGCTGTTTGCACTGTGCACATTTGCAGAGAGTCACAGTATTTACTACGCTTCCTGGCTCGACAGATTTCTTTCTGTCATTCAGTCAAACGCAGCTTGTATTTTTCATAGCCAGAGCCGAACAGACCGTGGAGGCTCTTCCCCCACGTTGTGTTCAAAAACACAGCACGAGTGACTCAGAAAGCCTGGCTCACGTGGGCAGCGGGAGCGGGTGGTGGTAGCATGTTGTAGAGATAAAGACCCATGTTTAGAAAAACACTGTCTTCCCCTTGGAGGGGTTTAATGACGCTCCTTGTTTTCCCGGCACACATTGTTTTTTGAGCAGCCGGAAGAAACAACTGCTGTACTAGAAACTGATTCCTGCCCTTTGCGTGTGACTCTCGGTTATCCATACTGACAGCGGTGGGTAGTTCAGGGGAGTAGGATAATTTTTAAAAGTGGTTAATAATAATATAGAAAATCCTTTCTTGCCAAAATCTGCCTATCCAGGGAAAGTTATCTGTTGAACCACTGTATGCTTGCTAAGAGATAATTCGATCCAACAAACATTAACCGAGCATGCCCCATGTGCACGGTATGGTGACAGGGGTGGATGTGTCCAAGCTGACCACAACCTAACATGCACTTTACCTTTTTAGTAGAAAACGGTGTGTGAGCCCAATGGCATTCACTGCCAGTGGTGGAATTCCAGGCACTAGGGATGGGCCAGGTCAGTAAGGAAAGTCTGTCGGGGGTAGGAGAGGGGAGAGCTATCCCAAACCCCTTCACATCATACTCCTAGGTTCCTGTATGTGTAATACACCAGCCAAGCCACCACACTGGGAGTGTAGTCATCAAATCTTGCTCAAAACCTCAGAGTCATGCTGCCCGAGAGTCCGAGAGTGGGTACCTCATCTTCAGAGAGGACATAACGACGTATTCAGGCAACCTCTGACCTCGCCAGCCAGGGGGAAGGTAAATAAACAGTTACCCTTGATGACACAGGATAGCATCACCTGATGCAATGGAATAGAGCCTCTAACTTCATCCTCTTCTTGGGTTGGCAAAGCAGAGTCCTCTTGCATTAATTTAAAGAGAGAAAGGGCCCACCCAGACTTCTCCTCAAACCTGCTTTTGAGCCAGGAGCCTTGGGACTTGGAGGGGTGGAGGCAGGCGGAGGAAAGTAGGGGAGGGTTTTTAGGGGACCAAGGGAGTCAGGGGAGCTAGAAATTCTGCACAGTCCAAGCTGATGATGCCAGATGTAGCTCAATTTTTTTTCTTTTAAAAGACTATTATGGGTTTCCTTTCCAAAGTGGAAATGCAGGGATGGAAAAATGAGTTTCAGTTGCTATGGTAATAGGAGTTGGCTGGGCCTGTAGGAGCAGCAGCTGGAGTAGAGCTAGTGGCCGGGAACCTGGCCCCATGACAGAGGGAGCTTCCGGCTGGGGATAAGACAACAACAGGCTTTAGCAGGAAGGAGAAGGAGGAAAGATGAGAGAAAAGGAGACAGAAACTGTGTCTCCAGACATTGCAGCCTGTGAATCCTGCAGACATTAGCAGGGATACACAATGGGGTTTGTGTGTGCATGAGTGTGAGTGGCTGTGTTGTATGTGCATTCCCACAGGCCAAAAAAAAAATGAGAAGCAAAATAAATCCAATGCCTGAAAAAGAATGGCCGAGAAAGCCCTAAGACAGCTGAACGACTGAAGAAGAGAGGGCAGCCATTTAGGAGCCTTCCAGGAGGTTGTGGGAAATGCCTGAACAGGGACTGGCCCTCACATGCTGTGCTCCCTCACCTTTTGTCCTCACACAACTCCTCAAATTGAAACTAGTGTGGGCCAGCAACACAGCCGACAAAATCCCCACAGGGTTAGCAAGACTACGGGTGTCGGTGTCGGTAAGCTGGTTGTTCTATTTCATCTGCACCTCTAGGTGACTGTTTTTGTTCCGGGTAGAAAGAATCCATGACCCTGGGACTCTGGGGTCTTCTAGTCTGGGGCTTTGAAGGGGTCTGGATGTTCTCAACATCACATTCTGGGGAGATGTTTTGATTAGGCCTATGGTGACTTTAGGCCTTTGCTGGATCCCTCAGCAGGGCCCACCTGAGAGAATATTATGCCACTCCCAGTCCTACCCCAGGAACAGGGACCACTCAGGCCCTCTCCTCCCATCACGTGGTGGTAAATCGATAGGGAGACCTCACATTTATGAAGGGACTCCAAGTTAGGCTTTTGACACTATATAATCCTATCACTCTCTCTATATATGCTGCCCCTGAGAAACACTGAGAGGATCATACAGTTTAAATGGACCACCACTCCGGTATCTTGTTTTGTATTTCTTCATTTTGCAATGTATCAGGAGCCTCAAAAAGTAGAAGTGAGCGCAAAAAAGAATAAAATACTTAGGACTAAACTTAACCAAGGAGGTGAAAGACTTGTACACTGAAAAATGCAAAACATTACTGAAAGAAATTAAAGAAGATACAAATAAGTGGGAAGACATCCCATGTTCATGGATTAATATTAAGATGACACTACTACTCAAAGTGATCTACAGATTCAGTGCAATCTCTCCCAAAATCCCAATGATGTTTTTTGCAGAAATAAAAAAATCCATACTAAAATTCATAAGGAATCTCAAGGAACCCCAAACAGCCAAAACAATCTTGAAAAAGAACAAAGCTGAAGAACTCAAACTTCATGACTTCAAAACTTATTACAAAGGTACAGTAATCAAAACGATATGCTACTGGCATACAGACAGACATATAAACTAGTGGAATAGAATAGAGAGCCTAGAAATAAACCCTCACATATATAGTCAAATGACCATTATGACCTTATTTCAACAAGGTGCCGAAACAACTCAATGGGGAAAGGACAGTCTTTTCAACAAATGGTGTTGGGAAAACTGGATATCCAAGTACAAAAGAATGAAGCTGGACCTTCACTTTATGCCATATACAAAAATTACCTAAAATGGATCACAGATCTAAACATAGGCTCTAAAACTGTAAACTCTTATGAGAAAACATGAAAAAAAAAGCCTCATGTCATTGGAATTGGCAATGATTTCTTGGACATGACAACAAAAGCACAGGCAACAAAAGAAAAAATAGGTAAACTGAACTTCATCAAAAGTAAAAACTTCTGTTTATCAAAGGACACTACTAACAGAGTGAAAAGGCAGACTGGGGGAAAATATTTGCAAATCACATATCTGATAAGGGATTAATATCCAGAATACACACAGAACTCCTGACTCAAAACAACAAAAAACTCAAACTGATTAAAAATTGGGCAAAAGATTTGAAGAGACATTTCTTCAGATATTCAAATGACCAATAAGCATATGAAAAGATGCTCAACATCCCTAATCATTAGGGAAATGCAAATCAAATCCACAATGAGATCCTATTAGAACTATTAATGAAAAAACAAACAAAACAAAATAACAAGTGTTGGCAAGGATGTGGGGAAATAGGAACCTTTGCCCATTGCTTGTGGGAACGTAAAAAGGTGCAGCCACTGTAGAAAATGGTGGGCGATTCCTTCCTTCCTTCCTTCCTTCCTTCCTTAATTTATTTACTATTTTTGGCCATGCTGTGCGGCCTGCGGGATCTTAGTTACCTGACCAGGGATTGAACCTGTACCCCCTGACTTGGGAGCGCAGAGTCTTAAACACTGGACCGCCAGGGAAATCCCAGCAATTCCTCAAAAGATAAAATAGAGAGTTACCTTATGATCCACTCTGGCTATATACTGCAAAGAATTAAAAGCAGAAATATTTGTACATCCATGTTCATAGCCATATTATTCAGAATAGCCAAAAGGTGGAAGCAACCCAAATGTCCATCAACAGATAAATGGATAAACCAAATGCTGTATATGCATACAACAGAATATAATTCAGCCTTAAAAAGGAAGGAAATCCTGACGTATGCTACAACATGAATGAACCTTAAAGACATTATACGAACTGAAATAAGCCAGTCACATAAGGACAACGACTGAACGATCCATCCTTATATGTAAGGTACTTAGAGTTGTCAAAATCATAGAAACAGAAAGTGGAATGGTGGTTGTCAGAGGCTGTAGGAAGGAGAAAATGGGGAGGAAATTAAATTAATTAAACAATTAAACCCATTGTTTAATGAGTATGGAGTTTCCATTTAGGAAGATGAAAAAGTTCTGGAACCACCTGGAGATGGACTGTGGTGATGGCTGGTTTTATAACAATGTAAATGTACTTAACGCCACCGAACTGCGCACTTTAAAATGGTTAAAATGGGGGCTTCCCTGGTGGTGCAGTGGTTAAGAATCCACCTGCCAACACAGGGAACACGGGTTTGAGCCTTGGTCCGGGAAGATCCCACATGCCGCGGAGCGACTAAGCCCGTGCGCCACAACTACTGAACCTGCGCTCTAGAGTCCGAGAGCCACAACTACTGAGCCCGCGTGCCACAGTTACTGAAGCCGGTGTGCCCTAGAGCCTGTGCTCAGCAACAAGAGAAGTCCCCGCAATGAGAAGCCCGCGCACTGCAACACAGAGTAGCCCCCGCTCGCCGCAACCAGAGAAGAGCCAGAGTGCAGCAACGAAGACCCAACGCAGCCAAAAATAAAATAAATTTAAAACAAATTTTAAAAAATAAATTAATTAAATGGTTAAAATGGTAAATTTTATGCCCTGCGTATTTTACCATAATTAAAAATATACATATACAGGTACATAAAAGTGGAAGTGACTAGGGTCAGCATCTCGACCTCTGAGGAGTCCAGTTAGGCCCAGTCCCCACCGAGGAAATGGCCCTTCCCCTACTTCTTCTGTCTTGTCAAAACTTACCACAGGTGCAGACAAGACCACAGGCTGGTGTGGGAGCCCAGCGTGCGCAGGTGGGAGAGAAAGATGAACACAGACAAGGACTGCTGAGGAGGACGCAGGGTCTGAAGTGATGAGGGCCTTCGGGCAGGAGTGGACACAGCTGCCAGGAGCTCTGGCGGTTCAGTGGAGGAGGGAGGCGGGACTTCTTGCTTGGCTGCTGCGCGGTGTCACAGAGGAAGTGGTGTTTAAGGGGGGTTTGAGGGAGTGAGGACGTGCAGCTGTGTGAATTGGTGGAGGGCATCTAGGTGAGTTGTTTGTTTGGCAGGCGTGTGGTGTGACTGAGAGGCGGAAGTTGGGAGAGGAGGCTGGGTCGGCAGGGAGGGGAGGCGACCTGGGAGAAGGGCACCCCGTGCAGGAACTTCTCTGCCACACCAGCCTGTGGTCTTGGAAGGGAAGCACTGTAAAGGCATACTTGGCCTTGATTTGTAGCCTTCTGAAGCCAGATGCCGACGGATTGTGAACTGACAATAATAACAACTTCTAGCGACAGAGTACTTACTAAATGCATCTTAATAACCCTAAGCGGCAGGTAGCAATCTCAGCTCCACTTTCAGCTGGGAAAACCGACGCCCCAGTGATAAAGCAGCCTGTCAAGAGAGAGCGCGCGCGCGCACACACACACACACACACACACACACACACACACACACACACAGCCAGTTAGTGGTGGGGCTGGAGTGCGAACCCAGGCCTACATGGGTCCCAAACTGGAATACATATAAGAAAGCCCTCAGGAGCTAGTTTAAAAACATAAATTCCATTCCCAGTAGCCAAAGCTGGAATAATTTGAGCAACGAAACAAAGTAGTATTGGATGATAGCCTGGGGTATAAAGTAAAATCCACAAGTCCATACTATTACAAATTTAAAAAAAAATTAATCATTGGGAGAGAAGAGCACAACCTCCCATGAAGAATTCTAAATAAATTATGTAGACACATGACCCTAAAGTACGGGGGACAGACCGCCCACTCCCTTAAGCGTGGGCTGCACATAATAATCTTCCTGGGCTTCCCTGCTGGTCCAGTAGTTAAGACTCTGCACTTCCAATGCAGGGGGTGCGGGTTCAATCCCTGGTCGGGGAACTAAGATCCCACATGGTGCACAGTGCCGCAAAAAAAAAAAACAAAAAAAACTTCCTTCCAAGAGAACAGTATGGAACAGGGGAAACAGAGTAACTTCACAGAGAAACCTGACAAACGCTACCTCAGCCAGGTGATCCAAGGTAGTAGCAACAGTGGTAAGTCATGTTGATATTATGGACACGTCATGTGATGTGATGAAAAAAGGCACTTTATTTCTGTGGTCTTCCTCTCCAAAACCCATAACCCTAGTCCAACCATGAGAGAAATATCACACAAATTCCAATAGCAGGGTATTCTACAGTACATCTGACTGGTACCCCTCAAAACTGGCAAGGTCATCCAAAACAAAGGAGTTCTGAAACACTGTCACAGCCAACAGGAGCCTAAGGAGACATGACAAATAAATGCAATGTAGGACACTGGACAAGATCCTGGAATAGAAAAAGGACATTAGGTAAACACTAAGAAAATCTGAATAAACTATGGGCTTGTGTTATTAATAATGTATCAGTATGGTTCATTAATTATAACAAATGGACTATGGGTTAACAAACGGTTAGTAGGGGGACCTGGGTGTGGGGTATATGGGAACTCTCTGTACTATCGTCTCAATTTCTCTGTAAATCTAAACTGGTCTAAAAAAATAAAGTCTATTAAAAACAAACAAATTCCTGGGTTGACCCTCAGAACCCCTGGCCTTCTGGTGCGCATTTGCACAGCTGTAGCGGAGCTGTGAATGAAGTCAGGCGCACCACCTGCCTGATGACAGACTGAAGAGAAGCAGCAGATACAGCAGAACCTGCAGGGAGGGAGACAGTTCACTCCAAGGACACTGCATGCCTCTCCTCCATCAGACTCCTCGAGGTTAGGGACTGTGCCTCTCTCATTGGACTGGCAGCCTTCCTAATGTGCGAAGTGGATCTCCCCTGTCAGACTGGGCAGCCCCTGAGGGGCAGGGCCCACTTTTCCTCTTGAGCTCAAGGAGGCCTTTCTCTGCAGCCCCAGGAGCCACAAATTCTCTATATGCATTTCATCTTCCTTTATGTAAGTCAAGGTTCTTCCTATGAGTGGGAAAAGAGGTTACGCACAAAACGCACATTTTTAAAAATTGAAGTAGAGTTAATTTACAATGTTGTGTTAGTTTCAAGCGTACAGCAAAGTGATTCCGTTATACATACGTACATATAGGTGCGTGTGTGTGTGTATATATATATTCTTTTTCAGATTCCTTTCCATTATAGGTTATTACAAGATATTGAGTATAGTTGCCTGTGCCATACAGTAGATCCTGTTGTTTAACAAAATGTACATTTTTTAAAGGCTGGCAAAAGGTCTGCTTGCTCCAAAATAACAGGACTCCTAACCCTTTGGATAAGCATAACCAATGCTCATAAGCAGCAAACTCAATAATTTGGATTTAGTGCCTTAAGCCTCCTCTTCCACCCCCTCCCTCTCCAGTGCCACCTGTATCCCAGTCCTCAGGAATAGACGAGGGATAACAGTAGTAACAGCTTAAAATTGTGATGCTGCCGATTCTATAACGGAGCAAAACTCTATATCCCAGAAAGCTGCTTCTTGGTTGCAAGAAGCTGTTACTTGGAGGTACACAGCAAGACACCCCAAAATGTGGGGACACTACATCAGTAGAATGCATACAAAATGTCTGTGATGACTGATCTGCAAAAGTTCTTAAGCACAGGACAGGATGTATCTCTGGACAAAGCAGGAAGAGCAAGGCCTGGAAATCAAATCAAGACTTGACAATGGAAAAAAAAAAAAAAGCCAATTGTATTAACATAAGCTGAAAAATATTAGGTAGAGAGAAATGGTGATGTCTGAGGAGCTGAGAAAAGGGGGTAAGAAAGAGCAAGTCTTTGAGAGTCTATCTTCTCCCACATTGTCCAGGGTAGTGGGAATCCCTTGAGCATTCCAGCCAGCTCAGAGCTTCCCAGAATTCTCTCTGGATAGGGATCTTAAGGTTGGTCCAGGGAGCAGTAGGAAGGCAAAGATTCGGTAATTGATTAGTCACGTCTATCATGAGCACAGAGATGGGGAATCAGGCCAGTAGTGCTGCCATTCTGGACCGCTGTAGCCCTCAGAGGATACAAATATCTTAGGCCATCCTGGCTATTAAAATCATTCATCTTGTTCACCTTGTTTGGATTCCAGGAATGCCAAGCTTCTAAGTAGAATTTGGCATCCCCTGTGACTTTCCTACAGGGGAAAGAATGTGCTGATAGGCTGACATGAAGTTTTCAGGCTGCTTCACAGTGCTTGTCCCATTGTGATTTAATATATTTGTGGTCTGGCTTCCTCACCAGGCTGCTGTGAATTTGGTGATTCTGTCCTTGCTAGCCTGATCAGTTCCATGTGCACGAAAGGCACTCCATCTCCGACCTGCAAAGAATGAGCAGCATCTCCAGCCCCCAGCCCTCGTCACATTGGCCCTGAGGGGTGCTTCTCCTGACACTGCTAGCCAGCTGCGCTTTGCCACGTCAATCACCCCGACCGCAGCCGTCTACCCCGAGCCCGGCATGAGCTGTGGGAGGCCTGCAAGAAAAGTGCTACAGCGACCAAAATAAGTTCTGTTGGAATAAGAAAGAATAAGGAAGAAAGAGATCCTGTGCTTGGGGCAAGATGCCAAGAACACATGACAGAAAACAAGCAGAAGGAATTGGCAACGTTTAATCTAGAGCAGGGAAGATCCGGGAGGGCCAACCAGTTCCCTGTCATCAAATACCTGAAGGACTGCAGTGATGCAAAGGGGAAAGATTTGTTCCCTGGGGCTCCAGAAGAAAGTATGACAACCAAGGGGTGGCAGATACAGGGAGAGAGATTTCGGTGAGATAAAAAAAGCGGAACTTTTAAAGGCAGTTTTCCTTTAATATCAGTCATTCAAATATCACCACTTTTATTTTTCTTCTTTCTTCTGTCACGTTTGTGAGAAGCAGTGTAACTCGGCGATTAGGAATACAAACGGAAACAGAAACGCTTGGGTTCATTTTCCAGTCCTGTCACTTACTAGCTACATAACTTTGGGCAAGTTACCTTACTTTCCCATGCCTGTTTTCTCCACTAATAATAGTACCTACCTCAAATAGTACTTAACCCATGTGACTGTGGTGAAGATTGATTAAATTATACATGCAAAATGCTTAGGATAGCGCCCAGCACACATTATGTGCTCCGCAAGTGGTAGCAACTATTATGTTTTATTATAATCTCATACCACTTATACTATTTCTAAGTAGACACATTATTTATCTAAATTTATTTGAAAGGAAACTTTATATTACTACTGCAAAGGCAAAGCCAGAAACACTTGTCAGGTATAGATGGAAACTGTACAAATAAACATAAAGCAATGTTATCAAATTTTAGCTAGCTACTGTTGCCTGTTCCACCCCCTGAGTTTGAGGACTGCTGCCTTTTCCGTAAGAAGGGAGACGAGCAAGTGTTACCAAAACGGTCTGGTACTTCACTGAAACTTCTTTTGTTGACTGTAGTCAGAAGGCAGAGTCTGGCAAGTTTAAGGAAGTGAAAGGCCCGTGTGGTTGCAGCTCCTGCTCTAGGGAGAGAGGCAGGGCCGGATCAAAGGGACGGTTTAAAAAGGAAATACCTCTCCAAGAATGAGGCTTCGTCATCTTTAGCACTACAGTGCTCTGCCACACCGAATCATCCCACCAGGCACCCAGTGGTATGATCAGCACACTTCAAAAAGCAGTCAGAAACATTTCATAGACCACCGCGCTCCCCAGCGCCCCCCGGAGGAAACCTGCAGACAGTTTCCAGACACCCCGCCTGCCTCTCACTTCTTTCTACTCGAAGACATTTTCTGGTGGCAGGCTGCGTACTCCTGACCGCACGCAGAAGTTGGGGGTTTGCTGGGACGCACAGTGTCTCCGAGCAGCCCCAGAGAGACTGAGCCGTTTGCTCCAAGGTAACTCACTCATCGACGCATCCTCTACTGGCTCTCCTCCCTTCTCCGGTCCGTTTCACTCTCACTGGGCTTTCTGGGATCGCCTCCCAAATGAATTCCGGGCACCCAAGTCCTGGTCTCATGATCTACTTCGGGGAAGCCCCAGCTATGGCACAGTTTAACTGTGGCGCTTGAGAAATGGCTGAGAATGTTCCACGGAGATTCATGAGTCAGGTAAGAATTCAACCAGGAGGACATTTAGTCTCCTTCTGACACTTAGGTCCATGATTCTAGATCGAGTCGGCAAACTACAGCCCACGGCCCATGGGCTCTCCCACTGCCTGTTTTTGTACAGCCTGTGAGCTAAGAATGGTTTTTACAATTTTAAATGGTTGGGGGGGAAAAAAAATCAAAACGAGAATAACATTTTATGGCCCATAAAAATGATATGAAACCCAGATTTCAGTGTCCATCAATAAAGTTTTATTGGAACACAGCTACACTCATTCATTCCCATATTGTCTACGGCCACTTTTACTCCATAACTGCAGAGTTGAGTAGTTGCAGCTGAAACCATATATGGTCCACGAGGCTCAGAACGTTTACTATCTGGCCCTTTACGGAAGAGTTTGCTGACCCCTATTCAAGATCATTATCCTGCAGGGACAAGAGGCAGATTGAGACCTGGTTGCCCAGTGGATGCGAAGCCCATCACCAGACCTAGTATTTAGGGGGTTTTTGGATCAGATGTTCACAGTTCCTTTTCCTACATCTCTGTGACCACCCTCATGATTCCCTCTGCCCTCTGCAGGTACCTAGGACTCCCCCACTGAGGCATTAATGTTTTTATACCAGGAGTAATTTTATTTACTTTTAAAAGGGCATAAGACCTTTTGTTCCCCACACTCTGCCCATTGTCCCAGGTGGTTTCATCGACTCTTGATGGCTTCAGTTACTCATTCTTCCCCAAACAAACCAAATCTCCAGCCCAGGATTGTGTCCTGGATCTCAGCTCAACACTCAGATGTCTGTTCAACATTAGATTAAGATGGGGGTGGGGAGATGGGTTTTGCTGCTTACCAGTGGTGTAGCTTTGAGCAAGGCATATAACTGCCTGGGGCATCAATTTCATCACCTGTCAAAGGTGGAAACAACCCCGCCCAGTCTGCCAGGATTACTGTGGTAACTGGACAAAAGGTGAGCTGCCCACAAAACACTGCCACCTGGCCCCAGCCTCCCTCTCCAGCATATTATCATATTATCAGGCCTCTGCTTCCTCTGACCACTACACTCCCTGCACACTGGCTCTCCTTGAGCTCCTTGACTTTGCCAAGTTCTCACCTACCTCTGGGCCTTTGCACATGCTGCTTTTTCTGCCTGAAATACTTTCTCCTCATCTCACCCCCCACCCTGGCTGCTTCTCAGCCTTTCTGACCCCTAATCCATATGTATGCCTTTCTGTATGCCTCTCCATCTTTGTGCTTGATTCTCTCAGTGCATGTGCAGTGATGTCTAATTAGAGTCAATTCTCATTATTCACAGTGGTTATATTCTATAAAGTTGCCATGAACATGGAACTGGCAAATACTGATCTATTGCTCCTAAGGGAAAAACCTAAGGTTAGGTTTCTGCAAGCCTCTGGTCACATTTTCATCAACAGATCAATACCTAACCTTATTTTATGTGGTTTCTGTTTCAAGACTCCTTATTTAATATATATTGTTGTTTCATTCACATTGAACTCACAGCCAATACTACTACAACTCATGCCTGAACAAAGCTTATCTAACACACATTTTCTCCGTAAGGCACATCGCAGCCTTCTTGTGCTTGGGAACACTGGACAGCACTTCAGCACTATGTTTGGGGGTGACTGTAAACAGCAAAATCACCAACAGAAAGCACAAAAATGCAAAACAAACAAAAAAAAAACATGGCACTAAATAGAACACAAAAAGGACACTTGTTCACAGTTCTGAGAGCTGAAACAAGAAAGCAGTGTCATCTTGTTTTGACCTCAGCTGGGAACACGTGTGTTGAGCGACTCAAATTTTTTGCCACTGTTTGCGTCCATGAATGACCACGAGAAGCACTGTGGCTATTGATTTGGGGGTGACAAATAAATTTTAGCGAGTGGGAGAATTTGCAAATACGGAATCTGCAAATAATGAGGATCCACTGTACTTTCTTCCCATTTCTCTCATTCACTAGCATGGGAGTTCACTGAGGACTGGTTTACCTCTGTCTTACCGTTTTACCTCTAGCGCCTGGAAAACAGCCTGGCACACAGTAGGCTCTCAATAATAAATCCAGTTTAAATGAACACATGAGTCAATTCAGTGAAAGTGCTCCGTTGGCAGCAATGACAGCTAGTGTTTACGGAGCAGGCACCACGAGCTGCCCTGTGCTAAGTGCTTTTTCTATGTTTCCTCTGCCAACAAGGGAAACAGCAGATTATTGTACTTTTGCCATGGGCTCTGGAATCAGACTGCCTGGGTTCAAACACAGGACCTGCCTTTTATTAGTTATTTAACCCTGAGCAAGTTCCTTGACCTCTCTGAGCCCCAGCTTCCTTCACTATCAAATGGGGTAGTTAGAGTAGTACCTTGTGGGTTATGGTGATGAGTTGATGTGGCCATGCGAAGAAAGCATTTAGCACTGTGCCAGGCACAGGCAGGTCCGTAGTAAACATTACCTCTTATGGGCAATAATTCCCATGGCAACTCTAAGAGTTTTATATGATACTATCATACCCATTTTGCAGATGAAGGAACTGAGGCTAGGAGGGGTTCCATGAGTTTTTAAGGGTCACACAGCCCACGCAGGGCTGGCTCTGGGAACTCCAAGCCTAGGCTCATAACCGCTTTGGTGTAAATGTAACATTTACTAATATGATGAGGGCTGCTCCAGGAGGCCCCCTGAACTTCTGTAGGATCTGGGTAAAAAGAAACCCGCCTCTCTCATGAGTCTTTTCTCATATTCTACATCTGTGTCTTTCTGTTCCCTGCCCACTTCCGAGTTCAACCCTTTCAGAACCAGCCCTATTGGGAGGGAAGATGTTGGTTTGTTATCTTGGGTTTGACAGCTCAAAGGTGGAGATATTTCCTGCTTAAAAGGCATGTTGAAGAAGGAGGAGGAGGAGAAGAATCAGCATTCTGGGCTGCGACAACCGTCCTCCTTTTTCTCCAACCCTTTAAATCAAGGATCCTCACACTTGGCTGCTAGCTGGGAATCTCCTGGGAAGCTTTGAAATGTCCAGATGCCCAGGCCCCAACCCAGACCTCCTACATCTGAGTCTCGGAGGTGGTGGGGTGGGAGGGAAACGGGGCATCAGTATTTTTTAGTGCTCCCCAAGCGATTCCAATGGGCAGGCAAGTTGGAGAAATGGTGCTTTGGATCTTATCAGCACTCAGCTCCAAAGCTGAAGTCGCTCTGGGTGGCAGTAACTCTTTTCTCCTCCTAGGACTGGCTGTTCGGGGATTCGGTCAGGCTCTCCAGAGGAACCAGCTAGTGGAGGATGTTTGCGTGCGAGCGACCTGGCGTCCAGCCCTGCCCCTAGGCCCAGCTTGGCGACTGCGGTCTCCAGGTCCCCACAGGCAACGACACGTGCGGCCGCTCCGACCTGTCTAGTCGTCCGCGGAGACCGCCGGCAGGGCTCGGCGGCCGCCACGCTGCCCACGCCTCACCACAGAGGTTCGCGGGAAACGCCCGGGGCTCAGGAATCCTACCTTGGCTGTCGGCGCTGCCCTCCGGTGCCCGCAATCCTGAGACTCCGGTTCGACCTGTCGCCGGGCTCCGCGGTCGCTTTCGTCTGCGCCGGAGAGGCGCCCACTAGAGCGCAGGCGCCACCTAGTGGGCGCGGGGCGCCGGCTGGGAGGTGCGAGCTCAATCCGTCCCGGGCGGAAATGCAGCCCGGGCTTCCCAATTGGGCGGTTTTCCTACACGCTGCGCGCGCCGGGAGCAAATCCCGGCTGGGTGGGATCACCTTCACTCCTTAGAGGGCACTGGGAGCAAAACTTGCTGAACTTCCTTTTGAGGGCACGGAGGGGCTGCCAGGCCCTGGCTGCTGGCCTGGAATGCATAGTGGGATTTTCCTGGCGGGACTCAGGGATCTTGCCTTTCATCCAAAAGCTTTCAGTACACTCCAATGTGGCAGAGCCTCTCTTTTAAATGTCCTGCGAGCATCAGAAGATGCAAAGGACTGGGTTTCTCTTAAGCCCAGGGAGGCATTTTCCCTACTAGCAACCCTATCTTTTTGCCCCGCCTCACACCCCGCACCTCCCCACCCCCTTGCCCTCCTACTCTGTTCCCTCCTGTCCCTTTAGCTGAACTTTATTAAACACCCATCCTTTGTCACACCCGGAGACACAGGTCCCTAAGGAGCTGGCAACCCAAGTTATGTTTCTGACCCGGGTGACATTGACATTTCTTTGGTTGAGGCCGTCCTTGGCACTACAGGACATTTACTTCCCTCACTCCATGGCGCTAAATGCCAGTAGACACCTCATAGTCATTGTGACAACCAAAACCACCCCTTCATATTTCCAGTTGTCTGCCGGGTTGGAAGAGCACTGCCCTAGGCTGAGAACCTATTAGCTGATTATTAAGGTCAGGAAAATGGTGGCTTATTGAAAGTGTGTACATTTCATTTATTGCTTTCTTCAACAAATGTTAACTGAGCACTTACTATGTGCCACTTTCCTACAAACAAGGGATACCACAAAGGACAAAACAGCTCAAAATTTCTGCCCTTGTTGAATTCACATTTATGTAACAAATTAACTTTTAGCACACACACAAAGGCAATGCAGTGTAATTGAGCTCTTCGCAAGGTAAGTACAGGATTTTTTTTTCAAATACATCAATTTATATAGTGCCCTGGTGCAATGCAGTGTAATTGAGCTCTTCTCAGGATAAGTACAGGATTTATTTTTTTAAAAAAATACATCAATTTATATAGTGCCGTGGTGATGGAGACAAGTTTGGCAAAAACTTCTTTTAAGGCACTTTATCTCTGTGGTGATTTGGGGGGATAAGTTCACCAGTGGAAATATTAGACACACTCTGTGACAGTGAGACCTGAGCCAATCCCCCCTCCCCCCACCTTCGTGTGCCTATTTAAACTTTGGTCTCTCTGTACTGGTGTCATCTGGTCAAACTGACCATCAAGAGTAGAGGGGAGGGGGAGGGGAGGGAGTATTACCTATGAGCAATACCTGGAGGGGCAAGGGGTTCGCGCGTGCGCGCGCATGTGTGTGTGTCACTGACGGGGGCCACCCCCAGCCTACTTAGGGCTTGCTCGTGCCCTGATGAAGGTGAATCAGTCAGAGAAGTGCTGACAGGTACACTTCCCATTCTGTCACTTTAAAGTGTCTCTGAGTCACTTCCAGTCCTTGCAAGAGCTCCCTCCTCCGCCCCTACACACCACCCCACTTTGGCCCAAAGCTTGCCCCAGCAAAGACGTAGATTATAACCTCTGCAAGTCTGATGCCAGGCATCACCGGATGAGGTTAAAGGTTTCCTAAGGACTTTAAGAAGAACTCTCCCCTGAATTCTTCTACCATTTTGTTCATTCCACTAATCACAGTGGTTTGGAAACTGTGGTTATCAACAGGTCTGTATTCTGCATAGGTTCTCCATAGGTGATCTCCTTGAGGGTCTGCGCCATGTTGGATAGGTAAAAGTAGTGTCAATAATAATAATAATAATCTGTAATGTTATTAGGCACGAAGAATTTTAGATTGACTAGTTGAATCCTCACAATAATCCTATGAAGTAATCACTGTTATTTTACCCATTTTTTTGATGAAGAAACTGAGACTCATAATGCTTAAGTAATTTGCCTTGGGTGGGAGAATTAGCAAGCGGTGTGGCCAGGACCTGAATTTGGATTGCCTGCCTGCAGAACCTTTGCCTCTGAGCACTCCACTGCTGTTGATGGAGCGCCTGGATAACCGTGCTGGGCACTGTGTTTTAGACACGGGACAGCATGAACAGGGCCTCTAATTTTTATCCCTCTGTGCTCTTGTTCTGTCCACTCTTTCCTTCAAAGGGAGAATTTTGTGTGGTGCATTTTGTTTTTTAATAAATTCATAATGTTATGAGAGGTAACCTATTTTTAGTAGGTGAGGGCTTGTTTATCTTCTAGAAGCTTGCTCCATTAAAGAGGGTGAGGGAAATTCCCTGGCCGTCCAGTGGTTAAGACTTGGTGCTTTCACTGCTGTGGCCAGGGTTCGATCCCTGGTCGGGGAACTAAGATCCCTCAAGCCATGTGGCTCGGCCAAAAAAAAAAGAAAGAGAGTGAGAATCCTCTATTTTCCAAAGTGGATGGAGCTGGAAATGGGTCACCGGGAGCATGGGCAGGATGTCAGGATCCTGGCAGAAGGAGGGGTAGAGAAGGAAGGAGGCTAGGATGCCGGAGACCAACAACAGAGGGGCAGGTGCCTATCCCAGGAAGGTCACTTGGTCTTGCGAGGCTGGCCCTTGGACTAAATGGAAACTTGACTTTGGGGGTCATATAGGCTTACGGCAGAAGTAAGTTTGGTCACTTTTTGGTCATGAACGGCATCTGCAAACCCTGCCAGATATTATGAGGTGTATTAGCAGGATGACATATATGCGGTTTCATTGACTCTTCCCAAAAGTCCAGGAAACTGAGAGTCAGAGAGGTTAAACAACTTACTGAAGGCCACACAACATGTACACTGTAGAGTTAGTATTCAATCTCAGGTTCTTCTCAGGCTGAATCTGGTGCTTCTAACCATGACGATTAGCTGCCTTTCCATAAACAAATGGTGAATTGAACTGAACTCCTCAGGAGGGATTTGCAGTTCTTCGTTTTGGCCAGGTTGTCCTTTCCTCCTCTACCAGCTAATATTCTGCTTATCCTTCTGGGTCCAGCTAGAGGAATCCCTTCCCTATTCCCTTTTCCCAGTGTGACCTTTTTCCTGTATTAAAGCACTTACTGCATTCTGCCTCATGGTTTAATTCCCTGCAAAGATGTTGCCTTCCCCAACAGATTCTATGCCCTTGAGAACAGGATCCACGTGGATTATGCTGGATGGTTTGTTTACCTCTCCACATCTGCTCTCCTTTTCCACCCTGCTCTGCATCCTGGGAGGCTGACCTAAATGGGCAAGACCGAAGGCTTCTATGCCCACTGGCCTCAAGTTGGGTTTGGCCAATGGGAGCCCTGGGAGGGATTGGAGGGAGGGAGGAAAATGAGGTTGGGGTGCTTACGGCCCCAGCTCCCTTCCTGCAAGGTGCCTTGGGCCGGCCACTCTTCTGCGCTGCAGTCATAGCTGTAAGGTGACCCTCTGCACACAGCCCGCTCTGCTTCCACATCCAGGTCTCCTGAATTGCAATTCACTAAGGTTCTGGAAACCGCGCAACACCCCACATGGAACCTTGTAGCATGCGGCTCAATAAACAGCTGTTAAGCTAAATTAGGGGCAGGTGTGTTTGTTTGTTTGTTTGTTCAAATGAAAAGCAGGAGAGAAAGGATTTTAAATGATCTTGAGAACTAGGACCAGATGGCAAATAAGCTCCTAGGCTCCTGGCAAACAGTATTTATTTATTTTTTTGTTTGGATGATCTTAACATTTTTTCCTTAAATTAATATACAGCAAATTTGACTTTAAAATTTTTCAGGTACAATTCTGTGAATTTCAGCATGTTTAGATTTGTGTAACTACCACCACAATTAGGATACAGAACACCAAAAACTCTCCAGCCATCACTTTGTAGTAACACCACTGATCTGTTCTCCATTCTTATATTTTTGTCTTTTTGAGAATGTCATATAAATGAAATCAAACAGTAGGTAACCTTTAGGCTTCTTTACTCATGAACATCTTTGAAATTACGTTACGTGTAACGAAAGTTTTTCCTTTTCATAGCTGAGTAATATTGTGCTGTATGAATGTACCACAGTTTATTTATCCATTCACATTTGGGTTGTTTCGAGTTATTGATTATTAATAGAGCTGCTCTAAATATTTGTGTACAGGTTTTTGTGTGAACGTAGGTTTTCATTTCCCTTGGGTAATGTTATAGACTGGATGCGTTGTCCCCCCCAAATTCATATCTTGAAGCCCCAATCCCCAGTGTGACTGCATTTGGAGATAGGGCTTTTATAGAGGTAATTAGGTTAGATGAGGTCATAAGGATGGGGCCCTAATCTCACTGAACTAGTGTCCTTATAAGAGAAAGGGACACCAGAGTTCTCTCTCTTTGTGAGCACAGGGGAACGACCATGTACAGATGCATCAGGAAGGTGGCCATCTGCAAACCAGGAAAAGAGCTCTCACCAGAAACCAAATTTGCCAACACCTTGGTTATGTACTTCTAGCTCCAGACCTGTGAGAAAATGTCTATTGTTTAAGCTTCTGAGTTTGTGGCATTTTGTTATGGCAGCCTGAGTAGACTGATACAGGTAAATATTCTATGGTAAGTGTATGTTTAACCTGATGAGAAACTGCCAGACGGTCTTCCAGAGTGGCTTTACCATTTTGCCTTCCCACCAGCAGCATACGAGAGTTCCGGTTGCTCTGAAGCTTTGCCAACATATGGTATTATCATTAGTTTTTATTTGTGTTTTTTATGTTGATACTTTCTGCGTGCTAGGTTTTGTAGGTGGTAAAAGTCAAGGAAGCATTTTATTTTATTTAAAAAAATTTTTAATTTATTTTACTTATTTGTTTTTGGCTGCGTTGGCTCTCTGTTGCTGTGTGCGGCCTTTCTCTGGTTGTGGCGAGCGGGGGCTGCTCTTTGTTGAGGTGCGCGGGCTTCTCCTTGCGGTGGCTCCTCTTGTTGTGGAGCGTGGGCTCTAGGCGAGTGGACTTCAGTAGTTGTGGTGCGCGGGCTCTAGAGCGCAGGCTCAGTAGTTGTGGCACACGGGCTTAGTTGCTCTGCAGCATGTGGGGATCTTCCCGGACCAGGGCTCGAACCCATGTCGCCTGCATTGGCAGGCGGATTCTTAACCACTGCGCCACCAGGGAAGTCCCAAGGAAGCATTTTAAAGCTGAAAATATTTTGAAAGTATCCTACTGTGGTCCCATCCATCCCTGGGTGGTCCATTTCTCTTTCCTTGTCTTTCCGCCGCCTCATCCTATTCCTGGGGCAATGTCCCCTAGGCAGAGCCAGCTAGTGATCTGGCAAATCAGAGTCTTCATCAGAGGTGAATCCATCTCTGAGAAAGTTGAGGAAGAGGTTGGGTGTGAGTAGGTCTGGCTTTACAGGCCTTATGCTTCATTTAAACTTCTGTTGTCACCATCTTGAAATTCTTAATAATTTTTGAACAAGGGCTCACATTTTAATTTCACACGGGCCCTTCAATTATGTAACCAGTCTTGGGTGTGAGTGTCACAGGCACGACAAGGCTGCTCACCAGGTTCACTCAGAAAAGGGCCCTCATCTGTCTTACCAACCACACCTCTAAACTAACCCAAGCCCAGCCTGAGGGTTTTACCTGTCTCCTTGGTGCTCCTGCCGCCTGTCTTTTGTGCTGACTTGGGACAAGCATGATTAATTTGAAGGATTCACAAGAGACTTGTTGGCCTAGGATCCCAGTATCCAAACGAGGATTTGCCTTAATTAGGACTTCTTAACTGGAAGGCAAATGGAACCTCCCTCTTCCACCCTAACACCCCCAAAATGTACTTTGGCGTTTACGTGGGAGAGGTAAATCGACAGCATTATAATGTCCTCCTAATTGTCACTCTGCCAGCCCGGTTGGCAAGAAGCTCATTCAAAGAAAGGTGATTTACAGGGGAGTCTTACCACATTCCTGTGGATCACTGAGTGCCTAAGTCCAGGAAGATGAATGGTGTTAACCAGAGGCAGTGGGGGTGGCAGCAGGAGGGGACAAGGAGTGGGAAGGTCACAGGATGTGCAGGCAGCATCCTGAGCTGGCTGCCAACCACGCGTGTGACCTCAGGCCATTGACCTAACCGCTCTGGACTCAGTTACTCCCCCTCTAGCGTGGCTTAACAATACTCCCTCGTAGGACTGTTTGATTATGAGGAATAAACGAGAGGACGTGTGTAAAACATCCGAGGCTGGCATGTACCCACCCCTCCGGAAGTGAATGGAGTTGGCGTCACCTTTGACTGCTGTGTGCATACTCAGGGAAGAATACAGTCTGCGCTTCTCTGAAAAGGTACTACACGGACCTGCTTGATCCTCTTTGCAGCTTCCTGGCAGCTGCGCCAGAACTATCGGGCCCCTTTTGGAGTTAGGAAAAAGAAAGCGAGGTGATCAGAAAATAAAAGAGGAGTCAAATATAGAGAATTCGTTCACAGCTTTGAAAACTTTTACCCATGTGTCCCGGATTAAAAGAGCAATGACAGGGCTTCCCTGGTGACACAGTGGTTAAGAATCCGCCTGCCAATGCAGGGGACACGGGTTCGAGCCCTGGTCCGGGAAGATCCCACATGCCGTGGAGCAGCTAAGCCCGTGAGCCACAACTACTGAAGCCCGCGCACCTACAGCCCGTGCTACACAACAAGAGAAACCACCACGATAAGACGCCTACGCACAGCAATGAAGAGTAGCCCCCGATCACTGCAACTAGACAAAGCCTGCGTGCAGCAACGAAGACCCAACGCAGCCAAAAATAAATAAATAAAAATAAATAAATTTATTTTTAAAAAAAGAGCAAGACAGGCCTACCAAACTGATGACACCTATGATGGTTTATGAAGATGGCCCGGTGGGGTCTTTAAAAGAGATAAGATGAACGTAGTGATAGAGCGGAATCTGGATGACCTGGGTTCTAATCTCAGCCCTGCTATTTCCAGGCTGTTAGACCTTAAATTATTCAACCTCTCTGTGCCTCAGTGTCTCCATCTGTTAAATGAGGATTAAATAATGCAACCTGCCTCTTAGAGTTGTTGTGAGGATGGAACAAGATGATGAATGTAAACTGTACTTGGTACCAAGTAGCACTTGGTACCTGCTAATTTGTTTATTTATTTATTTATCTATTTATTTATTTTTCCTTCTAGTTTTATTGAGATATAATTGATATATAACACTGTATAAGTTCAAGATGTACAGCATAATTTTTTGGATTTTACACATCATGAAATGATTATCACAATAAGTTTAATGAACATCCATCATCTCTTAAAGATACAACATTAAAGAAACAAAAATTTGTGTGTGTATGTGTGTGATGAGAACTCTTAGGATTCACTCTGTTAACAGCTTTCATATATAACATACAGCAGTGTTAATGTTTTCATTACTTACATGTTTGGGTTAAACCCTGGAGTCCATGATCTTAGCCCCATTCCTCAACCCCAGGTGGAGGTGGCATTCTAGGGTAGGGGATGGACTCCAAGCGGGGGGGTCTGTGAGTCCCGGAACTGGATATGACCCTGGGACACGGAGGAAGGGCACAGCTAGTTGCTTAGTAACAGGGCTTTATTTGCAGCAAGAGAGGGCTGGTGTTTACAGGTAACTAGGTGGGGGTTGTAATTTGTAAAGCAGAAGTTACCGGTTAAACAAAAGGGAATTCTTCTGATGGAATGAATAGGGCTTGGTGCTAGCAGGAAGAGCCCCCTTCCAGGCCCTGCCCATCCCGCAGATGGGGCGGGGGGCGGGGGTGTCATTATGCAGATTGGACTGGTGTCTTCCTGTGACCATAGAAACGGAACCTGTGCTCTTTTCAGCTGTGCTCTGAGGAAGGGCTATTTAACACTGGCCCCTGAGGATCAGACACACAGAGCGTCCTCACCTCGGGACATCCCAGGGCACTCACCCTCTGCGTCCAACTGAGATGGGATGCCACTCCAGCAAGAGCACCAAGGTGGCGGGGGCGTCCGAGAAACCCGCAGAACAGCCCGAGGGAGAGGAACCAAATCTGCGAGCTGGCACAGAGGCAGCAGATGGCAAAGACACCTCCTTGAAGGATGGTGCCCCTGAGCAGAAGAACTGAGATGCTTCTCTCTGGATTCGGACCCTCACCTCATCCGTGGAACTGCCTTTGGCCAATGAAACTCGGGACAAACCCCATCCTGAGAAGCTCCAAAGAGAGGGAGGAGAGAGAAATCCCCGCCTTTGGGATTCAGGCTTCAGAAATTACCTTCATCGGGCTTTGCTCTGGAGCTGAGAGGGAGATGTGGCCACGGGGAGTCCTATTTCCCCAGCTCTCCGATAGAGAGGACGAAAGAAGTCTTCACACATCCTGGGACTTTCCCTGAGCTTCTGGAAACGGGGGAGCCCCATAGCAGACTGCTCTGGCTCTGGTGAATCTCTGCTGCTGAGCTGTGACTGTCTAGTGACCCTACCCCCTTCCATGTGCCTCACGTTTCTGAACTCTGAAAGCTCTGTGGTCATAGCATCGATGGAGATGTGTGGTACTCGGTTTCTTTCTTTCTTTCTTTTTTTTGGTTTGTTTTTTTCTCTCCTTTTTCCTAATAGCTGGCTGAATAGCCAGTGCCCATCACAGGAAGGTTTTGGGTTTGGCTCACTCCACACTGTTTGTATGAATACTTTAATATTTAACTTGGAGAATTGTTAATGAATTATGGGAAAAATCAGGATCAGACTGTGATCATGGGAGACAACAAGGCCTTGATCATCCAGTGTGTGGAACACTGAGTGCTGGTGGGAAGGAAGGAGGAGGGATTCATGTTCTTGATTTTTTTAATCCCCAGAAAAATGTCCCTCTGCTGATGTTCCTGTGTCTCCTCACATCAAGAGTCTGTCAATCTGAACCCTCTAGCGTCTGAGCTATCTGTGTCCAGCCTTTGGAAATATTTCGCTGTTTACTGACATGTCTGTCAGCTTCTCTTTCCCCCCCTTGCATGTGTTTTTTTAATTCGACCCCAAAGCATTTTAATTTGAAATCAAATGGATATGTTTGCAAATAAATGATGACATAACACGTTTGAAAGACCGGACTGGGGAGCCGGGATTAGAGGATCAGCGGGGAAGTGTGGGTGTGATTCTGTAGAACGCAGGTGAGCGAAGGGGCTATGGAGACAGCACGTTACTGGAAATGACCCTTCTTTTTGGCCATCAAAACCTCAGAAACTGAAGAGGATTCTTTTGAGAATCTGGCACCTGGGGTAAAGAGCAAGAAAGAAGGAAGGACAAGAAGTACAGCAATTTGGCCTGCAAATTGACTGCAGAGCGCTCCTGTTGCTTCAGCGGAACCTGACATCTTTTAGGGAGGGAGCAAGAGAGATGGGGCCCCCTCAGCTGGCCCGAAGCCCTGCTTTTTCCCCGGGGGTAGGAAACTTGCAGTGGGCCAGGAAACAGGCCTGGGCTTGCAGCTGGGGATCAGGAAGTTTGGGGCCTCTTTCTACAGCTTTCTGGGCATAGGCCAAGCTCTGGTAACTGCTTTCAATTTTTTTTTTTTTTAATACAATTCTGTTTTTCTCCCTCCTCCCACCTAATGGAAATTCACCCTGCAAAATAGGACAGTGTCTGATAAGAAGCTGCTCACAGTATACACCCTCAGGACTCCCGGAAAAAGTTCTCAGCTGGTGGTGAGGTTTTGAGGCAGGGTGGTGCTTATTTCACCAGCTCCTGAGGGGCGAAACTCACTCAGCTTCTTAGCAAATCAAGTGAAGGAGACTCCAGGTCCTCAGAAGTTCAGAAAACAGGGTGGTTTGTTTTGCTTCCTTCTGAGATGGTGTAAAATGCTTGTTTAATTAAATTCAAGATCCCTGTGGGCTTTAAAAACTGGATTCTTCATCCACCTCCAGCTGTGGCAGGCACGCTGCAATTTGCCAAGAAGTTAATCTGTAACAGGAAATAGGACCCAGTTTCTTTGTAAGGACATTCCAGTTGTGCCATTGGGGCCCAGTATCACTCATCTGTCTCCCTCTGAGCCTCAAGTGCCTGGTGAAGGTCACTAGAATTATGTTTACTCAAATGAGCTTGAAACTCTTTAAAGACAGGTCTGCATAGACTTGGCCCATAACTTGAAAGCCATTGCTCTGGCCCACTTCCAAAACTACTGGAAGAGGAGGAGTTTGTTTACTAGTTGCCTTTCTATCCACCTATCCCTCCATCTATTCATCCATCTATCCATCCATTCAACCTCCCATCCAACCAGTCCATTCAATCCATCCATCTGTCATCTGTCTGTTTGTCTGACTATCCATTTACCTACATACTTACTTTCCTACCTACCTATGCAGTCAGCTCTTCCCTTGGATTTTTCAGTTATATGAGGCAATAAACTTCCCATTTCAAACCAAATTGATTCATTAAGCAGATATTGAGTTTCTACTCTTCTCTATCACTCAATCATTTATTCCTTGCTTTATCCATCCATGAATCCAGCAGTTACTGGAAGACTACTCTGTGCCAAACTCCCTATTGTTAATAAAATATTGAAGTGTGTCTAGTGGGAGCACAGCCTGGAGTAGGGCTGTTCAGAGAGATCTTTCCAGCCTAGGTGAGACCCATGTGGAGGCTTTAAGAGTAAGTAGGAATTGGCTAGAGAAAGAGGATGAGTGTTTCAGGAGAAGGGGAACGTATGAGCCGAGATTGGAGGCTACATCAGGCATGATGTGCAGTGTTGTGGAAGCCTGAAGGTCACATCACACAGTGACAGGGAGGTGAGGCTTAATAACTAAAAGGATCAGATCACGAAGGGCCTTATGCTTCATACTTAGAGGCTGAGAGTTCATCCTAATGGTAATGAGGAGTCCACTAAGGACTTTAGGTAGAGGAATAATGCCAGGATGTCAGTTGCTTTTGACTGCTTTGTATCTTGCCTTCGGGTAACAAATCCCATCTTTTCCCTTTGGGGAACCCTTTTCTTACCCACTCTCAGTTTACATGACTTGCTGATCCCATTCTCGGGCTCAAGGCTGAGTGCTGTATGTGCCTGGTCGAATTGACTAATTCAAGGAAGGGCATCTGACCCAAACCAGTCTTCCTGGAGACTTTCTGCTGACACAACTAGGAAAGAAGTATTCACTTTCTTTTGGAGTTAATAAAATTGCAGGGTTTTAGCTTGGAGCCTCTTAATGGCAATCTTCCCACCACTGGGGAGGGTCTGCTTGAGAATGAAGCCACAGCAGATAGTGGAGTTGAAAGGAGAGACATATTCCCAATGAACCTGTTTGCGCAACTGGATCCAGCCATGCCAGAAGCTGTTACCACCCCTAGAAGATTTACACAAGCCAATAAACACTCAGTTGTTTTTTTTTCTGAGAGTGGTTTAAATTTGTTTCCATCATTTTCAAAGAGTTATAAGTAAATCAGACCAACTCAGATTTATGCTTTAGGTAGAGTAACTTGGTAGCTCGTTGAAGAATGGAGTTGAGAGGGATAAGGCTAGAAGTAGAAACACCAGTTAGGAGACAATTGCCTGACCTAGGAAAAATATATCAGGTAGCTATTACTATTAAGACCTATTTTGCAACCAGCCACAAAAGCTCAGTGGCACACAAGCATAAGCTTTTTCTTTGAACTCGTGTGTCTATTAGTCACTGTGATTCAGGCGATCAAGGCTACCTGAGGAGTGTTCACATGACATATAGGAGCACAAGAGGCTGAGTCCAACTGCACAGCCACGGTCATGTCCTCTATTATTCCATTGCCCACAGCAAGTCACGTGGCCAAAACCAACATCAACAAGGGAGGGAAGTGCCCTTCCCTCATGGAGGGTGAGGGAGTGAATATTTGCTAAACGATAATCTACTCTGACACATAAAGGAGAGTGAAGAGGACAAATTCAAGCAATATTTAGGGGATAGAATCAAGCAGTTTTGGTGGTTGATTTTACATAGGGGTGGAAGGAGAGAGAGAAGTCAAGGTTTCTGCTTGGGTGATGGGGCTGATGACGGTGCCACCACGTAAGAAAGGGATTCTGGGACGAGGGGCATGTTTAGAGGGAAGATCAGGAGTTGAGTTTTGGAAGGGTTGAGCTTGAGATGCTAACAGGACAAAATAAAAATAATTCTAAGCTTGGTGATGGATGTTATCTAGACTTATTGTGGTGATCATTTTGCAATATACACAAATACTGGATCATTATGTTGTACACCTGAAAGTGATATAAAGTTATATGTCAATTATACCTCAATAAAAAATAATAACAGCAAACAGTTATATCACTCTTACTGTGTCCAGGCATTGTTCTAAATGCTTTACATATAGGACTCGTTTAATCCTTTCAACCACTCCATCTTCTTTTTGCAGATTAAAACACAGAGGAGTTAAGTAATTTACCCCAGTTCTTTCAGCTCTCAAAGACAGAGCTGGAACATGTACTAGGCAGTTTGGCTCCAGAGGGTGAGACTTGGGGAACTCATTTGGGAGTTGTGGGGATCCTCTTGGACCCCCCAGAGTTGGTATAGAGATTATTTTAAAGTGAAAACATTTGAGCACAGAAGATGCAGAAACAAATCTTTTACAAATTTCCCTTAGCTGCCTGAAATTACAAAATACAGCTGCCTTTAAACCCCCTCTGAGGGAGTTTCCTGCGAATTTAGCTGCCAAGAAGACAGAGTGTCCATTTCATTAGCATCAAAAAGCCCAATAGAACCTTCCATACTCTCCCATTGAAGCCCTAAAAATCCCCCTTTTGTTAAGTTGGTATGTATACACCTTTCCTTGGGGCTATTCCAAGAGTTTTCCATTACTGGGAGCTCCCACAGGCTTGTGTGGAAATAAATCCTGTCTTTTCTCTTGTTAATCTTCTTTTCTCAGTTAAATTATCAGGCCCCCAACGGGAGCTAGAAGAGGAAAAGTTTTCTTCCCAACACTTTTGGCAATAAGGATGGGATGGTTGGGATTCCCCACTCTCTGGAGACTCCAACTAAGATCCCAGGACCTCTGACAATGCCAGCAAAGGTAAACTTTATTTCACCAGTCAGAATCTTGGATCTCTGCCAGGGTCCAGACGAGCAAGGACAGGAAGAGTCTTTCAATTTGATTGAAATTGAAAAAAAAAGATTTTCCAAATTTTAGATTTACAGAAGAAAACTTTTGTTTAAAACCAGTTCTTTGGATACTGGGACTCTTGTATTAGGTAGCTATTGTGTCTGTCTCTTGCACTACTGTTTTGTGTTGTGATGTCTAGAAGTGTTTGTTTCCTGAGAACTTGGCTTTGGAAATTGAAAAGAGCATTCTCTCTGGCTTTCCACCTGCTGAGGGGTGTGATCTGCTGCCAACCACTAGGTGGCAGGCCCTGAGAATCTGTAGTCAGCTGGGCAGAAATGTGGGTAGCCTGGGTACCCCATGTGCAGCTGGTGTAGTACTTACCATTACCAGCTCTCAGGGAATTCATCTAAGTCTAAATTCTAAAGGGCCTCATCCCATAAGGACGCTTGTCTCTTTCTCCACTGCCTTTGTTCATCGCCTATGGCAATGGAGAGACTTACTTCCTTCCTCTTGGCTACCTTTGAGTATGAGGGTTGTGTCTTAAGTGCCCTCTTTGAGGATGAGTTTTGCCCCCATAGTTAAGCCATAAAAATGCTTATGGTTTGAGTCACAGTTGACATGAGTATACTTTCTGAAGCCGGATTATAATCTAGCATCTTTGTTTGGAAGATACCTCTTGGGCTGGAAATTCTCCTTCCGGTTTTGGTTTTGAGGCCTCTCTATTCTCCCTACTTGATTCTGTTCCTCTCATGGGAACTTTTCAGTAGACTGAACTCCTTTCTTCTTAAACCCTCACTGACTGTATGCTCTGCAACCATGGTACTAACTCTGTCTGCTTCCTTTCTTGTTGGCTTGACTTTTCTAAGGATAATTTAGAACTTCAGTGGTGCCTTTGAGAAAAGTTAAATCTTCCAAGCTGGATTTTCTAAGATTTTCTGCTTTCTATTTCAGCCCTTCAACTCCCTATAGTCACTGGAAATTTAGGTTACCCCCTGGCCCTCCTCAGGGGCTCTCAAGGGACTCAGGGACCCTCAAAAGCAAGCACATGAGGCTGAAAAAGAAGAAATAGACTAATTGTAAACAAAATTTAGTCCACAGCCTCCATAAGATTATACATCAGGAAAAAAGGAAAAATCTTAAAAGTCTCCTCCACAAATACTGGATAAAGCTTTAGCCCTCATACTGAGCAGGCAACAACTTGTTCCATCTGTCAGAAACACAATTCAGATAAAAATACAAAGTGGGACAAAGACGAGAACCAACTTTTATATATAAACTAGTGAATTTTGTATTATTGTATGTCTTAGTTTGGGCTGCCATAACAAGATATCATAGACTAGGAGGCTTAAACAGCAAATACTTATTTCTCACAGTGCTGGAGTCTGGACACCCAAGATCAGGGTGCCAGCATGTTAGGGTTGTGGTGAGAGCCAGTTTTCTGGCTTGCAGGCTACTCTCTGTATTTTCACATGGTAAAGAAAGAAGAAAAAGAAAGAAAGAAAGATAGGAAGGAAGGGAGGAAGGAAGGAAGGGAGGGGAAATAGGAGGGGAAATAAAGACAGGGATTTCCCTGGCGGTCCAGTGGTTAGGGCTTGGCACTTTTGTGGCCTAGGGCCCGGGGTTCAATCCCTGGTCGGAGAACTAGAATGGGGGAGAGAGAGATCTGAGCATGAAAGAGCACCCTCTTGTGTTTCTTCTTATAAGGACACTAATCCCATTCATGAAGGCTCCATCCTCATGCCTTAATTACCTCCCAGAGGCCCTCATCTCCAAATATCATCACGTTGGGAATTAGAGTTTCAACATGTGAATTTTGGGGGACATAAACAGTCCTGTATTTATGGCTGATTCATGGCTAAAAATGCAAATGAAACCTATCTCTATTTGCAGCTGCCACTATGTATATGAATGTATGTTATGTGTCTGATATTCTCCTACCTCTGGATGGTATTACCAAATTAACAAAGGAGATTTATTTTAATTGACTTAGAGAAAATAAGCACTTATATAAATTAAGTATCACTCAAACTCTCAGAAATGTGGGAACTAACCCAAATGATCTTCAAATTCACATCATTTGGGTAAATCTTTGTTAAATAAGACTACTCTAATATTACTGGTTTAATAAAAACCTTCTTTACCTACAATCATACATTTTTATTCTACTTGGATTTTCTAGTCGAAGCTACTATTATATTTACTAGATGTTTAAGATTATAAAACTTATAGATTTGATTCTAATCAAATTAAGTCATTACTCTGGCCAACTTTATTTCAACAATGATTATGTTTTATGATAAACCTGTCAAAATAGTCTCCAAAATCTTTTTTGCTTACTTGCAACCTTAAAGCTTTACTAAGTTAAATGATAGATATTCATTAAATATCTAGATCACTTCCAAATAAGATAAAATACTGAAACATTAAGTACTGAACATAAGTTTATATACTTTTGACTTCTTATTTTTACATAAAGACTACAGATACTTGGACCTGTTAATAAACATGTTCTTTTGCCACACTGGGAAATTGTGCTATGAGGAAGCATATGTCTCTTGAAATTGTGAGATGGTATATCATAATTTTTCTTATCAACTACAGAATGCTGGTATATCACAGACAGTTCACAATTGTCTCTTTCCTAGTTTTCTCTGGAAAATAAAGATTACTAAGGGTTGAAAATTATAATCAATATATGTAAGTGGAACCAACGGAAATAATAAGAGCAGAGGAAAAAACTCTGTGCAAAATGTGCCAGGAAAGTAGGATATGTTTTTGATAAGAAAAAGTATACAATGTATTAAGGATCTGTTTTCGTTAAGAAAAGAGAGAGTAATTTTGTCCTGAGTTAGTTGATTCAAGGTTGTTTAAAGGTTGTTCCAGAATGAGAAAGAGGAAGATGTAGGACAAGAACTAGATGGGTCTAGAAAGTTGTAAAGGGTCTGTGATAGAGAAAGAGAGAGAGAGAGAGAGAGAGAGAGAGAGAGAGAGAGGGAGAGAGAGAGAGAGACTATTTAATCTCATATGGTCAAGCTGGATAAGATTAAATTGATTTATTATAAGATTTTTAAATGAGCTTTAATATCAGTAGTGTACTAATGCAAAACTAGAGTGTGATTTTTCTCTCTTAAAGACAAAATGTGTTGGATTGTTGGTCTGTTTTTTTTTTTTTTTTTTTTTTTTGCAGTACACGGGCCTCTCACTGCCACGGCCTCTCCCGTTGCGCACCACAGGCTCCGGACGCGCAGGCTCAGCGGCCATGGCTCACGGGCCCAGCCGCTCCGCGGCATGTGGGCTCTTCCCGGACCGGGGCACGAACCCGTGTCGCCTGCATCGGCAGGCGGACTCTCAACCACTGCGCCACCAGTTTAGCCCCATCAAATTTTTAACCATGGTCATTTTAAGCCTTTTATTATTCATGAATAGTTATTGCTTTACTCTAATGCTTACCTGAAAGCTCTTACAAACAGCTACAAGCCAGAATGCTTCATATTCAACGAAAGGGACTGTCTCAGGCCCATAGAAAGGACTATGGCATGTACTCTGGGGTATAGGCTTCTGATGGTATTAATAACTTCGAGATGATACCACTGGATTGGGTAAAGAACTCTAGTTGAAACTGCTACTAGATCAAGTAGAACAAGAATTAATTACATGGGACACATGAAGAATGATTATAATTTTTATGATTAAAATTTTTTAATTTTTATATTTATTTTAATTTTATTATATTTTATGAAATAAATAAATTTTATATATTTATTTAAATTAAATTTATTTTAAATAAATATTTTATTATATTTATTTTTTATATTTATTGTAAAAATTGTATAATTTTAATAAAATTTTTAAAATTTATGATTAAATTTTTATAATTTTTGGGGAACATTGCTGGTTCTTTAATGTTATATCTTCTGGATATAAGGAACCCCTTTCTTTTTTCTCTTAGGGTATCTATAACTTACAACAATTTAGTATATTAAATGTTTTTAAACAAAATTGAAACATTTATCTTTTTCCCCCTTCTTGCTCCTTCCAGAATTCAGATACCCTATTGAATATTCTTATTTTCATGGTAATATCATTATTTGCATAAGTTAAATAAGAACCTGTCTTCCTTTTAACAGTATATAGCTGGAAAAATTGGTTATATAACCAAGGTTTTGACTGGAATGCCATATTTGAGAATGATGTACATAGAATCAAATATTACCAGACAGTTTTAAGGAAATAAAGTTGACTTTATAGAGCCATTGCTTACAAAGCTCTCTTGGAAGAACTGGCCTATTCTCTGAATTACAGGATTCCCAGCCTGACAGGTGAGTAAGGAAAGTCACTTTCTGGAAGATGCAGGAAACTTAGGATATTCTGGGGACCTTGAGGAGAGAGGATTTCATCTAAATCTATCGACAGTGTAGAGAGTTGATGGCAAGTTCTTGGCTTGCTTCCTAGTCTCAAGTACACTTTTAAAAGTCCAATCTGAGATTCTTTATGAGAAGAAGTTCCAGCAAAGAGAACTTTAAAAGACCTATGTAGTCAGTTACCATTCTTGCTGCACTTATGTAAATAAGCAGGCCAAATCCAATGAAACCAGACTTATTTTGCAATCAAAAATAATCTTACTTTGATTATCTTTAATGAAAATAGGTGATTGTAGGGAGAAATTACATGTTTCAATGGAAAACTATAACCCACCCTTGAGGGTTTTCAGATTCTAGTCTTGTTCCTTGTCTTTGAGCTATTTTTCATCTTTTTGTAAACTGGATCTTGCTGTCTTGTTTGTTTCATCAGTAATTAACACTTCCAATTTTTCTCCCACCCTCCTGACTTGACATAACTGAGAACAAAAACTGTCCTTTTCTAGAAACACTGAAAGTGGAAGTTGGCTTGATAGAACTTCAAAGGATCTATCACAACAGGGCAGGCCACCCAGAGTTTACTGGAACACCTAAGTCTTCCATGCTCTGCTCCAGAAGTTACCAGACTGTGTACGAGCTGTTAGCGGAACCACTGACCGAAACTGCCCTCCCTGGCCAGGCATGATAGTAACCACTTGCATGAGTTATCTTACAGCAGGAGGTCCTGGTAAGGAACATGGAAGTGACAAGCTACCACCAACCTGAAGAATTTGGGAAAGGTCAAAATGAGAGTCCCTATGTCCTACCAACCTCCCAGAATCCTTCTCTCTGGGATCTATCTTGGCTGAGTGATGCGTGCACCAGCAGGAAGGACCCTGAGTAAGAATGATTGGCCAGAGAAAACCCGGAAACTAACCCCATTCCCATAAAACCTGAGACTGAGAGCCACGTGGCAGAGCAGTCCTCCTGGGTTCCCTTACCCTGCTGCTCTCTGCCTGGGCACCCCTTCCCAATAAAGTCTCTTGCTTTTTTCAGCACATGTGTCTCCTCCCACAATTCATTTCTGAGTGTTAGATAGGAGCCCACTCTCAGGCCCTGGAAGTGGTCCCCCTTCCTGCAACAACATTACCACTGACCATCCTCACTAAAGATGCTTCAAACCCAACATCTAGAAGTCGAAACTGAGCTGAAACCTGTGGGGCCCTCTGGGGTACAAAACTCTGTGTCCCCTTGTTTGCAGAAAAAGGCTTTAGTCTCCTAGGTCTTCCTTGAGTTCCAAAGAGCAGATTCAAGCGGTTAACTAATTAGGGAAGTGAGGGAATGAAGAAATAAAGGAAAAGCAGTCAAGAAACTGTAGTTCAGCAATAAAACAGTCCTAGTTTTCTACTCAAGGGATATACATAACAATCTGACACACATCTGAGTTGTTGTGCAGAAACTAAGACCACCACCCAGGTGGAGGATGGTGACTACATGCAGACCTCAAGCACTAGACTCCCGACTGGTTGGAACCAGAAGTTTGATAATTGAGATTCTTGAAACTTTACCCTGAGACCTCACCACCAACCAATCAGAAGAAAGTCAGGCACCCTGTAGCTCTCACCACAAGTGTTGCTTTTAACAACGCTTACCTGAAAGCCATTGGGGATTTCAGGTCTTTTGAACATGGTCTGCCTGTTCCTCTTGCTTGGCCCTGTGATAAACCTTTCTCTGCTCCAAACTCCGAGGCTTCAGTTTGTTTGGCCTCACTGTGCGTTGGGAAGACAAACTTGTGCTCGACGACAGAATCTCAACGGGTTGCCTTCTGGACTCAGAAACCGCACTTATAGTCTGCTTCAACCATTAATCTTTTTTTTTTTTTTTTTTTTTTTTGCGGTACACGGGTCTCTCACTGTTGTGGTCTCTCCCGTTGCGGAGCACAGGCTCCGGACGCGCAGGCTCAGCGGCCATGGCTCACGGGCCCAGCCGCTCCGTGGCATGTGGGATCTTCCCGGACCGGGGCACGAACCCGCGTCCCCTGCAACGGCAGGCGGACTCTCAACCACTGCGCCACCAGGGAAGCCCCAATCTTTTATTTTTTATTCCTCTTTCTAATCCATAGTCTTCACTCCCTTTGGAGATCTTTTACCTCACAACTTCTAACCTGACTCTCCACAGCAATCAGCCTAGTTTCTTTTCTTGTGTGTAAAACATCTAGTGTAGTTTCAGAGGGAAATGTGGAGACCCTTTTGGACCCCCAGAATTAGTATAAGCACTGTTTTACAGTGAAAACTTTAAAACATTTAAAGTGAGCACAGTCGATACAGAAGAAATCTGAATTTTCTTTATCTGCCCAAAGCAGAGCCTCCTGAAAATATAGGAGCTATTGACCCACCTCCTAGGGAGTTTCCTGAAAATTCACTTGCTGACAAGACAGACTGCCCATTACCTTTAGAATCAAGAAGCAATAGAAACTTCCATACTCTCCCAACTGAAGCCCTAACAAACCCCTCTTCTGTTAAATTGAATTGATACATATTTACACTTCCCTTTGAGCTATTCCTTGAGTTTTCTATTACTGCAAATTCCTGTGTGCATGTTTGAAAATAAGCCTTGTCTTTTCTTCTGTTAATCTATATTTCTTTGTTTTTTCTGTTAAATTTTCAGGCCCCCAACCACTGGATCCAAGTTGAAAGAGGAAATGTTTTCCTCCCAGTGTTACAGAGTCCAAGCTCGCTCTGCTCGCCGCACGACAGGCCAATGAATCGGAGACGAGGTGTTGAGGCAAAGAAGACGACTTTATTCGGAAAGCCGGCAGACGGAGAAGATGGCAGGCTCATGTCTCCAAGAAACCATCTTAACGGGGTTTGGATGCCAGTTTCTTTTATAGCGCAGAGAGGCGGAGGAGATGGGGAAGTAAAGTAAAAAGGCCATAAGTTTTGCAAATATCCCCCGGAATGGCCAGCCTCGGGGAGGGGATGTGTTAATTTCTTCTCTCCTGCAGCCAGCCACAGGTGGGCGGGGTCAGATCGTCTCCCTGCGAGCTGATTGGAGGCACTTTAGTTTAACATTCAGGCAGAAGGGAAGGGTTCCCTGAGGCAGGCTGTTATGTACTGTTAAAATGACAACAAAAGCAACGAAAAGCAAAGGTTGAAGTCGAAGAAACTGATCCAGCATGGAGTCCGATTTAGCTCTTCCCTGTTACACCGGTAGAGTCACAGGAACACACTCTGAGTTAAGGCCCCGGCGGGGATGAGTTCCCTGTACCCGCTTCCTCCACACCACACACACCCTGAGGGGAGGAGATGCCTGTGGCAGGAGAGTACCATCAAGGAAAGAACTCCGGAAAGCCCAATATTTCAAGGGCAGGTTGGGTAGAAAAAGCCACAGAAGAGCCAGAAAATAATGAAGGGTTATATTGATGGGAGATAATGACCAATGGTTCCAAGTGTGGAGCACCTAGCAAGGGCCAAGCAGTGTGCTCAAAGACTTTACAAACACCTAATTTGCTCCACAAGGCCGGTCAGATTTACACATTATGGATGAGACAACACATTTATGAAGGCTGGGTGAATTGCCCGAATTCACATAGCTAGTGAGGTCAAGATGAGAATTTGAACTCTTAGAGGCTTTAATCATGGTAGTTAGTTGAATAGTATCCCTTGCCATTCATGTCCAGAACCGCAGAATGTAATCTTATTTGGAAATAGGGTTTGAAGAAGTGGTCAAATTAAGATGGAGTTGGGGAATTCCCTGGTGGTCCAGTGGTTAAGAATCTGCCTTCCAATGCAGGGGACGCAGGTTTGATCCCTGGTCGGGGAACTAAGATCCCACATGCTGCGGGGCCACTAAGCCCGCATGCCGCAACTACTGAGCCTGTGTGCTCCGGAGCCCGCGCACCACAACTAGAGAGAAGCCCACGTGCCACAATGAAAGATCCAAACTAAGACCTGACGCAGCCAAAAAAAAAAAAAAAAAAAAAGTGCAATCCTCTTAAATCCTACAGCCTGAGATGCCTAGTTTTAGTGACATTCAAAAAACCATAATCTATGAACTAAAATTAATTGAAAAGGAATTTCAATCGTTACTGCCTCTCTTCAAGAACATTAAGAAAGATCCATTTCAAAACCCACGGCAATACTTATTAAAATTCCTTTCCCTCTCCTACTCAATTATGCTCTACCCAAAACTGCCCTTGAGACTCCTGTCAAATCCTTTCAAAAACTCTTCCCCAACTTCCAGCTCCTGTGGCTTTTCTGTTTCTCTTCTTCCTTGTTCTTTATTATGTAGATTAATTTTGCCTTGCTATTTTATTTTGTTTAAAGTTTCTTTTCTGCTTGGCCCATTACCTTGTAATTCACCATAAGGAAAAAGAGCCCAGGAATTAAGCAAGTAAGACTCTCTCTTCCTTCTTCCCTCCTCTTTTGCAGCATCACCTTCATGACAATATTACAAAACCTCTGGGACCGGTAGGCAAAGAAAGAATTCTCCAATGTGGGAATATTGGGAGTGCTCACACTTTGATAAACTTATTCCTGTTACACAATTATATAATTCCGCTTTGTCCCAAGGTTTCTTTTTTTTTGAAATTACTAAGCATCAAATGCCTTTGTATATAATTATCCCAAAGTGCATCTGAACACACACATCACACACACACTCTCAATCTCTTTCTTCCTCTCCCTCTCTGGTCCCCCAGTGATAAAAAAAATTTCCTTTCTCTGTGCCACTATGGAAACTAGGGAAGCTTCCAAGAGAATATGAATTAGACAAAATACTTAGAAGACCTATTTCAAGTCCTGGTTTACACAATGACTATAGTCCACTTCTAAAAACATAATTAAATTTGGTTATCTTTCTGACAGCAGATGGAAGACAAACAGCTGTCTTCAAATATTTGAACTGTAACTTTATGGAAATACAGTAGGCTTAATCTATATCATCCCTGAGGTGGAAACCAGAAATAATGAGTGGAAGTTACATAAAGGCATATTTCAACTCAATATAAATAACTTTCTAAATATTTAAAGATATTCAGTAATGAAAAGTGTTATTTTGAGAAATGGTGCATTTTGGGGATGTGTAAAAAGAAACTGGACAATTCTTTGACGATTGTAGGGAATTGTTCAAGCACGGGGTAGGACTTGGACTAGATTGGAAGCAGCATACTGCAGTGGTTAAGAGCCGGCATTCAAAGCATTGTTTGACCACTGACCAGTTATGTGGTCTTGGAGAAATTATTTATCCATTCTAATCCTCAGTCTTTTCATCTGTTAAGTGTTATATAATATTGTAATATGTATATGTTATATATACACATATAATAGAAGATATAACATGTATATTATACATATGTAGATATATACATGCAATATAATATCAAGTTGTTTGAAATGAGATGATGATTAAATGAGATGATGGAAAGTATATGGCACAGAGTAGATAATAAATAATCGTGGCTATTATTATAGCCATTATGTCATTTATATATTTATGCATATAGGTGTATATTTATCAGAATATATTCCCAGGTATATTAACAGGTATTATGAGAATAAAAGTTCGGTTCAGTCAGTTTGGAAATATATTTCTCACAGAGTTTAAACAGGTTCCTTTGCTGTAGGATTTTTCAGATCCTTTAATGTCTTGATGTACATCATGAAGTTCTAAAATGGCAATAACACATGAAAGATTTTTTTCCAGCTTCTTGGATTATGGTATCATTTTTGTTTCTGGTCTTCAAAGATAGTGTTGCCTGGAATTCACCTTGGGAAAGGCTAGTTTGATGGATTATAATTTCCCTTCCTCCTCAAGTCTCTGTGTTTCTTTGATTCTTCTGCTTAAGGATTCTCACAGTTTTCTTCATTATCTCCTCAAAGTTCTTGAATCTTAAGAACTTTGGATTTACAGGGAGAAGTGCTTCCCAAGGTCTGACCATAGGATGAGTCTTCCAGTCAAGGAGAGCACTGAGTTCAGTGTCTCATGTGTAGTCAAGTCTCAAAATAAGTTTATTGAATACTGAACGGATTTTCATCTGGCTGGTGTAGAGGAGGAAAAAAAATTTGTTTCCCTCTACCTATCTTAGGTTTATTGGCTGGGGTCCTGCCAATTAGACTAACAAAAGATTAATAAGGGAAAAATAAACAATTGTTTATTAATGTGTACATCATGCACACAGTGCATGAATAACTCAAAGGGGTGGTTGGAACTTGGGCTTATCTTGCATTTTAACAAAAGATACATAATTTTGTAGAGAAGTGACAAGACAAAGAAAAGGACTGATCTTCTAGGGGTAGTAAATTGTGGGAAGGCAAATATATGAGGAAACCAATGGTAGATAAGGCTTAGTTAGTGAGGTTTGTTTGTATAGACTTTTTCCTAGGGCTGTCTGTCTCTGATGATAAGGTTGTTATTCCCTTCTTGGTAGGGAGGTGGGTGGGGGAGACCTTCAGGATGGGAATTTGTGTTCTGCCTTCTGTTAGACAAAAGGAGGGCAGAGAGCTTATCCTGTGTCTTTTTGTTAATTACCTTTGGCTCAAAATAATTCTTATGCCAGAGTGGCATATTTTGAGGGGGCATACTGTGAACCCCTTCACTGGGGCAGGCGGGCAAGGTTCTACATGGAGGCAAGGGAATAAGCTACAATGTAAACTCTAATAAATTTATTTATTTACTTATTTATTTTGGTTGCATTGTGTCTTCGTTGCTGCACGCAGGCTTTCTCTAGTTGCAGCAAGCGGGGGCTACTCTTCGTGGCAGTGCGTGGGCTTCTCATTGCGGTGGCTTTTCTTATTGCAGAGCACGGGCTCTAGGCGTGTGGGCTTCAGCAGTTTTGGCTCACAGGCTCAATGGCTGTGGCTCATGGGCTCTAGAGCGCAGGCTCAGTAGCTGTGGCGCATGGTCTTAGTTGCTCCTTGGCATGTGGGATCTTCCTGGACCAGGGCTCGAACCTGTGTCCCCCGCATCGGCAGGTGGATTCTTTTTTTTTTTTTTTTTTTTAGGTGGATTCTTAATCACTGTGCCACCAGGGAAGTCCCTACAATGTGAACTCTATAAGGGAAAAAGCCTATAATAGTGCCTGACACATATTAAGTGATCAATAAGTATGTTTTTTGTTTTTTTAAATTACTTGTTGAATAAATGAATGGGCTGATATATCTACTTGAATGTACTAAAGACACATTAACCTTAATTTGCCCAAACCAAACTCATGCTCCTCTCATCCCCTGCTCCCCTAAATCTGTTTCTCTGCCAGTGTTCCCTGTCATGGGAAACAGCACCACTATCCATCCTGCTACTCAAACTAGAGTCTGAAGTCATCCTCGATGCATCCCATCCTTCACCATCCTCCCACTTCTAACTGACCACCAAGCCCAGTTATTCTCTTTATACCCTTTGACTCCATCTTCTTTATTCCACTTCTGCCACTATTACCTAGACCAAGTCACCATTCTCTCTTGCCTGGACTACATTAGTAGCCTTTGAACGAGTCTTTTATGAAGCTATGGCCCAGTTGCAATCATTCTTCCTCCTTCAAACAGCAGGATCTTTTCAAAACACACATCTGATCACCTACCACTATCTAATCCCAACAAGACAAAACACAACAAAACAAGCTTTCTTCAATGGTTTTCACAGAGATCAAAATTCTTATGCGGTCAGCAAGACCCTATAAAGACAGTGCTTCAGTTACCCCTCCAGCCTCACATTCCTACGTTTTACATACTAGCTACACAGAACTTCTCTCACTTCTTCAGATGCATCCCATTTCCTCTTGAGATCTTGCATGTGCTCCTCCCTGGCCTTTTTGACATTGTAACTCTGGCCCTTCCCTCATGGTTTAGTCCATTCTCACATCCCCTGGGAAGCCTTCCCTAACCTCTGTGCCAAGTCGATTCTCCATGAACCTGACCTTTGTAACACTGTCGCAGTTGTCATTTCACATTCATTTATGAGATCTGATGTCAGTCTCCCAAGCTAGGTCTCCTTGACAGCAAATACTTTTCTATCATCTAAAAGGGGGCTTATCCTGCGGTAGCAGATCCTGTGGTAGCACTCAAATATTTGATAGATAGATGCATGGATAGACTTTTAAAATACTTTGAACAGAGGTTTAATGCACGTATGGAAAAGTGAACATAACATATGTGTTCAATGAATTTCCACGAAGTGATGGATAGACTTGTAAAAAGTTTCCTTGAAAGGTTTTGGATTCTTAAACTTAGCTGAAGAGAAATGTTGTCTAAAGCTAGCTATAGCAAGTGAGCACTAGAGGGCAATAGAGACAAAGGAATGAAGACTCAGCTCTACCAGGCTGTGATCCAGGAGAGCAGTGGATGCCCTGCAGTTTCTCAGAGGTGCAAAGGATTCTGGGAAACTCTATGGCCAACCAGACATGTCTCTGGAGGCCAGAGGCCAAAGCAGCCTCCTTTGAGATGCTGAGCAAGCAGGGAGATGCCTTATTATTGCCGTTGCGTAACTGTGCTTGTCAGTACCCTTTAGGTACAAGGATAGCACGTGTGGATAATATTAGTAATACTCAGAGATATCAAGGAGACAGAGATATGTCCCAGCAGTCACATAAAAGAGGGGCTCAAAGAACTGGAGTGAGCTGCAACAATGACCTGGCCATCTTGTCACCCCTGAAGAGTGGGCATCTGCCCCTCCTTAATCTTGTGATGCTGTTGTATTCATGACTCTTCTGTCTCTGCTTCTTTTTCCAATGGTTCTCCCTCTATTTTTGACTTCCAGCTACTTCCTCTGCACTTCTGCTGCCTTTCTCCAGCCCTCCACCCCCAATTACCTTACACCAAACTCTGTTTTGAGCCGCTGACTAGTAGTGATCAGGTAGTGATCAAGTAATCATCCGCCATCCGTCTGGTTGTAAGTGACCTTGTGTCCAGCATGCTATAATCAGCAGTGTGGACAGGGTACAAGCCCATACAACACTAACCACCACAGCTTTATGGAAGGAACTCCCCGTGGCCTCTCTCTCAGGAGGAGGACAAGTGCTGACTTATTCTCCAAAACGCTTGACGATGAATTAAAAGCACTACCAACCCATTACCAACGCAGCTAAGCAGTCTCAGGCTACTTCCTTTAATCATTAGTCTTATTAGTTACTGAGTATACTCTACCCTCTGTTCATTCTGGTCTAAAGGACTATGAGGCTAACATAGGCTAACATGTTTGAGTCTAGATTAGGGCACTTGCAAACTGGGTGTCTTTGTGATCTCGGGTGGCCTCGGCCTGCCGCAGCTTGAAACAGGATTTCGGTTCCCCAGCCAGAGTTTAAAGTCAGGCTGCGGCTGTGAGAGCGCTGAATCCTGGTCACTAGACCACAACAGCTAGTGGCCAGTGACAAGGCCCTGGCCCATCAGCTGTGTAGAAATGAATTTCCACAGAGAGATGGAAAGTAGTGAAGCAAGTAAAGTGTTTATTAGAGGAAAAAGAGCACCTGTGAATAGGTGCACAGGGTGGGCTCAGAGTGAAAGTCGCGCCCTCGTGGTAGTTTGAATCACTTATATGGGGCATTACTTCAGGGTTTCCTTTGGCCAATCATCTTGCTTTGCCTGGTTCTGAGTCTGTATTTGGTTTATCTCAGGGTCCTCCCCTGTGTGCGTGAGCATCTCTTAGCCGAGATGGATTCTAGCAAAGAGGCCTATGGGTAGGTTGACATCACTCCCTTTTTGATCTCCACGGAGCCTTTCTGAACATGTATAGCCGGGAAGGTCTCCTTGACCTCAAGAATGAGAAATATGTGGTCTCTTAACTGGGCAGGGCTCAGCTCTTCCTCGTCTTCATTTTGGAGTATCTGTCCACAGGGGACAAACTCCAGCTGCTCAGCCTGGGGCCCATCTATCTCCTGCCTCACTTGGGCAAGTCACTTAACCTCTCTGAGCCTCAGTTTCCATTTCTGTACAATGGGGGTGATCATTACCTTCCTTAGGATTAAGGTGAGAGCTCTTTTCAAGTTGTAGAACACTGGATCAGTGGCTCTCAACCTCAGCTGTACATCAGAACCACTGTGGTACTTTAAAAACATACAGGTGTCCAGTCCCTACCTCTAGAAATGCTGACTTAGAGGTCTGGTTTGATGCTTGGGTTTAAAATACTCCATAAGTGATTTCATTGCACATGCTAAGTTAAGAATCTTTGCAATTCACAAAAGATAGATGGTATTTTTATTACCTAGTACAACCAAAGTGCTGAGGCATGACTCCTGGCCACTCAACTATCCCCTGGTCATCATTCTTGGCAGAAATTGGCCTGCATTAAAGTACACGATTGCATCAGGTACCCTGCTCTGGAGCATATAGACAAAGACTCCTTGAGGCCAGTGACCTTAGGCAGGATGAAAGTCATGGGTAGGGCATGTCAATGATGAAGTGGTGTATACTCCTAAGAGCAGACATTTACAGCTCAGGTGAGTTGAGGTCCAAGTTCAGGGCATACCTGTGGAGGGAACAAAAATTCTAGGGAAAGTCAGGCTGAATGAAGGTGAGTTCAGGCCCTCTTCTCTTGGGAAGGAGGAGTTTCAACATCTCCTAAAGCCCCACCACCATGTCCTTTTTAATGAGCTGGCTCAGAAAAACCTGATTTCCACCCGTGAAAACACAGATTAAACAAAAATCAATTCCAATTTAAATGCATTCCAACCTTTCATATTGTAGTGGTAGAGCTAATTGCTCTGAATTGTCATATGCTGTAAGGCAGAAAGGCATCATTAAAGTACTAAAAATTCTTTCCATGAAATGGATTTGTGCCAGAGAGAGAAGGCCACTGATGAGTTCTTCTGAAGTAGGTTGTATTGGATATGGATATATTTTTCAGGTATCTTTGGGAAAAACTCTCAAATTTGCAAGAGGGGACACTTTGTTGGAGCTTGCATAAGTTCTTAACAAACAGCGATTGCAGGGGTCTGTGCTTTGGAGGCTCATCGACCCATCCCTTCATTCATTCTTCTTTCATTAATTCCTTTTGTTAATTTGATGGATATTCTGTGCTTACCATATGCCAGGCTTTGTGGTGACCCTGGGGATCCAGTGGTGAGCAAAAGAAGACATAATTTCATTCTTTATGGTGTTTATAGCCTAGTAGGGATGCTAATCGAATAAATGTGTGAAATTCCAACTGTGACAAATATATTGGAACCAAAAATGGGGGAGTTTGACTGAGGGATGTCAGGGAAAGTTTGCTCTGAGAAAAGCTTTGTGTGTGTTGAGATCACCAGATCTCAAGGATGAGGAGGTGTTAACCATGCGGAGGGGTCAGCATGTGCAAAGGCCCTGTGGTGGAAGGATGTTTGACTACTGGGAGTAGAAGGTCAGTGTTCCTGGAGTTCAGAGAGAGACAGGCATGGGTGTGAGATGAGATTGGAGAGAGAATGAGAGGCCACACTGTGCTGGACATTAGGCCACAGTTATGCTGCTGGTCTTTATCTTGAGAGCAATAAGGACCCTCTGACACGGCTTTCATTAACATGGGGTGTGATGGAGGAGGATGTGTTATGGCCACAATGAGGTGAGACCAGTTAGGAGGTTATCACTGTCCCTGGGCAGGAGATGGGGACTCCCTAGGAGGCTAGACCAAACAGAGACCGATTCCCTGCTCAGAGCAGACTGGGTGCTTCTCCCAAGGCTGGGCGTGTTGGCAGTTAGTCCCTCTGGAGGCTGGGAGGCCACATACACTGAACAATGCCTCCTCCTTTCCTGTGTTCTTCACTGCATCTAGGGACTGCACAGCAAGTCTGCACCAGCTCCTCCTGCCTCAAAGAGGAGTGAGAAGAGAATGTGCTTTTAGCAACTGTATTTGCTTTTGTGATTTTAGAATTCATTTGAAGTTCCTGAAGACATCTTGGTGGATGTGAGCCAAAGCATTTGAATAACAGCCTGGAACTCATGAGATGAGCCCAAATAAGACAGAATCACTTACTTTTTCTTTTTCCAAGTATGCGTGCAATTCACTTATTAAAAATCATCCATGTGGGAATTCCCTGGTGGTCCAGTGGTTAGGACTCTGCGCTTTCACTGCCGAGGGCCCGGTTTCATCCCTGCTTGCGGAACTAGGATCCCACAAGCAGCATGGCATGGCCAAAACAAACAAATAAACAAACAAAACAAAACAAATCGAAAAAACACCTACTAAGAGATATTAGATGAAAATTTAGGAACACGATGTGATTGGCCATATTTTAATCTACATTAGTTTCTTTTGTTTGTATCATTAAAAAAACACTTTACTGAGCTATAATTCACATACCATAAAGTTCGCTCTTTTTTTTTTTTTTTTTTTTTTTGCCGTACGCGGGTCTCTCACTGCTGTGGCCTCTCCCGTTGCGGAGCACAGGCTCCGGACGCGCAGGCTCAGCGGCCATGGCTCCACGGCATGTGGAATATTCCCAGACCAGGGCACGAACCCGTGTCCCCTGCATCAGCAGGTGGACTCTCAACCACTGCGCCACCAGGGAAACCAAAGTTCACTCTTTTAAAGTGTTCCATTCAGTGGTTTTTAGTATAGTCATAGGGTTAGGCAAATATCCATTTAAAAAATAGTGTCAATTTTTCCTTTCATTAAAAAATTTTGTTTATTTAGTTTACAAACTTTCTGCTATAGAAAACTTCAAACTTCTATATAAGTAGATGAAGCTCCTAGTACTTAATACCCAGCTCCAGCAGTTATGAACCCAGGCCAATCTTGTTTACCTGTACCCTCCTTCTCCACTGGGTGCTTTTGAAGCCAATCTCAGATGTCATTGTCATTTCAGCTGCAAATATTACACTATGACTCTTTTGTTTAAGAAAATAAGAATATTACTATCCACTAAAAATACGAAAAATAATTCCTTAATATCATCAAATATCCAGTGAAATTTCCCTGTCTTCTTTCTCTCTCTTTTTTTCCTCCCTCCCTTCTTTCCTTCCTCCCTCCCTCCCTGCCTCCCTCCTTTCCTTTCGTTTTCTCTTTTTCTTTTATTTAAACAAATGGTTTGTTTGGAAGGCAGCTACGCTCACAGCTATACCACCAGCACTGCACACAAGAGGTCTGTTTGAATCAGAATGCAAGCAAAGCTCATATACTGTCTGTGGTTGATGTATCTCTTAAGTCTCTTTAATTTACAGATTCCTCCTCTCTCTTTTTTCCTTTGCAATTTATTCGTTGAAGAAATTGTGTTATTTACTCTATCGAATTTCCCTAAAGTATTTATTTATTTAAAAAATGTTTATTTTTAGTATCAGGCCAAAGTAGAAGGGAGAACAGAGTTTGGAGCATGGATTTTGGAGACTCACGTGTATCTTGGTTCAGCTCTGGCTCTGTGCCTTTCTTGGTGTGGCCCTGAAAAACAAATCCTCTCCCTCAGTGGGCAAAGAAGGGACATTATCTTGAAGACTAAGTTGGATAATGCATGGAAAGTGCATGGCACACAGAAGGTGCTCAATAAATCCTCCTCCTCTTCTTTTTATAATTTATAATGTAATTTATGTTATTTATATTTATCACACTATACTATATTATATTTTTTATATCATTATGTAACAGTATATAATTATGTATATACATATAATATGATTTTTATATAACTATAAAATAAATTTTATGATTATTTTTTATTTTTAGCATTACTTTTATTTTCACGTGGAGACAGGAGTCATCAATCCTCAGCCCTGGCTCATCTTGACCTGAGAAATTGGTGGACAGTTATTCTCTGAGAGTTTAAAGGATGGCTGGAAACCTGGGAAGCATTGTACCTGGGAGTATAACTAGAAACAGAGTCTTCTGCAGACCTGAGAGGAGTTCTTCATTATTACTCACCCTGGTACCACCTTTTACCATGTTCTTGGCCCTGCTGTGATGTCCATTGTCATTAGGTAGTCTGCAGTCTCCTGAGACATGGGAAGGCAGGTGATAAACGAATCCATGCTGCAGTATTAGCCATCCAAATCTTGTCCCTTCAAGGAACATTTAAAAAAAGAACTTAGAAGAGGGTAATATTGAATCTAGACAAAACTATCTGGGAATATTGGGGAATATTTAGGCACTGTGAGATTTGGAGGGAGGGAAATTTTTTTGTGTAGGGGGCAGTCAAATCCTATCACAAAGGTAATCTTTGCATGAGAGCTGCAAAGATAATTGCCTTTATATAAATTCATTCATTCATGCATCCATGCAGCCATTAATCCATTCATCAGCCAACATTTATCTCCTATGTGAATAAACAGACAATGCCTCTTAAATTAGGTCTAATGCCCATGTGGTCTCTTGACTCCACTCTACACCTGTTTGCAGAGAATCTCCAGCCTGAATATGAATTCAGGTGCATCTGGGTGACAGAGAAGTGAGATGACCCTAATTCCTCAACAGAGTCCAGTGCTGGACTCTGTGATTTTTCTATCACATGTTCAGAATATAGCTTTCCTTTCATGGCTACTTAATTATTATGGCTCAGAAGACCATAATACTAAATCAAAGTGAAATGCAATTGCTCTGCCAGTTTTCACACCTGCCAGAATTCAGCCGATAACAGCAGGATTCCATGTGCATCTCCAAGTAAGAATTTGCTGTCAGTGACAGGAGGAAGAAAGGAAAAAACCCTTCTCTTTCCACATTTGCCCTGCAGCCAGGTTGACACAACAGAAATGGAAAACAATTGGTACAGGTATAAAATTCTATGACAAAAGGAAAGTTGTGAAATAGAAAAATGGATTTCATGGGGGAAAAACATAACTTCCTCTGACCACAATGTATTTAGGAAAAGAATTCTGTAGTCTGAGACTATTAAGGTCATTAAAAGTTGCAGGTTTTTTTAGGGGGTGGGCACGGAGGCTCTTAACCTACCCTCCCTCACATTCTCCTTCAAATCTATATTAAGGTTAATCATCAATTGAAAGCCAGAAATGATATGGGAAAATCATTCTTTTACAAATGGAAACTATTATAATTTAAAAGGGTGCAAATGAAACCATACATTTTCAGAAGGAGATCAATGAAAAGCACTTTATTAGAAAATATAAATCACTTTTTAATTTCAGATACAACAAGAAAAGAACTCATTTTTTCAGTTTCATTGAAATCGATTGGTACACCTGCAGAGAAAAGCAGCTTTATCATCTCGTTATCAGCCAATTAATATGCAGGTCTAAATGTGAATACTATTCCAGTTAACTAGAAATGGATGATTTTATTGAAGTCTTAATAGACTAGGAAAAGCTGCCTTCCATCCTGCTAAATGAGGTCAGTTGAGAAGAAAAAATCAGAAGTGCATTACTTGGGACGGGTGGAATCTAAAACAAGTTCTCTAACTCTTCGGACTACAGAGAAATGGAAGCAAAGCAACACGTCTGAAAGCAGAGGGACCTGGCATATGGAAGAAAAATCAGAATATTGAGTTTTCTTTTCATTGGAAAAGGGAAATATTTGGGTTTGATTCTGAAGTCTGACACTCTCACTATTCAAAATTTGACAGTCCTTAGTTCTTACTCTCATCTCCATTTTAATCTAAGGGCAAGCAGAATTGTAAACTAGATGAAGTCTGTTTACCACTTCCCATTTTCTTCCTTTTTGTGCTCATTTTCTGCCTTGAGATGTTCTCTCTAACACACAGAAAACCTAGCATCCTCAAGTTCTCTGTACCCCTTCCCCTACCAAAACAGCTAAGCGACCTTGGGATAAACTAATTCACACTGTTACTATCACCAGTGAAATTTTAAAGGAGTGTCATCTAAAGCATGGGTCAGCAAACATTTTCTCAGAGGGCTGGATGGTAAATATTTTCCACCTCACAGGTCATAGGATATCTGCTGCAAGTATTCAACTTTGCCCTTAGAACGCAGCCATAGACAAAACACAAATCATGTGGTTGTGTTCCAGTAGAACTTTATTTACAAAGCAGGCAGTGGGCTGAATTAGGCCTGTGGGCTGTAGTTTGTCAATCCCTGATCTAAAGCAATGGGGCTCTAAGTGGTGGAATGCCAGGTGTCAAGGAAGAGTTGTAGGGAGAAATTAGTTTTTAGAAGATTAGGGGAGTTCAGTTGGCCAGAAGACCTCTCTGACATACTTCAACCACTTTTGATTTTCTTAAAATTCACTTGTTCATTTGTTCATGCATTCATTCAGCCCTCAAACTTTTGATTGAAAAAATAATTACCCCCTCTGTCAGGAGCTCTGTAAGCAAGAACAACTCTGCTCTTTGCTTGGGGTCAGTGGCAACAGTTGCTGCCCCTCAAGATGCTCACTTTGAGTCCTTGCTAACACTCCTGTAGCTGGTTTCAGGCAAGCACCTTCTGATTCCTAATTTCTATGGAATTAGGAATACGGCCCCAAGCACAGGAAATAGGTTCTGCTGCTGGAATGTGTATTCAGACTATGACAAATATGTCTATGATCACGAGACCCATTTTCTACAGTTGAATCAGTACTTAGAGATTAATATGAATTTTGTCCTCCAATAGTTACTTGGCAGGCTTAACCCTCCCAAGATATTGCTATAACTCTGAAAGTTTAAAAAATTACAGAGCATATGGAATGTTATTTATTTATTTTGGAATGTTCTCTTAAAGATTTTTCTAAAATTTATAAATGTAGCTGTTATATTACAGAATGTTAAGAAAACAGAAAGATGAAAGTAACATCATATATAATCCTAAGACCCGGACAACAAGTGGGAAGTGCCTGCCACAGTAACTGGTGCATAATAAGTGCTCAGGAAGTATTTGTTGAATGAATGAATAGATGTATATTTCTTATGAAAATCCAGTGAGTGGCAAGTCTTTATCCAATCCAATGAGTGGCAAGTCTTTATCCTGCAAGGGCGGATTTCATGTTTGGAAATAGCCAATAGCCCTTCTATGTCAAGCGTGTTCATCAAGCTGAGGCTGTCCACTGATCTGAGATTTGACCTTGTACAAGTGGGACCTGTAGATTTGTAGACCTTTAGGCATCTGCTCTAGCTGGAAGGTGTGCCCTGCTGGTCCCTTATCCATACCCAATGTATCCAATTTTTGACACATTGCTTGGATTTGAGGATTATTTTGGTTTTGTGTAGCTGCAACCTTGGTTTTACAAGACTCACCAGTTAATGTAGCTGTGTGAATTTGGGCAAGTCACTTATCTTTCTGGGACTTAATTTCCCAATGTTTCTAAGGAAAGTGTTCAATTAAATCATCATAGAGTCTCCTTATACCACTAAAGTTACTCAATTCTAGAAGTGACCCCAAACAGCCCTACCTCATTTTCACATTTTCTTTTAATTCTTTTGGCCACGCCGCATGACTTGCACGATCCTAGTTCCCTGACCAGGGATTGAACCCGGGCCCTCAGCAGTGAAAGCATGGAGTCCTAACCACTGGACTTCCAGGGAGTTCCTACATTTTCCCATTTTAAAAGCATCCTAGGAAATATGCTAGAAATCCAGGATGTCGCAGTCTCAGGACTGAATAGATATTAGGTTTTATTTCTAAATTAATTTTTAAAGTTATTTATAAAAGTAATACTAATCAATGCAGAAAACTTGAAACACAAGGAGAAATATTAAAAATATTATATATTCAGAATATTGTGTCATTAGCCCACCCAGAGATAATCACTACATATATAGATGAATCTATGTTTACTAAAAAAATATCAATTTTGTCTACAGATAGGAATATATAACATAGAGATTTTAAAAATGAAATTATGCCCTACATGCTTTATAACCTCCTTTCATCGGGCAATATACTGTGAATATTTCCAGTATTTATTCTACTGAATTTTATAAAACATGATTTTTGTAAAAGACTGCAGGGTGTTCCATTGGATATTTAGGACAATGGCAATATTTCCAGATCCAACTTTCCCCTTCTATAGAACAAATCAGCTAGTGCCCACACAGTCCCATGAAACTATATCACCATCCCATATTCTTTTCTTTCCCCTTCTTCTCGTTTTCCTTTCCCCCTTCTCTCTTCTTTTTCTTCCTTCCTCTCTTTCTTCTTCTCCTTCCTCTTTCTCTTCTGTTCCCTTCTCGTATTTCCTCATCTTTTTTTTTTTTTTTGGTGGAGATGCTGAGGATTGAACCTGGGGCCTCATGCACCTAATTTTCATTTGATGTTATAATTGGGCTGGTCATTTGCAGAGATGTCAGGCCAGTAAACAGAGTGTGTGTGTGTGTGTGTGTGTGTGTGTGTTTGATGGCTACACTTCTGGCCTTAAGTCGGATGAGGCATTAAAGGCACATCTTGGAGACAATCTCTGAAAGTCAATCAGTTCTTGGGGAGTCATGACCTCCTTGAAGGTATTCAAGGTGGTAGATATGGGTCTAATATGAGAAGGTTTTCTTTCTTTAGATTAGAGACGTACAGGATTGAATTGAGTCATCTTGAGTGGTGAATTTCCTGTTACTTGTTGCATTCAAACAGAGGCTAACGGACCACTTACTACAGGCATTATTATGTTTCCAGACAAAGAAAATCATGTCTAAGCTAAAAATTTTGGTCCTGCACCAGATTTACCCTGAAGCTCCCCCAAACATTTCAGTCTGGTTACTCCTCTAGGTTAGATTCAATGATCTCTTTTTCCATGTACAGATGGTTCTTCACAATGGTTCGACTTAATAATTTTTTGACTTTACCATGGTGCAAAAGCGATAGGAATTCAGTCGAAACTGTACTTCAGGTTTTGAATTTTGATCTTTTTCCAGGCTAACGATATGAATTATGATCCTCTCTTGAGATGCTGGGCAGCGGCAGTGAGCCACAGCTCCCAGTCAGCGGCATGATCACCAGGATAAAAAACCAATATGCTTACAACCATTCTGTACCCACACAACTATTGTTTTTCACTTTCAGTACAGGATTTTAAAAATTACATGAAATATTCAATGCTTTTTAAAAAAATAAAATAGGCTTTGTGTTATATGATTTTGTCCAACTGTAGGCTAGGATTTATCAAGATATAACCTCACTGTAAGTTGATGAAGATCTGTATTAGATTCTCTGATTGTATGACTCTGTGACATAGGCCTTTATGTAAGGCACCACTATTTAACTTCCCGAAATTGATGCTAATAAAAAACTTGGATGGGAAAGGAGGTTCAACTAATTGCAAATAATGAGATTTCAGTCTATCTGGGAATTTCAATTGTTCACGCTTTCCCTAACCCTCCTTTCTATGGATATGTGATGGGATGTCTTAATGACAAAAGTATTAAATGACACACGTGGAGGCATGTAAGGGAGGATATGCACACACGTTCCAGATGGACAGATGTTAGTCTCTACCTGCACGCTTGAACAAGCCGCTAGGTCCTGTATGAAATGTCACACTAAAGACCCTTTAAATGCCTTGACTGAGCAATTTGGCCTTACCCCATTTTCTCATTTCAAAATGTTTCAGGTTCGTTTTGCTCAGTGAAATGCATGAAAGCTGCTTCTGACCACAAAGACTAATGTGCTGTCCCTTTTATCCCCCAAACGGGCTCCCAATTGGTTCCAGGGAAAGTGATTTCCCCAAACCTGGCTGCCAGCCCTAATTGGCTTGTGTGTGACCCATCTATTTCCACATTCTTGTTAGAGCTGGATGTGGAGTCTCTCAGTCCCTCCCAGGCAGCTGGAAAGGGGCAGTAGATATGAGCAGGCATGCTGGTAGAACCCCTGGAGTTGAGTGGTCCATTCCTGCATTCATGACCGGTTGGATGCAGTAGACCCGATGTGGACCCTGCCTTTGAAACCAGGCAGACATTGGGAAACATTGGAGGAAAATAGACCCCATCTTTCTTCTCCTCTTACTTCTGTCTCCCTCTTGTTTTCTCTCTCTGTCCACTGTCCACAGCAGCAAGAAACTGTACAAACTAGAGCCAGATTGCTTGGGTTTGAACCTAGCTCGGCCATCTAATAGCCATGTCACCTTGGGCAAGCTTCTCAGAATTCCACTGCCTCGGTTTCCTCACCTGTAAAATGGGGACAATAGTAGTACTTTTGTTAATGAATGCAAGTCCTCATGCCCCACGCACAGTGAGGCCAACAATACCAAAACATCAGAGTTTGGAGCAGAGGAAGGTTTATTGCAGGGCCATGCAAGGAGATGGATGGCTTATGCCTTAAAAACCCCAAACTTCTCGAAGGCTTTCAGCAGAGCTCTTTTATAGGAAAGATCGGGGAGGGGCGGGTTAGTTGTTGCAAACTTCTTGGTGTCAGATCCTATGCTCTTGTAGCTGTCCATGTAGGTCAGGTCACGATCAGGTCACGATGTTCAAAATAAATGTTATCCTTGTTCTGCAACTTTTTTTTTTTTTTTTTTTTTTTTTGCGGTACGCGGGCCTCTCACTGTTGTGGCCTCTCCCGTTGCGGCGGAGCACAGGCTCAGCAGCCATGGCTCACGGGCCCACCCGCTCCGCGGCATGTGGGATCCTCCCGGACCGGGGCACCAACCCGTGTCCCCTGCATCGGCAGGCAGACTCTCAACCACTGCACCACCAGGGAAGCCCTGTTCTGCAACTTTTTATCTAAAGGTGTAACATTCTTTTTTTTTTTTTTTAAATTTTATTTATTTTATTATTTATTTATTTATGGCTGTGTTGGGTCTTCGTTTCTGTGCGAGGGCTTTCTCTAGTTGCGGCAAGTGGGGGTCACTCTTCATCGCGATGCACGGGTCTCTCACTATCATGGCCTCTCCCGTTGCAGAGCACAGGCTCCAGACGTGCAGGCTCAGTAGTTGTGGCTCACGGGCCTAGTTCCTCCGCGGCATGTGGGATCCTCCCAGACCAGGGCTCGAACCCCTGTCCCTTGCATTGGCAGGCGGACTCTCAACCACTGCGCCACCAGGGAAGCCCACATTCTTTTTTAAAAAAATTTATTTAATTTATTTATATTTAGCTGTGTTGGGTCTTCTTTGCTGCATGCGGGCTTTCTCTAGTTGCACTGAGTGGGGGCTACTCTTCGTTGTGGTGCGTGGGCTTCTCATTGCGGTGGCTTCTCCTGTTGCGGAGCACGGGCTCTAGGCGTGCGGGCTTAAGTAGTTGTGTACAGTAGTTGTGGCACACGGGCTGTAGCGTGCAGGCTCAGTAGTTGTGGTGCACGGGCTCTAGAGCATAGGCTCAGTAGTTGTGGCTCGCAGGCTCTAGAGCACAGACTCAGTAGTTGTGGCGCACAGGCCACAACAAGAATTTGTTGCTCTGCGGCATGTGGGATCTTCCCAGACCAGGGCTCGAACCCGTGTCCCCTGCATTGGCAGGCGGATCCTTAACCACTGAGCCACCAGGGAAGTCCCTAAAGGTATAATATTCTTAAAGGTCATAGTTTTGAGAAGTATACAAGAAAGGAAAGGGGAGGCATTAAATTCTGTCTCCATGCCTCCTTGCGGCTTTTAACACTTAATAAATCCCATAAGTAAAGTAACATCATTACCCCTCATTTTACTTGTTCAAGGTCCCAAGGATCGACTTTCACCCTCCAAGGTCCAGGCCCTGGCTAAGAGAAGGGGGTCCCTACGTGGGCCAGTTACCTGGCCCAGGAGCATTTGTCCCGCACCCCGTCTGGGTCCTCCTGCCAGTGCCCAGGCCCTGCTGAAGAGGCAGCTCTCAGCTGGCGGTGCCCTCAGGACCAGGTCCCCAGACCTCACCCAGCCGTCATCACTGAGGGAGCCAGGCACGCAGGACCCAGCCAGCCCTCAGGCTCCTCGGGCCCCCCAGATGGCAGAGTAGGACTCCTAACGGCTGAGCGCTAAGGGTCTTGCAATAAAAGTCTCGCCTAATGGACGAGCGCCTCCCCCATTACAATTCTCCCCTTTTCTTTGATACTCCCAGGTCTTGAGGAGAACAGGTGTTGGACAAGAAGGGGAATCATGTTTTGGATAGAGAGGTTAAGCATGAACTCGGCAGAGGAACTCAGTTTTAGGGGGGCTGGATTTCAACCTCCAGTCCTGTTTCATCCTTCCCCAAGTCTTTCAGGGAATGGGGCAAGAGCGAGCTCTCTGGCTAGTGGCTGTGAGCTAACCGCTGCTGGCCCACCCTGCCCCTGTTACACGTTCCTTACAGTGCTGGGAGAACCAAACTGGTTAATGTGAATGCAACACTTAGGACAGGGCCTGGCAAGTCAGGAGGGCTGTTGTGTGTTTGTGTTTGCTACTACTGATTCAAGGAACTCAACACCCACTGGGACCTGAGCAGGGGCTGGGTGCTGGGTGACCACAGCCCTCCAGAGGCTGCAGCAGCTGAGCCCCAGGAGGCATGATTGACGTTTCCTTATTCTCTGTCTCCTCCTTTCCCGTATTTCTTCCCCTCCCCCCTTTCTTCTTTTCTGTTTCTTGTTGCTATGGTAACAAATTATCATAAACTTTCTGGCTAAAACAACACAAGTTGATTATCTTACCATTTTGTAGGTCAAAGTCTCACTTAAAAAAAAAAATCAAAGTGTTGACAGGGCTGCATTCCCTCTGGAGGCTCTCGGGGAGAGTTGGTTTCCCTGCCTTTTCCAGTTTCCAGAGGCTGCCCCCATTCCTTCGCTCATGGCCTCCTTCACATCACTGTGAATTCTGCTCCAACTGAAACATCTTCTCTGACTCTCTTGTTTCCTTATTTCCCATATAAGGACGCTTGTGGTTGGACTGCGCCCATCTGGATGATCCAGGATAATCAATCCACTCAAGATCCTTGACCACACCTACAAAGTCCCCTTTGCCATATAAAGTAGCCTATTCACAGGTTCCAGAGTTAGGACATGGACATTGGGGCGCTGTTATTCTACCGACCACACTCTTCACCTTCTCTTCCTTCCTTTTCAAAATGCTTTTTCTGTTCATAAACTTTCTTGATCTTGTGTGAGGCCTCAGGGAAACTTGGTTCTAGGCCTGACGCTTCCACCAACTTGCCCCACGTGTGACCTTGGGTAAGAACTCCCACCTCTGTAGCACAAGGAGTTGGACTTTTGTGTTAGTTAGGGTTTTCCAGAGAAACAGAGCCAATAGAAGATATATATAAAATAAATGTTTTATGTATATATTGGTTATGATGAATTGGCTGACATGATTACGGAGACTGAGAAATCCCATGATCTGCCGTTTTTTAAGCTGGAAAATCTGGTGATATAATTCAGTCTGAGTCTGAAGGCCTGAAAACAGGCTTTCCAAAGGTATGTATAAATTCTACTCTAAGGGCAGGAGAAAATCCATATCCCAGCTCACGCAGGCAGGAAGGAAGGGGATGGCATCCTCTCTCCCCCCACTTTTTGTTCTGTTAAGCCCTCAAGGGATGGGATGAATCCCACCCACCTTGGGGAAGGTGATCTACTTTACTGAGTCCATTGATTCAAATGCTAATCTCATCCAGAAACACCCTCACAGGCACACCCAGAAATAATGTTTAATCTGGGCACCCCATGGGGCAGTCAAGTTGACACATAAAATTAACCGTCACAACTCATCCTGCAGTGCCTGATTTCAGGTGTGCAAAAACACCACTTCCTTGATTTTCTGTTAATGAGTCTGATTAAATTGATCTGATTCTGATGCTGCTGAGCTCCCACCTTGCATCTTGCTGGGAAATTCATTCTGTTTTTTGGAGCTTTCCTTGTTCCTGGTGGTTCAAAGCTTGTGGCGTCTCAGAATACACACACATCAGGCAGGTTCCTCCAGTTTTCACATCGTTGGTCTCTAATGCCACCTCTGAGATGCCCGTTTTCCTAGACTGTGTGGTCCCTTTAGGTGTCATACAGGCAGCAAGGAAAGCTTGGTGGTCTTGATGGCCTCCATGCCCAGTCCCCAGTCACCATGGGTGCACCTCATAGCCCTTCTTCCTTGAGGCTTAGCCACCTGAGGAAACAGGGTCTGAGGCCCTGGACCCACTGACCCCCATTCTGTCCCCAGTCTGGGGATTCTCTCCTAAGTGTTTCACTCCTGCTATACTTGGTATAATCTTTCAAAGGGCTTTTAACAAAATCCAGGAAGACAAGTTTCTTGTGGGCAACGTCAGCTTTGGGCTTTCCAACATCAACTCCTCCTGAAACAAAAAGGTCTACTGCCAGAGAATGAATGGGTTCCCCCCAAACTTTTATGTTGTAGCCTAATCCCCAATGTGATGGTGTTAGAAGATGGGGCCTTTTGGAGGTGATTGGCTCCTGAAGGAGGAACCCTTATGAGTGTGATTAGTGCCCTTATAAAAGAGACCCCAGAGAGCTCCCTTGCCCCTTCTGCCATGTGATGACACAATGAAAAGACAACTGTCTGTGAATTAGGAAGTGGGCTCTCATGAGACATTGAATCTGGGGGGGTGGGGTAGGGTACCCTGATTTTGGACTTCCCAGCCTCCAGAGCTGTGAGAAATAAATTTCTGTTTCTTATAAGCCACCCAGTCTATGGTTTTCTGTGATAGCAGCCCGAATGGACCAAAGTCTGCTTGGAAAAAATATAAATTGAACAAGTATAAGTTAATGGATCAATAAATTATCCTGCCCCAAATGGTCCTCAGTTGGTTTTCCACAAAGCCCCATGCTTCCTCAGAGCTGGGATCAAGTGGGTGGAATTCTACACTTGCCTCCCTCACTTCAACCAGAGCAGCTGCTCTGATGTTGGTTTTATGTAGTGCAGATTCTCCTAGGATTTTTTGATAAAAGAAGGATGCTATGGTTAAAAAATATTTGAAAGCACTGGAGTAGATGATCTCTAGGGCCTCAGCCAGTTCTAAGGGGCACAATTTTTGTGCTTTTCAGCAAACTCAGCAGCCTTATGAAGGAATCACTTATTCTCTATCATCTGGCTTTCTGTTTAACCAGAACCCCCTGTTAATAAAGGGATCTATATGATATATCCACAGCACAATAACCTTTGCTCTTAACAATGCAGTTTATGATCTAGGACTATTTCATCAAAGGGGATGAACATTTAAGCATGATAGAATATATATATATATGGTGTGTGTATTCTATTGTGCTTAAATGTTCATCTATATATCAATACATTTACAAAATGATAACTGCATAGTCATGGGAGAAAAGATTAAAAAATACAGAGCAATATAAGAAGAAAATAGAGATGAGATTACCAATAATTCCAGATTGATCACTGTTAACATTTGGGGGTATTTTCTCCTAATTTTTTTTTTTTTTTTTTTGCGGTACGCCGGCCTCTCACTGTTGTGACCTCTCCCGTTGCGGAGCACAGGCTCCGGACGCGCAGGCTCAGCGGCCATGGCTCACGGGCCTAGCCGCTCCGCAGCATGTGGGATCTTCCTGGACCGGGGCTAGAACCCATGTCCCCTGCATCGGCAGGCGGACTCTCAACCACTGCGCCACCAGGGAAGCCCTCTCCTAATATTTAAAAATTAAGTACACAATGTATACACAAATATTAACACAAAATAGGGAGCATGCAATGTTTGTAGTTTTTTGTGTTAACTTTTCATAAAATACTGTTATTTCATGAGCATTTTCTCATGTTTTAAATTTAAAAAAAACCCTGATTTTAATGATGTTATAAGACTATACTATAGATGTTTTCATAATTTCTTCATGAGTTTCCCTATTATTGGACATTTGAAATATTTCTGATTTGTCATGATTATTAAGTTTTTGAGAAACACGTCCATAAACAAATCTTTACTTACATCTCTAAGTGTTTCTTACATAGATTCAAAGATGTGAATTAACTGAAATAAAGGACATACTTTTTTTTCTCTCCAAAGGCTCCTGAGACATATTTCCAAAATATCTTCCAAAAAGTTTATACCATTTTACATTTCCATCAGCTCTGTTGGAGTCTTGGTCTCACCAAATCTTTATGAAAATTTTGTTAATTGAAAAAAAAAAAAAAAAAAAAAAAGGGACTTCCCTGGCAGCCCAGTGGTTAAGACTCCACAATTCCACTGCAGGGGGCACGGGTTCAATCCCTAGTCGGGGAACTAAGATCCCACATGCCACATGGTATGTCCCTGCCCCACCCATAATAAAACAAAATAAAATTTTGTTAATTGTTGGGTGAAATGTTACTCAGAGTTTTAGCACCATATGTAATTTATTAGACTCCCATACTTTAAAATGTGACAACCTATATAGCTTTCAACTTAATGGGAAATTCCAGCATTTCCAACAGAGGATTTTTTCCTGAAAAACGAAGGATGTAACAATAAGAACAGGGCTAAAATAAACCAGAGTATTGATATATAAAAGTGGAAAAAGAGAAAAAAAAAAAGAGAAAACAAAGTCTTCTAGTCCTGATGGACCCACATTCCAGCTCCCTCTTTCTCTCACTTTAATACACAGTGGTTGTCGGGCAGTGTGGACTTCTATCGGGCTAGGAAAACTACCTGGGGGCTAATGGTCAGTTAGGGTCTGTCCTGAATCCAGCCCAGTGGTTCTTTATGTGTTAACTCAGGGATTTAGGTTATAAGTCCATCGGGAAAGAACATGGAAAGCTGATTCATGAATCTAATGCACTTGCCCAAATCCCACAGCAGGACGGCCAGAGATGTCACGTAGGCCCAGTAGAAAGAAGCCTCTGTGTCCCTTTCCAAACTTGCATTCATTCTTGGATCTCTCAGGAGGCTGTGGGGCAGTTTTTTCCTCTGCTTTACAACTTGGTGACCTCAGATTCCAGGAATAGAGGTGACCCTGGGGATTCTGTTCTCTACCTGGTTTGCTCTAAGTCAATAAATAACAAGAGGCCTTTTTTTCTCCCAGCATATGACAATGTCTGTAAAGTTTCTTTTAAAATGCTTTAGCACAATTAATGGGATAGTAGGCATGTGCCAGGTGACTTGCCTGGTGTCAGGTACACACTGTCAGTGTGCACAGACTGGGGTGAACACCTACACGAGGAGTCAGACTCCAGAAGTGGCTAATGTAAGTCCTCTTCCATCCTTCAGAGATCACTAGCAATGGATTTGCTAATTAGAATACTGGTATAAAAAATGAATTTTTATTGGCAAATCTAGTGACTGTTAATTAACTTGATGAATATTCAAAATGAGCTTCAGATAGGCAGCTTGGGTTAAAATGCATAAACCTAGCATGAACCTTCCTGCATGAACCTAGCAAGTCTTGTAGCCTGTACCTTTAGGGATGTCACCTGCACCGGATCCTTAATCAGTCCTGTGTCCAGCCACTGACTTAGGAGGATTTCTGATGATTCTAGCTGGCAGTTGTAAAAGCCTGTCCTAATCTGCTTTGAGCAAACTTTTCACGCAAGGAAAGGTTGGAGCCCCTGAAAAGTCAGAAAACTGGGACTTCATCATGGTCCTGCTTTGTTAATGAATGTTTATTTAATTAATGTTGGGAGTCGTGACTGTTGGTAACCCAGGTCCACAGGCTACAGCTTTCAGCTTTTCTTCTGCTAAATCAGAGATCACAGGGGTGTCAGTGCAGGGTTAGTTAGAATTAGGCAATGTCTGTTGGCCATCCTTTTTCTTCCTGACATGATGGCTAACCAGCTGTCCAAGATCTGCTTCTGATTTGATTTAGAAAAACTTACCTGAGTTCTGAGAGCAATTCTGGTTCTGATAGGGAGCAGGGCCCTGCGGGGCTCCTGGGCACAAAGCCTTTCTGTGTCCCCCATTTCTGTGATTACAGGAAACAGCCTTCATTCAGCCTCCACGACCTTTCCTGAGTTCACATGGGCAGATCCAAGCAGTTGTTAATTAGGGAAGGGAGGAACTGCAAGACCAGGGAGAAACAAACATTCAAGAGCAGCCCTGGGGCAAGGTCCTGTTTCCCTATCAGTGGATACACACAACAGTATGTTTGAGCTAGTCTGCAGCCGGGGAAACCCCCTCCAGGTGGGAGACGTTAACGATTAATGATGGTATGCTGCCCACAAGCACGTAGATCCCAGATAAGCTGGACCTGAAGGTTGATGATGCTGACTCCTACTTACCTCACCACCAACCCATCAGAAGAATGTCCATGAGCTGATCACACCCTCTTTGAACAATTACTATAAAACTTCTCACTGTCTTCTCCAAGTGGGGACACATAGTTTTTCAAGGCAGGAGCCCACTGTGTCCCCCTTTGGCTGGCAAAGTAATAAAGCTATCCTTTTATACTTCACCCAAAACTCTTGTCTCCGAGATTTGATCCTGCACTGGTCTACAGAGAAGCTGAGCTTTCAGTATCAGTTGTTTAAACTTAAAAAAAGAAAAAGAAAAAATAGAAAAAAATAAAGAAACAGAGAGAGAGAGAGAGAGAGAGAGAGAGAGAGAAGGAAGAAAGAAAGAAGAGGTTGACTACTACTTTTTAGGTTTCTGTGTGTAATTTAAATTTTGACGGATCCCTTCAATTTTACACATCCATAATGGCTGTAATATGGCAAGACAAATAAAAAGAACCTGTTCTGGAACACAGAGGCACTTGGTCCCTGGTTGGCTGTGTCAAATTACTGAAAGCAGGCTGGCTGTGACACTGAGCTCCTCATTTGCATTTCTAACTGTGACCTGAGGGCTTGTCGAATGTATGAACAGAGACAGGTAGCTTTCCGAATGGCATGCCTGTGACCTTTTCCCATCACCTCCTCCTGAGAACATGTTAGGAAGAGTTTTCTAACTTAATCGGTAAGAAAGAACAGATTAGAATAATAAGCTTGAAAAATTTCACAATATTTTTTCCTGTTACACATCTAAATTTAATGTCTGACACATAGTGGGTAACTACTAAATGTTTGTGAAATGCATGAATAAAATTTGTTTTTGAGCTTAGTGGACCAAATCTATCTTTTTGTCTGAATTTGAAATATCTGTTTTTTTAAAGTCTAGAAAACATATTTGTCAATGTCCTATGTTTCTGTACAACTGCTACTACTAATGAATAACAATGTTAATAGATAATATCTGTTATTTCTTGGTGCTAGGAACTTGACTTTGTACACATTATATAATTTAACTCTCACAGTAACTCAATTCTCTTATTACTCTCAATTTTAGATGAGGATACCAAGATTTCAAGAGATTAAGTAGCTTGATCAAAGGCACATGACTAGGAAGTAGTTGTTTTACTTGAACGCAGGCAGTCTGCCTCGAGATCCCATGCTCTTAATCCCCAAGCCATATTGCCCCTCTCATTTGTAGGAATTGTTAATGCCTTCATTCTATAATGTTTTCTTCTTCTTTTTTTTTTAAATTTATTTTATTTATTTGTTTTTGGCTGTGTTGGGTCTTCGTTGAGGTGCGCAGGCTTCTCATTGCTGTGGCTTCTCTTGGTGCGGAGCGTGGGCTCTAGGTGTGCAGGCTTCAGTAGTTGTGGCATTCGGGCTCAGTAGTTGTGGCTCTCGGGCTCTAGAGCGCAGGCTCAGTAGTTGTGGCACACGGGCTTAGTTGCTCTGCGACATGTGGGGATCTTCCTGGACCAGGGCTCGAACCTGTGTCCCCTGCATTGGCAGGTGGATTCTTAACCACTGCGCCACCAGGGAAATCCCTATAATGTCTTCTTAAAGGAAGAATTTGGAGTGTCTCTTTTTTTTGCAACGCTTAACTCGGGATTCCTTGTTATTTATAGGGTTGATTGTTAATGTTCAGACTGAAAAAGTTAGTGTGCGTCTCAACCTTAGCACCTGTGAAGATTAAATCTGTGATAGCAAGAATAATAGCCATGTATTGAGTGAATACGATACACCAGACACTTCATACGCATTATTGCTAATCCTCACAAACAACTCTGAGAAACTATTTGTTACTTCTTCGCTGCCATTTGCAGATGAAGAAACTGAGGCTCACAGAGGTTACGTAAGTTGCTTTGGGTCACCTCCCCTCCTGCTAGCAAAATTGGGATTTGACGTGGGTCTGTGAGATGTCCAAGTTTCTCCTCTTCTAGATGGTGCTCGTGCCCATTCTTGGTACTAATGTAGCGCTGACATGGGCTGCTATATGTTTTCTCTGGGAGATGTCCTCTTGCGAGACTTTCTATGGAACACCCAGTTGAATCTGACAGTGTCCTGTCTGGATGGAAGTAGTCTGATATTTGTCATGGACCTGCCCAGGCTATTTCTCCAAACATTGATTGTCTGTATTTGTACTGACATGAAGAATCCCACTGTTAGGGGAAGGATGGCTCAGCTTAGCCTCCAGGTAGGGCTGGCCAGCCTCCAGTTATCATCTTGACTTGGATTAGTACTCTTACCAGTAATAAAAAATTAATTTTAACACTTGAGCTAATTGGAATAAAAAAATGTGACACCCAAGCCAGAAATAAGCCTAATGAAGCCCATTAAATAATTTAATGATTACATAATTATGTTCATTTAAAATGCAGGAATTGATCACTCTCAAATTAATTTTACCATCTCTGTACTTTTTAGAGCACATTTATTTTGAACAAAATGAAGGATTATTTTCATTTCTGATGGGCACTCTTCCATTAATAATCATGTCTCATTATAATGAGAAAATGTTGTGTTTTGAATAAGTTCATGGGACCATATATTTCCAGATAACAGACAAGCTTGTTCAGTGGAGAGATTTAAGCTATTAAAAGGGTCTTACTAATTTGAATCTTAAAATGAGTAAGTGGAGGACTGATGGGCTCAGCGAGCAGAAATATAGATGAGAAAATCTGGTGCAATCCAGCTAATTAGGGGCTGGATCAGAGTGTTCTGGAAGCTCCAAACAAGTTTGGATCAGGCATTATGAGATAGGAAAGGCTAAAAAGGCTTCATAATAGACATATATTAAATGCTTTTCTAGCATCTTTTCCTTCTCCCTTTCTAATAGTTCCTAATTTCTATTTGGGAACGCCTCTCATTTTTTTTTTTTTTTGTGGTACGCGGGCCTCTCACTGTTGTGGCCTCTCCCGTTGCGGAGCACAGGTTCCGGACGCGCAGGCTCAGCGGCCATGGCTCACGGGCTCAGCCGCTCCGCGGCACGTGGGATCCTCCCGGACCGGGGCACAGACCCCGTGTCCGCTGCCTCGGCAGGCGGACTCTCAACCACTGCGCCACCAGGGAAGCCCAGAATGCCTCTCATTTTGAGGTAGAAGACTTCTCAGGCTACAAGAGTAAAGCATATGATCTACTGAGCCAATCACTTGCGTTTCATCCTCTGGCCGCAGTGCTTGGTACAGAGGTGGTGGACATGTGACCTAAGGCCATCCAATCAGAATGAATCTCAGGATCATTCTAGGGGATCCTGGGACAGGCTCCTCTTTTTCTTTGGCTATGAATGAAGAAGCAGGCTGGCAGCACTTAAGATGTAGTTGAACTGAAGAAGGCAGAATCAAGAGACAAGAGGAAATCAGAACCTGGTGACATTGCTAAGCTCCAGGATAAAGGCCTTCCTGAATCTATCTCTAGGCTTTTCTGTTGCAGATGCCAATAAATCCCTTCTATTGTTGAAGACATTGCTGCTTGCAGCTGAAAGCACCCTAGGCAAGGCAGAGTTTAATAGGTTATGGGAATTTTCTTTACAGCTATACACCTTATGGCTATGGAGTCATGGAGTTTCATTCCTGTAAGAGACTTTTAGGGTCACCAGTTTCAACAGGGGTGCCACATAACAATCTCAGAAGTTGATTTGTGGTCTTACATGCGTTCCTTGCATTTGTGGAACATTTTACACTTTCCAGGGTGTTTTCGGAATGCTTCGGATACTCAGTACTAAGTTTCTCTGTAAGGGAGGCAGGGATGGGCAGGGTTGGTTGTGACGTGAGATGCTTTTTGTCATCAGAAAGATGTCACATCAAATCCCAGCTCTTCTACTGTATAATCTGGGCTCTTCCTGTACCAGTAAAATGGGTGTGATAGTTACTTTGTAAGGTCTTTTTAAAAAAAAAAAATGTGTGTGTGAAAATTGAAAAGGAGAATGTTTATGAAAGTAGGCAAACGGAGCATAATCCTGGTCAACTTTGTTTAATCTTTTTTTTGGAAGAGGGCCTTGATGGGCCGGTAGTTCTCTTCCCACTCTTTGTCCCCACCCTCAGAGTCTCAGGGATTTGTTTCCTGTGAAAATGCAACTATCTCTGGACGATCTATTGGTCAGTTACACTTTGGTGAAAATTTTAAGTTGTTAACAGTAATTTGTTTGTTAGGATCCATGAGAGAGGGAAATAAGCAGCTTTTGCTTAAGAATCAAAAGGTTAGAGGTTAGAAGGCATGTTCCTGAATCCCTGAGAGAGTGCTCCGAAGAAAGAGAAAAGGCACAGAACAGCGACAAATACCTGCTTTTGCAGGCAAAATTTGGAGCCCTCTTTAGGGTGTCTGAAACGTACAAATATCATCAGTGGCTTTGTGGAGCCACATCACAAATGATGAGCTTTTCCTTAGGAGTTTAGGAGCACAGTCTAATTATTACAAGGCACTTTCTGGTAGCTTCTCTGTAGGGCCTGGCAGTGATGCTCTTCTGCCAAACATGAAAAATATACATCATTTTATAAAGGCTGATTGACTATGTCATAGGCCCTGGGGACTTTTTTTTTTTTTCACATTTGTTGTTGTTGTTTTAAACCAAAATGAAATCTATTTGCTCACCTATCTGAAAATTCTAGGGAGTTACTGACTTCAGTCATGGCTGGATCCAGGTGCTCGACATCACCAGGAACATTCTCTCTCCATCCTTGTTTTCTTGGTGTTGGCATTGTTTTCAAACAGATGTCCCCAAGTGATGGCAAAGATGACTAACAGCAGTCCCGGGGCTACCAGCTTAGCTAACTGCTTTTACGTATGTAATTTTCCATTCTCTATGCAAGTTTGCCAGGTACCAGATGAAGAAACTGAGGCTCAGAGAGGTTTAGTGAAAGTCACCAAGTAAGGACAGAGCCCTCTGCCCCATTCATATAGTGAAGTCCTAATCCCTAGGACCTCAGAATGTGACCTTATTTGAAGACAGGATTTTTACGGAGGTAATCAAATTAAAATGAAGTGATTAGCATGGTCCCTAATCCAAACCTTATATAAAGGGGAGATTTGGAGACACACACACACATAGAGGTAAGACAATGTAAAGAGATACAGGGAGAAGATGCACCTACAAGCTCAGGAGAGAGACTTGGAAAGATCCTTCCCTCTCAGCTCTCAGAAGGAACCAACCGTGCCCTCACCTTGATTTTGGACTTCCAGCTTACAGAACTATGAGACAATCAGTTTCTGTTGTTTAAGCCAAACATTTTGTGATACTCTGTTTCAGGGCCCTAGGAAACTAACACAGAGCCCAAATTTGAATTCAGATCTGTCTGACTCCAAAGCCAGTGTTCTTTCTCCTCCATTGCTCCACTTCAGATGTGGTGATGCATGTGGTATCTGTGAGATTTATGAGATGGATTCATTTTCTGAACTGAAAAATGCAATATATTTCTGGATGGGACTCTGCAAGTGTCTTCTGCTTTCACAAACCTCTAGAGGAAGAAGAGCATTTTCTCCAGGCTACTGTGCTTGAAAAACTCCAAACAATTCTGTACAAGAAGCAAACACATCCTCTTCGTACTGGGTAATTGCTGATGAAAATTGAGAGAACATTTAAATTTGTTAAATTTACACGTGTGTGCCCATGATAATAAGGGCTGACAAGGAGGAGAGTTTCCTCTGCTTTCATGCTTTCAATCTAAAGAAGAAGTTTGATGTATATATTTATATATATATATGTACATGTCTAACGGAATCACTTTACTGTACCCCTGAAACTAACGCAACATTGTAAATCAACTATATTTCAATAAAAATTAAGAATAAAATAAAGAAGCAGTTTGAGCAGCCTAACTCTTCTCCTCCAGGGTCTTGTCACATGTTATGAGATTGTCACAGGATATGTATTCTCTCATTCCCTTAACAAGAGTATATGAAGCCTGTCATTTGTATGAGTCCTAGTACTTAACGCTACAGAGCAGCGTTATCCAAAGTATAGTGCGAGCCACAGAGGTGAGCCAAGTACGCAATTTAAAATTTTCTAGTAAGCACGTTAAAAAAATGAAGAGAAGCAGGTGACATTTATTTTAGTAATGTATCTTATTTATCAATCTGTCAAAGATACTTTCATTTCAAAATGTATTCAATAGAAAAATTCTTTTCTTGGGGCTTCCCTGGTGGTGCAGTGGTTGAGAGTCCGCCTGCCGATGCAGGGGACACGGGTTCGTGCCCCGGTCCGGGAAGATCTCACATGCCGCGGAGCAGCTGGGCCCATGAGCCATGGCCGCTGAGCCTGCGCGTCCGGAGCCTGTGCTCCGCAACGGGAGAGGCCACAACAGTGAGAGGCCCGCGAACCGCAAAAAAAAAAAAAATTCTTTTCTTGGATTTTCTTTTTAAAAAATTAATTAATTATTTAATTGAAGTATAGTTGATTTACAATGTTGTGTTAATTTCTGCTGTACAGCAAAGTGATTCAGTTATACATATATATACGTTCTTTTATATACTCTTTTCCATTGTGGTTTATCACAGGATAGTGACTATAGTTCCCTGTGCTATACAGTAGGACCTTGTTGTTTAATATAAAAATTCTTAATGTGATATTTTATAGTCCTTTGTCTCACTAAGTCTGAAATCTGGTGTGTATTTTATACTGATGACCCATCTCCACTTGGACCAACCACATTTCAGATGCTTAATAGTCACATGTGTCTAGAAACTTCTGTGTTGGACAGTGAAGATCAAGATGGTAATGCCATAAAGATGATGGCGGTAATAACAGTAAGAATCATATGACTTCCATAATTTTTGTACCATGTGCCATGAATGTTCTCTCCACATACATTGTCTTTTTTCAAGCTTAAGTTTTGAATACATTCATACAATTTAAAATAAAAACATATAAAAATTATATAGAAAAACGTCTTGAACTTAGGCCCCATCTCCTCAGTTCCCACTCCTTCAAAAAGAAAACCTCCCAAAAAACCAGAATCTGTTCTAATAGCTTACTGCATGTCCTTACACTTTCTTTAAGCAAATACGAATACATATTCTTATTTTCCCTTCTTTCTTTTAACCTAAAGGTAGCAAATTATACACATGCTGTGCATCCTATATTTTTCACTAAGCAATTTAGATTGGAGATCTTTTCATATCAGTACATAGCTTCTTGGTTCTTTTTCACAGGTGCATTGTATGGAGATACCAAAATTTAATTAGTCTTCTACTGATGAACATTTGGGTTGTTTTCAGGTCTTGTAACTAAAAGCAATATTACCATGAATATCTTGCACATGCGTCATTTCACATACATGCAAGGATTGTGGGAGAATAAATTCTCAGAAGTAGGATTGCTGGGCCATAAGATAAATGTATGTAAAATTTGAGAAGAAGGCGCCAAATTGTCCCCTAAAGGGGTTGTACCAAATTCATGCTTCTACCATCAATGTGTAAAATGTACATGGTGTCTTATTTAATCTTTAAAAAAATTGTGGGAAATATTATTATACTCATTTTTCAGGTAAAGTGGAGGCTCAGGCAGGTCGGGTGACTTACACAGTAATGTTTATGCGTATGGGCAAAATCCAAGATTTAACTCCAGTTCTCTTGTACGTGCGCGCCTGCGTGCGCGCGCGCGCGCACACACACACACACACACACACACACACACACACGCGCGCACACCATAATCTTACAAAAAATTAAGAAAGAGACTTCCCTGGTGGCTCAATGGTTAAGAATCCGCCTGCCGATGCAGGGGACACGGGTTCGAGCCCTGGTCCGGGAAGATCCCACATGCCACAGAGCAACTAAGCCCGCAACTACTGAAGCCCGCACGCCTAGAGCCTGTGCTCCCCAACAAAGAGAAGCCACCGCAATGAGAAGCCCGCACACCGCAACGAAGAGTAGCCCCGGCTCGCTGCAACTAGAGAAAGCCCGTGTGCAGCAACGAAGACCCAACACAGCCAAACATAAATTAATTAATTAATTAAAAAAAATTAGGAAGTACAATTCAAACAGATTTTTTTTTTTTCTGAAACATTTGAGAGTCATCTGCCAACTTGACCTCACTCCCACATAGGTGGTCCCTGAGCAGCCTGGTATGAATTTCCCTGATTGACTCTGAAACAGCAGTAACAAAAATAAGCACAGTATAGATGAGTTTTTCCTAAGATTAAATTTATTTAATATAAGGATGGTACTTTATGGCCTCTCAACTTCTGATGTGCTCATATGTTCTTTCTTTTATAGAATTATGGGTATGTTAGATCTGGTTCATTTTTACACCTTTTATTATGAAAATTACCAGCCCTTATAAAAGCAGACTAGTATATTGAGCCCCGATGTACCCAGCATCCAACTTCAACAAATACCAACAAATAAGCAATCTTGTTTTATTCAACCCTCCTCTGGCTCCCGCATTTGGATAAATTTAAAACAAAATGTAGACATTATATTATATAATTTTCTCCATAAAGACTTTAGAATATTTCTTTATAAGACTTTTATTTTAAAAAGAGCAATAGATATGGTTGTTTTAAATGCTTATTTAGATGGTTTTTATTTTTAAAGTTAGCAATCAGATATTGGTCCCCTCAAAAAATTGTTTTGGAAATATTACTGGTCCATGAAATCCCCAAATCTGGTAATCACTACTGAATTCTGCTGCTGGAAAGACCCTCCTAAACTTTAGCTGGAATACGGTTACAACCATGCCTCAGAAGCCTTCAAAATGTAGCTGACCTGGGTTTTCTGAGACCTCAAGCTGATACAATTTTGGGAGTTTCTTTAAGATAAATAATACAAAATTAGGAATACAAAATAACATTTGAAAGTGAATATACTTTTAGTATGAGAAAAGAACTCACTACAAATTACAAGTCAAAAAGCTGACACCACAAAACATCACGGAATCCAGAAAAATAATATAATGTTTTCATTAAAGAACTGATTGAACCACCCTGTCACATTTTCCTCCTTATATTCTTTGTCTGCATACACTTTGATTGCTTCTCCATATGATAAAGATATTATAATATCATATTCAATAGAGAGAACACAAGATAATTCAGTTTCTCCTTTAGGATGACTGTTGGAAATTTATGTTTTGTTATTGACGGTGGGTGACTTTACACACGGGTAGACTTGCTGTTTGTAGAACTGCTTTGGGTTTGTGCCTTTGTCTGATAAACTGTTTCTTGAGATTCCATCAACAAAGGTACATTTATCAATGTAGTCTCTGTACTCTTGAATATATTCCCAGCGGGAGAGAAGTTCTGTTGTGATCAAGTGTCAATGAGAACTAAACTTCTGCTTATGAGTTTACACATCAGATATTGGGAGAATTGTCTAAAGACTAGCTTCTGGCTCTGTATGTCTCACAGTTTGTTAAATTCTTCACAGAGTTCCAGACCTGGACTCCATAGGACACATCCATATTCCCATTGGAACTCCAGCCATGCATCTTTGGGTCACAGTGCTGGGTGGTGAGCTGCAGGAACCATTCCTACACAGGGACAGCTAGTCATGAAAGTGACTGTGATTCACATAAATATATCTCAGTAACCCTCATCTAGGTGTATCCCCAAAATAATTTCCTCTTATCCAGCTCCTCCAAATACCTGCAACCTCTCTAAAGACCCAGCACAGAGGGAAATGCGATGGACAAGTCAGAATGAAAAGAGACAATAGTCTTAACCGATTGTGGCTAAAATATCTTACTTTTTCAGGTTATACCAAAACCTATGACTTTCTGAGTACATTAACTTCAGTAAGTTTGACTCTGCCCTTGACTGCCTTTCTGATCTCACCTCCCACAACTTTCTTCCCCCATCATTCATTCTCCTCCAGGCACATTGACCTGCTTCTTGTTCCTCAAGTATGCCAGGAGCTCTCTGCCTCAGGGCCTTTGCACTTGCTGTTTGTTCTGCCTTGAACACTATTCTCAGATATCCACACTTGGCTTACATCCTCACTTCCTTTAGCTTTCTGCTCATATGCCAGCTTCTCACCATTCTTTATAAAATAGGACTTCCAGGAAATGTAGAGTCCCCAAGTCTAATGAGATATCAAGCACAGACTCAAGGATTCCTAAGACCCCAGCATCTAAACAGGAGCATGTCAATTCCACCAGCTCCTTCAGTTAGTTTCAAGCTGACAGAAGATAACTTTTCTTGGAATGACACTGTAATCTATGCATGATTTTCAATAAATGTTTTCTAGATTGCCAATAAAAAATTAAAAATAAAAGAACACGCCTACCCTCTGCACCTTACTTTATTTTTGCTTGGTATCACCACCCCTGACATAGCATATATTTACTCATTTGTTTATTGTATTGTCTCCTTATTAGAATTTAAGGTGTAAGAGCAGGGACTTTTTTTGTTGTTCACTACTGTGTCCCAGCATCTAGATTTGTTCCAAGTAATTGCTCAATAAATATTTATTGAATAAATGAAGTACAACTGGATATCACTGAAGAATTTTACACAGGAGAAACGTGATGCTTTCCTGGGTCTGCCAAAAGAAATTAATCTCGCACTTACGTTTCTCCCCAAACATCTTTTTCTATAATATTCCTTGAATTATAATCACCCGTCAGTCTAGTTTTCTCTACTAGATTGTAGAGGACAGGGAGTATGTCTAATTCATCAACAGACCTCTACCACATGTATTTCAGAATTAATGTTGGCAGAATTAAATGGAATCTACTTTGCACGAGAATTCTTGAAATGGCTGTGTTTGGTTTTCTCAACTAACTAGATTATAAGCTGTCTCTGAGGAGGGGAAATTTCCCTGCCCATTTATATCCTCTCAGCATCTCTTAGCAACCAATACATTGTGCTTCTTAAATAGGGTTCAACCTCTGTGTTTCTGCCTATATAATTTCTGTACTTAGTGTCTCCCAGGTCTCCATTATAATGGATTCCTAAGCAAAATTCCTGTATCTATTAGGATACTTTCAGTTTCTATTAATCAAAACCCAATTAAAAACAGCTTAAACAAGTAAAAGTTGGCAAAAGGATTAGTGGTAGGTTGGCTTCAGGAATGTGCCTTAACTACATCTTTCAGCTCTGCCATTCCAGTTTGTCTCCTCATGGTCACAAGATGGCTGCAGTGGCTCTGAGTGTCACATTCTCAAACAGTGATATCCAGAGGCAGGAGAAGGAACTCTTCCTTCTCAGACATCTCTTAAATGAAAGGAAAACCTTCCCCTGGAGCTCTGCAGTGCATTTCCCTTCACTTCTCACTGGCTAGAATTGCAACACATGTCCTTGTCTAAACCAATTGGATTAGGGAAATGGAATTGCTTTGATTGGCTAATGTCAATGGAGATTCACTTCCCCTGGGGTGGTGGAGGGGCTCTGTCTTCAGTGCAGAGCCACACAGAAGTTTGGTACTCTAACAGCCAGGAAGAAGGGGGACAAGATGGAAGAATGATTTGGGTTAGCACCAAGAGTGTCTGCCTCAGTTTCTACATGCTAGTCTCCCAACCTGGCTTAGTTCAAACGCCTGAAAAATTGGAGGTCTACAGATACCTCTTCCCACCCAAAAACTAGGGTCATGCTGCTTTTCCAAATCAATCTCCTAAATAAAAAACGAACTAAACTAAACACCAAGCTTATGACTTATTTAGAAACAAACCCAGGGCAACTATCAATTAATTTGAATTAACACTGAGCATCGAGCAAGTTTCTTCATCTCTTTGTGCCTCAGTTTCCTCATCTCTGAGATGAGGATAGTAACAGTACCTAACTTATGGGGTTGATGTAAAGATTAAATCAATTATTATGCAGTCAATTCTCATTACTGGTAGATTCTGTATTTGCAAATTTGCCTACTCACTAAATTTATTTTAACCTCACTATCAATACTTGTGGCAATTTTGTGGTCATTCACGGACATGCAGGAAAAACATTTAAGCTGCTCAAAGTGCATGTTCCCAGGAGAGGTTGGACAAGGCAACACTGCCTTCTTGTTTCAGCTCTCATATTGTAAACAAGGGTTCTTTTCATGGTCTGTTTAGTGCCTTTTTTTTTTAGCATTTTTGTTCTTTTTTTTTTAGTGATTTCACTGATTAAAATGGCCCTCAGGCATAGTGCTAAAGTCTAGTGTTCCTGAGCATGGGGAGACTGTGATGTCCTTTACGGAGAAATTACATGTGTTAGATAAGCTTCTTTCAGGCATGAGCTACAGTGCCGTTGGCTGTGAGTTCAATGTAAATGATTGAAAAATATATGTTAAATAAGGTGTTTTTAAACACAAACGTACATAAAATAAGGTTTTATATCGATCAATGGACAAAAATGTGACCAGAGGCTCACCGGAAATTAACCCTGTATTTCCCCTAGGAACCGTGGCTTGGAATTCATTAATTCAGTGTTTGTAGGGCCTTTACAGAGCATGACTACTATGAATAACGAGGATCAACCATATTTAAATTGTTGAGGATAGCTTCTGTCATGTAGCAAAAACTATATAATGGTTAGTTTTAATGTTAACCGATATAATAATAATATTCTCTAAACTAGAGCAGGAATTCCCTGGCAGTCCAGTGGTTAGGACTCTGCGCTTTCACTGTCGAGGGCCCGGGTTTGATCCCTGGTCGGGGAATTAAGATCCCAAAAGCCATGTGGCATGGCCAAAAAAACAATCAAACAAACAAACAACACTCCTCCTCGAAAAAAAAAAAACCCCTAGAACAATATTAGAACCTTAGAATATTCTCTGAAGTAAATGTAAACTGAGTCTATATTTCATTCCATTTAATTTATGTCCCTGTCAAGGTAAATAAATAAACACAAAACAACCACACACACAGCTAGCTTCACAGCCAGAGAGCTGGGAGCCGAAGGATTCAATGTCGCTCAAAGCCCACAAGGGTGACAACAGCAAAGCCACAAGGGGCTCGAGGCAAGAGGTATTAAACTTCAGAAGCTGCAGAATTCCAGTTCCATAGCATGACCACCCGTGAAGGAGCGAGAGCACAGTCTCCACTAACAGGACCCCTTGGCTCAGGTCAGTATGTCCCAGCCCCAGCTGAGAGCAGAGGAACTCAGGCCCCAGCATTTGCTGAAGGAGGGTTGCAGGGCTCGCTCCAGCCACATCTGAGAGAAGGATTTATAGGCACTCAGAAGCATCCTCTCAATCTCATTCTTTTCCTTGAAGGTCTGGGTAGGGGGAATTAGAATTGAAGTTCTATTTGAATTTCGCCTTTATGAGTAATGAAAAGGGTAGAAGAAATTCCTAGCTGGGCTTTGGGGGAAAGGAGTGGATGATTCCATTACCTATACTCTTAGCTTTTAATATTACTATGACACAACAGTTTCAAATCTATGTATAGAGCAGCCTATTCAAAGCCATTTAGAATATAGTGTAACAATGCCAAAATAATTTCAGTGTAAGTCTTTGATCTCCTCATTATAATGCCATTACCATACCATTATTAGCTAAGATTACAGTGACAAATCAATTTTAATTGAAGTCTTTGGAGATGCCATTTATAGTGCTATTATCGTGTGAATTTGCAACGGAAAAGTTACTTGAGCAAGCTTGTTGAAACAGAGCTATAATGCCACTATAATGGAAAATTTTGATGGCAAAATTATCCCAAGTCTATAGAGACTGATGATTACCATATAAAAAATAGACCATGAAAAATATGCCCCCCGAACGCCCCCAGTAGTAGATCATGCTATGGATAGTATCTACGGATCAAAGAATATCTTTCTCGTTGAATGAGTTCATAAAAATCATAGACTCCTGAAGCAGATAAAAGGCTCTCATTTTACAGATGAGAAACCAGACACAAAGGGAGGAGGTGTGACTTGCCCAAGGCCATGCAGTGAGTGCCAGACCCTGGACTTAACCCCAGGTTCTCCGACTCTTAGTCTGCAGGTCTTTGACTCCTTGACAAGACTTCAGTGGCCCTGACTCTACAATATCTTTTAGGAGCAGGACTCCAGGAAAACAGACAGATGATAAGATCAGCATCAGATCTAGCCTCTGGTTAGGCTAGAACCAGAGGAAGATTTCCAGATTGTGGTGGTGCTGTGAGATACTCATTTTGGACTAGAAGATTCTTGTAGAATTTTCAATATATGGTGATTCCAGGACTCCCAGTATCAGGAAGTTGGCCACACCGAAGTTGGGATTTCATCCTGGTTCCATGCTTTTCTATGAGAGAATGCTTCTTTCCTGGAAGAGAAATTTAAACCCTTCCAGCTTTGACTAGATGAAGACAGAAAGGAAAAAAGATCACATTGCACCAAGGAGTTGCTTCATTCAGGCAACAAAGGACTTGGTAAACATAAAAAATCAGACTAGTTGTTTGATCAAAGAGAGTGTTTAAATTAATCACCCTGGGAAGCCACTGCCTCAAATTAGCTTCTCGTTAGAGGGTCTTTCATTCCCAGAACATGTCTTGTGTTGATTCTCTTCTTACCTTAATTTGTCCAAAACATAGTCAGCCTCCTATCATTTGAAAAAGCTTCCTCTCTTCCTAGGTTATGGCATCTCTTTGCTCTCATTTTACCCCTTCTGCCCTGGCCCACTATTTTTTTTTTTTTTTTTTTTGGCGGTACGCGGACCTCTCACCGTTGTGGCCTCTCCCGTTGTGGAGCACAGGCTCCGGACGCGCAGGCTTAGCAGCCATGGCTCACGGGCCCAGCCTCTCTGCGGCATGTGGGATCCTCCCGGACCGGGGCACGAACCCGTGTCCCCTGCATCGGCAGGCGGACTCTCAACCACTGCGCCACCAGGGAAGCCCCCTGGCCCACTTTTTAGTGGAAGGGGCAAGACTGTGCAGAGGGAATTCTTTCTTTCCCCCATATCCAATCTCTTCCTTGGACTAGTCTACCGTGGGCCAGATGTTCTGGCCCATTTGCTCTGAAAGTGTTCATTCCTTACAGTGAGCAGCTAACATTTCTGGAGGGCTTGCATGTGCCACGTACAGCGCTAATGACTTTATTTAGCAAATCTAGCAGTCATTATTACAACATATGAACCTGGAGCTTTGTAGAGTCGTTTATCCAGGATCACTCTTGCAGCTAGAAGATGACCTTGGTTTGTTGGATCCTGGAGTCTAAGCTCTTCACCACTTGGTGTCACAGAGGCAGTTTAGCTTAGCATAGTGGCTGAGCAGACAGTCTCTGGAGCCATACAACTGCGTCTACATCTTGGCTGTGCCACTTACTAACTCTGTTACATTGAGCAAGTTACTTAACTTCCATGTGCCTCAGTTTCCTCATTGTGGACATGAGACTATAATAAGAACTTTGTTCAATGTGTTGTTGTAAAATTATTATGTGTGCCGCACATGGAATAGTGCCTGATGACCAGACACTGTAAGTCTGTAGTGACAGCTTTTTGCTGCTTTCCTTTTCAGTGACATGACCAAGTTCTCCAGATCCTGTCCATCTTGGGTGAGGATGAGAGGGGAGACACAGTAAACTGGTGATTTTTACGAATGTGCCAAGTGTGGATGTATACATTTGACTCAAGTGGACAGTTTAAGGAGGAAAGCCGGACCTTAGGGAGGCACCTCGCTGCTTTTGGCCTGCAGATGCCAATCTTGAAGAGGCAGGATTTAAGAGAATGAAATCAGTGACTATCCTCAAGCGGGATGAAAATCACTTTCATAAAGCCAAGGCCAAAATGTTAGTGTGCATTACTGGCTGTGGGAAAAGTGGTATAGCTAATTATCCTCGGAGGAGTGGCAGTCGGTTAAGCTTTAGACAATCTCAATAAAATTCTTGAGGCCTCTGTCCAGCAGGCCACGGGCTGAACAATGGCTCAGGAATGTCAGAATTCTATGTTCTCATCGTTGCTCTGCTACTGATCTGTTCTGTGATCGTAGGCCCTTAATCCCCCCCCATGCCTCTACTTCTCTCCTGCCAAATACCAGCGGTCTCCCGGGGTGATTTGGAGGGATAACCAATAAAAAGGATTAGGGACAAGAACCACCATCCAGATTGTTAATAAAAGTGGTATTTTGTACTCAATTATTTGCATCTAAACCCTTTATATTCTCAGTTTGGCATCCCCCATCCTCTCTCTTTTTTATTCTTGGACTTTTCTCCCCATCCCCCATGGAGAAGCAAAACACGATATATATGGTACAGTATCGTGCAGTGAAATGACAATCTGGATGAAGGGGAATTGGCCGTGCTGTGACATTTCAAGCAGTTGCTGACCGAGGGAGAAATTCACCTAAGGGATGTCCCCAGCCCAGCAAACAAAGAAGCAGTAGAGAAAATGCCACAGCAGCTCTGGGTCTCTCCATGTGACTTGAGTGTTTCTGTCTGTATTAGGTTGGCCAGTGCCTGAGCAAAGGTGATACAGAGATTCTGAATGCCAAGAAAAATAATAAAATTGCCAGTGTGTTGGAAATTCAAGTAAATCCAAGAGCATAAATAATGAACACAACACTGATTGAAATAAATGATGTACTTTGCTTTAGAAATGTTATTTGAATAACAGATATGGTACTTTGTCAGGCTACGGTTTCAAATGCATTCGATTATACATTTTCATGTTTCCCCCCGCAAACAGTCTTTCAAATCAGTATAAATTGCTGTATGTAGCAGGCATGTCTTGATCTTTAGCTGCCATGACAACAGGATACAACAGAAATGCATTTTCATAACAATTGCTGGCAATGCTTAGTATCAGTTACTTTGTGTCAGGGAATGGCTGGCTTTGGGAAGAAAACAGCATTGTTTGCTTTAACTTGAAAGCTTTAGTTGTAATAATTGAAAAAATAGGTAGAGAAATTGTTGTTTAGGGGAAAAGTAGGTAGAGGGAGGTAAAGCCTGGGGTAGGGAGTGAGGAGAGAGAACGACAGAGAGAGAGAGAGAGAGATCTCTCTGCTTGGAAAGAGGGTTACACCAGTGGGACCATAGTGTAAAGCTAACCTAGAAAGTATGTAATTGGGTAATCAGATCAGCAAATTGAGTCAAATGATATGATTTAAACTGATATAATCAGTTTTCACAAACCAGGAGAAATATGTATGTGTTTCCTTTCCCTGTCCATTTGTTTTAACCTAAATCTTCTAAAATAGCCCAGGGAGAGCAAATCTGAGGAATTTTAGAAAAGAATACATTTTGGGGAGACAATATACATTAAAAAAAATTCCAGGCAAACATGTGCTTCAGCAAAAAGGCAGTGGGAGAGCTTTTTTCTCCTAGTTCTCTGAAATCCATGGTATCTCACAACTAGTGGTGAAATGAAGAAGGACCCCATGGTCCTTGCCCGACCCCCTGCCCATGGCCTCAGTCTGCCTTTTGTCTGTAGAAAATCTTTCGCCAAAGAATGAGTTTAAATCAGAGAAGTGAGAAAATGCAGAAACAAAGGAAAACAGTCAAGTGAGACCAAATAATAATAGTTTAGCCATTAAGCAAAGTCCAAGGACATTTAGTTGCTCCTCAAGGGCTATAGATATTCTGAGCCATAGCCTTTGAGCTGTCTTATCGATATGGAAACCCCCTAGAGGTGGAAGAGGTTAACTACATGATGACCAGACTGTTGCCATGACGTAAGCTGCCACAATTCTGAGAACCCGCCTCAAAGAAATGGGAAACAAACCAGTCCTGGAACTAAAGACTAACTGTACTTAAAGCAATCAAGATGATGCTGATCAGACCACGGCATGACCAATTTCATAACATCCCCCCCCCACCCGTCTATAAAAGCTCTTGTCCACCGATTGTCAAGGGGGGAGTTGACCTTTGGTCTGCCCCCTCCCTCAAGCCCGCCACCAGTTGCTGGCCTCTGAAATAAAGCAAAGCTTCCTTTCTACCAACCTTGCCTCTTTATTGGCTTTTGAGCAGTGACCCGCACTTTTGGTAACAGTTTTGTGCCACCCAACATGAGGCTGCACTCTCACATTTGGCTCTCGGTTTTCCAGAGTAGAGCCGCTGGCCATGACGATGACCAAGATGGTTGCGATGAGCCAGCTGCTTGTGTCTAGCCGGCCCCGAGAGGGAGCTGCGGGGGCACGTTCCGAGTAGCTGCCCAAACCATTTGTTTTGGGGATTCTCCCTGTTTCCCTTCTGCTCAGCCCTGGCTGCCAACTGACGCTTTTCCTTGGTGGAATGGAAACATGCATCTGGATGAGCTGACGAGCTCCAAGACCGAGTAGGTCCATCAGTGTGCACCCGGGCAAACTTCTCTTTTGAGCATGAAGTGCTATTTGGGCATTTTACCAGTTGGTTCTGACGTGTGTCTGACGTCGAGGACCGTCTGTGTTGGGGAAATGTTCGTTTGGGACTCTGTATCGGTCATCCTCCGTATCGGTTGACCTCCGTATCGGTCATCCAGTTCTGTCTTCTGGTGTGTGGACGTATATTCCATTTGTGTGATTGGTATCTTTGCTGTCTTTTGTAAAATGGGAAATTCAGGTTCAATTCGTTAGAAAAATTTTAGCTATGAAATTATGACTAAAGAAAAAGAAAGATGATTTTTTAAAAAACAATGTATGGCAACAGTATTCTTCAGACTCCAGAGAAAATTTGTTAAGATGAAACTCTTTTGAAACTCCAAAACTGGTTCTTTTTGTATATGCAGTTAAAGAAAGCTAGCTTGAAAAAATACTGTTTTCAGAATTCTGACCCTGAGAGGACAAAAATATGCCTAAGAGAAAGCTTGAAGTTAACTCTTATCATGTCCTTAAAATACAAATGCAGCCCACTTTGTCTGAGACTTCAGCCTTGGGTTAATAAGTACAACTTCAAAAGATATTTGGGTTCATTAAACATGCATCTTGCACCACATTAAAGAGAAATTGTGCTATGAAAAAATGTATGTTTTTAGAGGTTATGGAATATGTTCTTAAGTTTCCCAATCAGAAAATGCTGGTATAAACAGTTCAATGACTTGTTTCTTGGTTTTGTTAGGTCTTTTAAAGGTTAAAAATTGTAATATGTAATTAAAGATACTAAAATGATATGGGAAACATTTCAGTGTGTAAAGCAAGTAAGCTATGTGTAGCTGGTGAGAGAAGGTATAAAGACTGGAGATATTTTTATCGAGGAAGAAAAGAATAATTTTGTCCTAGAGCTGCTTGCTTATGTGTGGGGAAAATAAGGGACAAATTAATATGGATTCAGAAAGTGATAAAAGGTTTGTGAAAAAGGAACTTTGAGAAAAGAATTTTGTACATTGTCAGGATTAAGATTACATTGAATTTAATTAGATAAATGAATTTTGTTATTAATAGTAAGCTGGTACAAGACTGGAATTTGGTTTTCTCTCTCTGTTAAGGGAACAAAGTTTTCCTGGAATATTGAACTACTTTTGATAACAGATTATAAGTTTCTTCTCTAGCTAACTTTGAGCATTCCAGAAGGCCCTGAGGCATCTCAGAAGAAATATTAAGGTAACTAGGATTATTTGGTACATTAAATTACATGGAAACATTGTCAAATAATAATGATAAGCATTCTTAGGTTATACTGTATGGGTAAATATCATTAATATAAGTGTTCTAGAAGTTACATGAAGTTTCTAAAATTTGAATATGTTGTCAGTCATACTTCTAGTTATAAACTGTCTAGTGAAGTTGTCACAGAGTATAACTACTTATGATGTGTCACTGCTGGCTTTAAGTCTACTGCTTGAAGCACACACAGAATGTGCATGCGAAATGAAGCAAACTTTCCTTTCCGTCAACCTTGCCTCTCTGTTGGCTTTTGAGTGGCGAGCAGCCAGACCCCTGCTTTTGGTAACAGTGGCACCACGGTAGAAGGGGGATGTGTAGCCTGGTGGTTAAGGGAGTAAGTGTAGCCCTATGGCAGGCAGAACAGGGTTTACACCCTGGATCTGCTCTACCCCAAGTTGGAGAGGTTAGTTACTCTCCATCTCAGTTTCTTTATTTTAAAATTAGTCTTAATGAGTTCATTGGGTTTGGGGAGGGTTAAATGAGATGAAGCATGAAAAGGAGCTATTAAAGGATCTGCCATGTAATGAATGCTCCCAACGTGGCTGCCATCACTAGTATGCTGCAGGATACTCTGACCAATAAAGAAAATCTGGACGGCTCTATTATTTCCTGCATCAAGCTCTTAATGTCTTTAGTAATTGTTTTCGGAGTTTATAGAGGAATTAGATGACACTCAGATCACTGATGTCTAACAGTTCTTGGATCAGTCATGGACCTGGCAGAAAACAGAATTTCCTCCAAAAGGACTTAACCAGGAAGGAGTTCTAGGAAGGGACTATTTACAGAGGTGTGGGAAGAGTTAAGGGACCAGTAAAGGATGTTGAGGCCTCTAGGTATCAGTAACAGTGGGAAGGAGGAAGAAGCAAGAGGAAAAAAGAAAATGACTAGAATCAGGGAGACTTGGAGCCATAGAGGAGAGGTAACTGTTGCCAGAGGCACAGCTCTGCAGCAGGGCAAACCAGGAAGAAATACCCTGGCCTTTTCGCCTCTCACCAGCTGATCTCCTGCTGGTGCCTCTCATTGGCTGCCTCTCACTGGAAGCCAGAGGACAAGGAATTGGCGTGATGCAGACCCTAGGGATCAGATCCTTGGAAGCACAACGGGGGTGGTGGTGGCAAAGAATGGATCCTTGGAGGCAAGTGGAAATGACAGCCGCCAGCAAACACAGGCACATCTGGGAGATACTGCGGGTTCTGTCCAGACCAGACCATCGCGATATAGCAAATATCGCAATAAAGCTAGTGGAACGAATTTTTTGGTTTCCCAGTGCATATAAAAGTTATGATTCCACTATGCTCTAGTCTATTAAGTGGGCAATAGCATTATGTCTAAAAAATATGTACATAACTTAATTACAAATAACGCTTTTGGTGCTATAGACTTGCTTGATGCAGTGTTGCCACAAACCTTCAATTTGTAAAAATCCATTATCTCTGAAGTGCAATAAAGCAAAGTGCAATAAAATGAGGTATGCCTGTACCGTGTTTATCTGTCCTTAGCGTGATTTTTGGTTTCTAGCACAGGCTTTTAAGAATTGCTATAGAACTGTCTATTTTTTTGTCTGTTATTTCCTCACCTCTCTGGTGAAATTGTAAGTTCATCGACGGCAAAGATTATGGCTTATTTCTCTTCCAGTCTCACAAAGCTTAGCACAAGGCAAAAATCAATGCTGGCAATAAATAACTACTTATCTAATTGATGAGAATAATAATAGTCATTATTATTATAGCAGACACAGCAATTACCATGTATTATGTGTAAGTACTTTACATATTTTAACAGATTTAATCCTCACCACAACCCTATAAGAGGTATTATTGTTACCCCCCATTTTGCAGATGAGGAAACTGAGTCCAGAGTGGTTAAGGAGGAACTAAATAACCAATATGCTTCTTCTCAATGTCTCTGTAGAGAGAGAATTACTTTCAACAAAGACTCTAAAAACACAGAAGACAAAGGATAAGATAGAAACTTAGGGTGGAGTGAGTTGGGTAGGTTTTAGAACTTGCTTTTTCACTAGGGCAGGGGTTCCTAGTCTTCTCTGTGAACATTTTACGTGGTGAGTGAGTTACGATTTTAGGTGGTTATGTGACATTGAACTGGATGGAGAGAGAGCCATTCCTTTTCAGTTCTCTCTCTTTTTGTTTTAGTAATAAAGTATTTTTTAAATTGAAGTATAGTTGATGTACAATATTATATGCTACAGGTGTACAATATAGTGATTCACAATTTTTAAAGGTTATATTCCTTTTATAGTTATTATAAAATATTGGCCATATTCTTTTCACTTCTCATTTAATCCTTCTGTTTATACTAAGAAGAAAGTCTCAGATGGGTGCTAGTCTTTAACACCCAACACCTGCAAAATCTTACTTTTTACAAAGAGAGCAGACTCAGACTCAGGGCCTTTGCAGGCAGCATGGTATCTACCTGGAATTTTAACCATTTATTTTTTTGTTGTATTTTATGATAGGTGATATTTATTTTCCCTTTTTAATAGTGAAATAATATTTTCTTTAAAACAGTGTTTATTTACATTAAAAGGAAACTGCGTTTCAGATGTAGAAAACAAAATTATGGTTATCAAGGGAGAAAATGGTGGGGGAGGGATACACTGGGAGATTGGGATTGACATATGCACACCGCTATGTATAAAATAGATAACTAATAAGAACCTAGTGTATAGCACAGGGAACTCTACTCAATACTCTCTAATGACCTATATGGGAAAAGAATCTAAAAAAGGAGTGGATATATGTATATGTATAACTGATTCACTTTGCTGTACAGCAGAAACTAACATAACATTGTAAATCAGCTATACTCCAATAAAAATTAATTGAAAAAGAAAGTGACTTTAATGAAAAATATTGGATAAATAATAACGTAGGTGCTATGCTGAATATAAGTGTTATCCCATTTAGGCAAAATTTCGGAAGTTTGTGTGAATTCTAAAGTTTGGGAAATATTTGCTTTAGGGAAAGAGATTCTGGGTGTGGGCAAATTGCATTACAAGCTCTGGGCCCCTCTAGCTTGATGAACATTGCGCTGGGATAATATGTAAATTTATTTCCTTTCACTATCTTACTTCTCATTTTTGCTTACTTCCTAGATAGGTTAAAGGAAATAGGAGTAAATAAACTCCTTCTGTCCTAAATGCTGAGGGCCACATCAGATGAATTCATAGAAATCTCAAGCACTTTTGTCAAAGACTGTTGTAGGATGAAAAATGTCCCTCAAAGGTATCAGTAAATCCCCGGGACTTGTAAATGTTAACTTATATGGCAAAGACTTTGAAGATTTGATTAAGTTAAGGATTTTGAGGTGGGGAGATTGCCCTGGATTATCTGTGTGGGCCCTAAATGCACGTACAAGTGTCCTTAGAAGAGAGAGGCAGAGGGAGATTTGTTACACACAGAGGAGAAGGTGATGTGGAAATAGAGCAGAGACAGACCTGAAGATGCTGGCCTAAAAGATGAGAGTGATGTAGCAAAACACCAAGGAATGTTGGCAGTCACCAGGAGATGGAGGAAGCAAGGAATAGACTCTTTCCTAGAGCCTCTAGAGAGAGCACAGCTCTGCAGACACCTTAATTTCTGCCCAGTGATGTGGATTTCAGACTTTTGGCCTCCAGAACTGTTAAAGAATAAATTTCTGTTATTTTAAGCCATGACATGTTTGGTAATCTGTTTCCACAGGAAATGAATCTCTTGCCATAGGAAAGGAATACAGATCTGGCAGCAGGAGCAGAGTGATCAAGGTACCCTGGCTACAGTGGTAAAGGACCTCGAAAATTTCTTTTCATTCTTGCCTAAGGCTCTTAAGACTCAAAGTCCGAGGTGTGAATGATGGATGGAGTTGAGCTTGAATAACTGTGGCACCCAAATGATCCACTTGGATGCCTCTTGCTACTCCCTTGCTCAACTGTGATGGTAAATGGACAAGTGCAGCCATCCTGGCCTGAGGAGGGCATGGTGACCAGGAGCCCAGACCCCTCAGTGATGGGGTCCTGCCACCAGGTGGTCCACTGAGACATGCACAGGTGATAGTTGAGGGTGAGGGTAATCCAGAATGGATCATGGAGGAGGGAGATGATGAGTATCAGTGTGGTTCCAAGACCAGCTGCAGGGTGGGGTCTGTATTTCATTCCACTAACCTTCATTTCTAATTTTCCCCCAGGGAGGCCCATTGGAATCCTGGAGGAGCAGCTCCTTGAACAAAGTCGAAGTGGATCTGTGCAGTGCCAAGTGTGGACTGTGGTGAATGCTGACATTTGCCGCCCAGACCCTCCTTTCAGAGAAGGACTTGTTTCCCCAACTCCTGGAAGTGCTGTTAACAGACAACCTCTAACTCTCAGCTCCTTCGGCTGCAGAGAGCCACCTTGCCAGGAAAGCCCACAGATTATGGCAGGAGTATAAAGCATTTCAGCCCACTGTGGGACAGCTCTGATGGACCACGTATGTTCCAGAGTGCCCCATGCTGTTGGCCCAGGCTCTGATGGAACTACATTGCTGTATAACTTCCCTTTCTGCCCAGTCCTGCTTCTGGCCTCTTCTTCCCACAGATATTGATCCCTGGAGTTCTTTGAGAGAAATAGAAGTCTCCTGGAAATCTCACACTCCCTGCCGTTTTTTTGTTTTGTTTTTCTCTAGTGGGGAAATGTGGACTCCTAACCCGTGGAAATACTGAACCATCCAAATAACCAATGTTCAGAGATCCCGGGGAGACCATTTGGATGAGAAATTTCTCCTCAGTGATTGAACCACATTTCAGACAAAATTTTTGGAATGAGGTCAGCTGATCAGGATTGGTGTCCTAACTGGGATTTGCTCTCAACAAAATGATGATATGAGACAAATCTATCTTTTGTGCTCAGTAGCCAATCTGACTACATTTAACTTTCTGTGAACACACAGCTGGTACAGAGGAAAGGCATTGGAACAGGATGTGAGTTCAAATCCTCACTCCTTTTGTTAGCAGCTGTATGACTGCGCAAGTTACTTTAATTCTTTATTTTAGTTCCCTCGTTTGTAAAATGGGCAAATAAAACCTTCTTTAAAGGATTATAGGAATTAGAGAGTACATAAGGCCCCTACAGTATCTGGTAAGGAATTACCTGTTGATAAATGATAATTTTAAAAAATATTATTTATTTTCAGCTCCTTCCTTCCATTTTTATATGTCCAGTCTATTATTTCAGGGAAGAAAGCAATTTGATTAAAGCTTGTTCATTAAGATTTTAGGGATTTAATGTGTTCTTCCCAGGGAAATTGCATTTTTAAAAAAGAGGAGCGGGGATATCTGAATAAAGGAATGACATGCTGATGGTAGGCATTTGGGGGGACAGGGGCCCTTAGAAGAAATCCTGTAAAGGAAAATGTTCCCCATGTCTGGGTAAGGTTGACTAGCCCAGCTTTCAATGAAGAGGAAAAATAAAATTTTCCACTTAAGGAGGACTACCCTCCCATCCATGTTAAGAAGAGTCTGCCTACATCTTGCTTTTTCAAGTGGGACAACTAAAATATCTTCTAGCTATTTGTTCCAGTAGTTCAATATATATTCTTGGTTATATCAAATATTTGATATTTTAGGGAATCAGCCTTGTTAAATTAAAGTGGATAAGATGGCATTTTAAGGTCACCTTGGTATGATCAAACATGATGCTGACATTTACAATCCATTTCCATTGCTTCTCACATGTTTCCTTGTCAGTTAAATCCAGACTCTTCAAATTTAAAGGTGTTTCAAATCTAATAATGCAATTATAAATATTGTACCAGAATTACTAACTGCCCACTGATTTCCATGCAAGCTACAAAATCCTCATGGGTCCTATTCCCTCATTTAAAAAAATTTTAAATCGTTTTATTATAATGTTACCTGCACAAGTATAAACAAGTTTACATATTAAATGTTGTATATACTCCTTAAATTTATGAGTTTTGCTCATATAAAAACCAAAATAAGATTGTAAATTAAATAAAAAGGAAACTGTAAATTAAAAGACATATAACTGACAATATTAATTTAAGGTGATAGAAAACACGGTTTTGCAGAAACCGCATCATCACACGTGGAATGCATTTGGGTCATGATGCTACGGTCAGTTTTTGTCAGGTGGGGATTCCTTCATGCTTGTAGGCTCAGTGATGACTCATTTCTCACATAAAGATGTTTCCATTCTAACTACTGTGGAACTTTCACACCACAATTTGCCCTATCACCATTTGCTTTCATGTTGAAAGCATCTTTTAAGAATGAAGTCTGCTTTTACTCTTTCCTTGAAAGATCATTATTAACTCAGTGCCCAACTTAAGTGCAAAAATTGTATGGGGATAGTTAGGTCAAAGGAGGTTATCCAAATGATCCAGATATAAAATGCTTAATATTTACAAATGCTTATAAAATGAAATGAAAAATATTGTAGAGATATTTAAGGACTGAGTATATATCCACAGTCCTCTTCATGAATCCATAGACCTCTTTTTAAGAAATACTCATTATAAGCGTATTTACAAAACAGAAATAGACTCACAGACATAGAAAACAAACTAATGGTTACCAAAGGGGATAGTGGGGGGAGCGAGGGAGAGACAAATGAGGAGTTTGGGATTAACATATACACACTACTATATATAAAAGAGATAAACAACAGGGACACACTGCTATTTATAAAGTAGATAACCAACAAGGACCTACGGTATAGCACAGAGAACTATATTCAATAATTTGAAATAACCTATAAGGGAAAATAATTTGAAAAAAGTATATATATATAAACATATATATAACTGAATCACTTTGCTGTATACCTGAAACTAACACAACATTGTAAATTAACTATACTTCAATAAAAATTGGTTAAAAAAATGAAAAACAGAAGTTCCTTGGCGGTCCAGTGGTTAGGACTTGGCACTTCCACTGCAGTGGCCCAGATTCAATCCCTGTTTGGGGAACTAAGATCCCGCAAGCCACGTGGTATGGCCAAAAAAGAAAAAATTCAAAAAAGAAATAACTCATAGAATGTAAATGAAACAAAATATAATAACATAGTTCTCAATTGAATATGCAGTGAGAAAAATATATGTAATTTCTTTTCTTTCATATTGCACTGGCTAGGACCTTTAGTACATGATAAGTATAAGGGAGTAACAGTTATTTTTGTTTCTTCCCCTAAAAAGACCACATGTATAATGTTTTAGCTTTAGATAGATATTTACAGTAGGTTTTTGACAGTAAGGAAGTTCTCTTTCTATTACAAGTTTGCTAAAAGTTTTTTCCCCCGGTACTTATTTAGATTATCATATATTCTTATCTGTTAGTATGATGAATTATGTTAGTAGATTTTCTAATTTTTTAAAAATTTTAATTTATTTTACTTTTTATTGAAGTATAGTTGATTTACAACATCAGGTTAGTTTCAGGTGTACAGCACAGTGATTCAGTTTTTTATATATATATATATACTTTTTGTATATATAAGTTCAATATATATGTATATATATATATAAATATTCTTCTTTGGATTCTTTTCCCTTATAGGTTATTACAAAATATTGAGTATAGTTCCCTGTGCTATACAGTAGGTCCTTGTTAGTTATCTACTTTATAAATAGCAGTGTGTATATGTTAATCCCAACCTCCTAATTTCTCCCTCCCAGATTTTCTAATGTTAAACCAACCTTGCACTCCAGGAATAAGCCTTGCTTGGTTATAATGCATGTTTGCATTTGGTTTGTTAATATCTTATTTAGGATTTTTGTAGCTTTATAATTGAGTTTGATGTATAATTTTCCTTTCCTGCCCTTGTCTGGTTTTCATATTAAAGTTATATTAGGGCTTCCCTGGTGGCGCAGTGGTTAAGAATCTATCTGCCAATGCAGGGTACACGGATTCGAGCCCTGGTCCGGGAAGATCCCACATGCCGTGGAGCAACTAAGCCCATGTGCCACAACTACTGAGCCTGAGCTCTAGAGCCCGTGAGCCACAACTACTGAAGCCTGTGTGCCACAACTACTGAAGCCCACGTGACTAGAGCCTGTGCTCTGCAACGAGAAGCCACTGCAGTGAGAAGCCCATGCACCGCAAGGAAGAGTAGCCCCCGCTCGCCGCAACTAGAGAAAGCTGGAGCGCAGCAACGAGGACCCAATGCAGCCAAAAATAAATAAATAAATAAATAAAATTTAAAAGAAGTTATATTAATCTCATGAAAGGAGAATGCTTTCTCCTTGTTTTCTTTTACATTCTAGCTGCTTATAACAATTAAGCCTTATCTCTTCTTGCCTCAGTTTCCTAATTTGGAAAGTGGAAATACCAACTTCATGGAGATATTTTGAGGATTAAAAGAGTTAAAATAAATAAAGCACTTAGAACAGTGTCCATAACATAATAAGCAACCTTTTGGTTTTAGCTATCATTGCTATTATTCTACTCCCTGAAATTTTATATGAGAGAGGGATGATGTATTCCTGAAGGTTGGGTAAATCAGCTAACATTTTCCTTTTTGTGGATGTATTTTAACTTATTCAGTTTCAATTATTTTTCTTTTTGATTTGCTTTTGTCGAGGTACATTTTTCTAGCAGTTTGTCCATTTCAACTAGATTTTCAAGTGTATTGACATAATGGTTATAATATACTCATATTGATATTTAGTTATTGCTATGTCTGTATTTATGGCTCACTTTTCATTGCTAATATCACTTTTTGGGGGTGTTGGATGCTCATCTCATTAAATTTTAGATTTCATATATAGGTATATATGTGTGTGTGTATATATATATATATATATATATATATATATATACATATATATATACTTGCTTTAATCACACTCCATAGGTCCTGATTGGTAGTGTTTTTCATTGTAACTGAGGTTTGTTTTTTTTTTGGCTGTGCTACACAGCATGCAGCATCTTAGTTCCCTGACCAGGGATCGAACCTACGTCCCCTGCAATGGCAGCATGGATTTTTTTTTTTTTTTTTTTTTGGCTGTACGCGAGCCTCTCACTGTGGCCTCTCCCATTGCGGAGCACAGGCTCCGGACGCGCAGGCTCAGCGGTCATGGCTCACGGGCCCAGCCGCTCCGCGGCATGTGGGATCTTCCTGGACTGGGGCACGAACCCGTGTCCCCTGCATCGGCAGGCGGACTCTCAACCACTGCGCCACCAGGGAAGCCCCCAGCATGGATTCTTAACCACTTGACCACCTGGGAAATTCCTCATTATTACTGAGATTTAATTTCCACTGTAATTTCTTACTTGGTCCATGAACTCATCATATTTATAAATGAACATTTCCAAGCATATAAGATTTTTATGGGTTTTTTATTGATTTTTAATTGTATTGTGTTGTCATCAAAGACTATGCTCTGTATAATATTACTCTGTTTCAATATCTATAGTACATTTCCTTATTTTATATAATCCCCCTCTGGAATGTGGTTTTCATGAAGAAAGGAGTTTACTCTATTTTGCTATCATGTCTCCAATATCTAGAATGGTGTTTGGCACATAGCAGTAACTCAGCATTTGTTGAATGAAAAAATGATTGATGCTGATAGTAATGCTGGTGATCAGAATCTATTTCTTCTAGGTGGCCTTTCTTGGCCACTTAGAAGATGATGCAAATTCCCATAGGCTCCAGTCCACACCCATAAACTTGGCTCCATGGCTTATATCCATATGTGTCTGAAAAACAGCGAAATGTCTTAAGCATCAAAGTTCTGGAGACCTAACGTACAGCATAGTGACTATAGTTAATAATATTGTATTATGTACTGAAAATTTGCTAAGGGAGTAGATCTCAAGTGTTCTGACCACATACACACAAAATGGTAACTATAGGAGGTAATGGATATGTTAATTAGCTTGATTGTGATAATCATTTCACAATGTATACCTATATCAAAACATTATATTGTACAACTTAAATATATACAATTTTAATTTGTCAAAAACCAGGTACACTATGTCAAGAGGACTATGTCTACTTCCAAATTAATTTGATTCTGATCTGCCCACTCTCAGCACCTGGGTGTCGGTGTATGACCTCTGCTGCCCACAGATGAAGAGGTTGACCAGAGCAGAATTGGGAATTCTTATAAAAAGTTTTTGTTTCCTGTATTTAATGTTCTCCACAAGCCAATATTCATGCACTCTGTCAAGCGGTTACAGACTAGAGACAGCTGGCCATTACTCAGCTTGGTGTATCAAATAGATATTTTTGAAAATATACAAGCTTTGAAAAATTTTGTTCTTCAGACAACTTTGGCTTTGAAAACTCTGTGTATCTTAAAAGCAGTTTCATAATGTCAGTAGTTTCCTGTGATTGATAGTTACAGCATACTGAGCTCACGGAGGCATTAAAAATGTGACATAGGAAAAGGGAAAAAAAGTACTTTACAATATTGGATTCTGTGGCAGTAAGTAATCTGCTCTTGGCTTTCCTTCTCTTTACAGAGGGTTCCCCCCCTTCCTCTTCTGAAAGGTCTGTGTTTTATTACATTCTAGTTTTGGATATACTAATAAAAAATATATTTTTCTATGTTTGCCAGAATCCTATTTCTCAACACAGAATTATTGGATAAGTGCTGTAATTCTGATTGTTTCTGGAATGCCGAAACCCCTAATTAAAAGAACAGAAACAAAAAATTGTCAAGAGGTAGAGATACCAGGTTAGAACACTGACATTGACAGGTCTTTCCTGGGGGTGATGGGGATGCTTGTGTGCCGTATATTCTCACAAAGAAGGAGGTGCTACCATTACTGGTTGGGGTGGCTGAAAGTAAGGGCTGAGTGATATGGAGAAGCAGTGAGATCATCTGAGGATCATTTTTGAAACCCAGGGAGGTCATTCTTTCTGAACGTGGAAGCAATTTATTATTTTCTCTAACTAGAGTGTCCTCTGACTAAGTTACAGTAGGATAGCTGTATAACAAATACACTTGGGAATGTAATGGCTCATCACAGAAGTTTATTTCTTGATCAGTAACTGTCTGGGATTGGTGTTCATGTTGACAGGGCAGCTCTCTTTGACAAACTCACTCAGGAACCCAGATTCCTTCCATCTTGTGGCTCTGCCATTCCCTAGACCAGGGGTTAGCAATTTGTCTTTTTCTTTGGATAAAGAACCAGATAGTAAATATTTTAGGCTTTGCATGCTACATGGTCTCTGTCACAATTACTTAACCCTGACCTTGTACCATGAAAGCAGCCGTAGACAAGATGTAAATTAATGGGTGTGGCTGTTTTCCAATTAAACATGTTTTACAGAAAGAGGTGGCTGACTGAATTTGGCTCTTGGGGCATAGTTTGCTGACCCCTGCACCAAAGCCCAGTCGTTCTCTTGTTTATCTCGAAAGGGAAGGGAGGAGTTTTACACAGACCAAGCATGGAAGTAAAACATATTATTTCCTTTCATGCTCCATTGGCTTATGATAATACCAAATTGCCAGGGAGGTTGGGAAATGTTGTCTAGCTGTGTGCCCAGGAAGAAGAGGAAACCCACCTGTGAACAGGTGGCAATCTTTACCACAACCAGCACAATAGAAAATCTGTGGAATTCAAGGTCCATTCTCCAACTATCCTACCATGTCCTCAAACACAGGGCTCAAAAAGCATGGCTTTGTAAATCAGACAGACCCGGATTTGAGTCCTACCTGAGCCACTTTCTAGCTGTGTGCCCTTGGGTGATTTGTTTAATCAGTTGGTGTCTCACTTTTCTCTTCTGGAAAACAAGGGTAATTATGGTTCCTCAGGTCACTGTGAATGTTAAATAAAAGTGATGACTATACATTAGAAGTATTGAATACTTTAGAAGTATTCGGTAAGTAGTAGCTATTATCCTTATTTTTGAACAATGGCTAACCCCACTTCCTGGTAGAGTATCATTTAATGTTTTGCTGTTGGGCTCAAATCCCTGCTCCACTGCTTACTAGCTGTGTAATTTTGTACAAATTCCTTGACCTCTCTATACCTCAATTTCTTCATTTATAGAATTATGACAATGGCAATATCTATCTCCTAAGGTTATTGTGATGACTAAATGATTTAACACCTATGAAATCATAGGTGGCTAGACTTAATGATACTCAATATATGATATTAACAATTGTTATTTTGATACACTGATCCCCGGCATCCAAAGGGGTTACTAATAAAATAAAAATCATCATTATAATAATATCCATGCATTAAGGCATTCAGCAAACATTGAACACCTATGGGCCAAATTCTGGGCTAGGCCCTGAGGATACAAATGGTGAATAAGCCTGACACAGTTCCTGTCTTCATAGAGCCCGCAATGAGTTTGCTAACAGATATCTTCTTTTTTGAGGAGTCTCTGCTGTGAACACTTTTAACATGTTATCTAATTTTATCCTTTGCAATAACTCTGTGAAATTAGATATTATTGTCTTTATTTTACAGACAAGGTAAGAGGTTTAGAGAACGTAAATAATTTGAGCAGGGTCACAGAGTGGTACATAGTACAGATAGGATCTGAAACTATGTCCCTCAAACTCAAGTGCCAGTGTTCTTAACAATCACGCTGGGCTGTCAGATCTGGCCACATAAAAGATTTGCCTGGCAAAACGCACACTGTTTAATGGGAAGGTGGGTTGAAGGCAGTGGGGAGGAGTGTGCTGTGATGGTGAGGGCGGCCTTTTGGCCTCTCTGGGAATTCAGTTCCATCTCTGGACCATTTATGACAGCATATGCCCTCTCTACTTGGATGACTTCAAACATCCCCCAGGATTAGAAACATGTAATCTTATCAACCAGGTTTGGTTCCTGTCTGTGGGAGAGCTGGGCTTTTCAATTTAACCACTGGCTTAAAAAATGAAAAAAAAAAATAACACAAAGAAATGTACTGTCTCTACCCTTCTTTAAAATGATGAATGTTTTTTTAAGGCAAATCCATCATTGGTCACTTGAGGGAGGAAATGTCAAGAAAAGTTATGGTTTGTTAGCTTTTACTTCTTGACATTATACAAGAAAGTAATTGAAGTACAACAAATGCCATGTTGTTTTACCTCATCTATTTATATAGCAATCTGACAAGATGAATATATATGTTACTGTGGATTTGAAAAAAAAGTGACACTGGCTCTGCGATTCGTTCTATTGTCTTATCAGTGCTGATCAAATGTGCTTTCCCTCAAGAAAACACATGGTAGAGGAATTGGTATTCTTTCATGTAGACTCCTGGATATTAAACAACTGAACTCATTGTACCCTCTGAGCCCCATTAGCCTCTTATCTCAAATTCTTAGAGCTTTTACATGGACGTATAATAAAACATGCACAAATTCAATTTAATACAACAAATATTTATTTAGCACTCACTGTGCATGAGATACTATGCCAAACAGAGATGCCATTAATTCACAATCTGTGATAATTCAAACGCAGCCTGGGCTGAATGTTACCATTATACCATTTATGAAAAAAACAAGGAGTCTGCTTAGCAAATCAGCCAGGTATATCTTACTATATTTTATGCTATGCCCCTGGAAACTCATAGGTAAATCAGATTTTAAATGCATAAGGAGAGCTTACTATTCAAAGAATTTTATAATAATGTTTCTGGAGAATATATAGTCACTAACAAATAAGGATTTTTAAGTTAGATATTTAAAGAGCGAATGACTACTTTATTGAGGGATGTTATGTGACTAGTACTATGAAAAATCCCAAGGCTTGTTTCTATGACTGTCATGATCTCTTTGTGGTTGGATAGTCTGGTTGTCAAGCAACTTAAATAGAAGAGACATGCTAAATTATTATTTTTCTTCTGAAAGGTGTCAGCCACAAAACAAAGGTATAGAGCTGCTTATTCTGTGGTAAAGATCTCTTCAGTTCTCAACATGGATTTCTGGGGAAGAAAAGAGATACTAAAACTATATTTAATAGGAAGAGGCAGGGTGAGCTTTCAGTGTGTCTTACCCTTTTTATTTTGCTAAAATTGCCTTAGGAAACCAGCTGGGATCTCAAGTGAGTTATTCAGGGGTATAACATTAAGAATCATGAGACAATATCTCCTGTAGAAAGAATATAGTAAGATGATGTTACTTTGTACTTTGGTTACTCCATTTTTTACGGCTCCTTTATTGAAACTGGACCCTTTGCCTATGTTCCTGTCTATCCGTAAGTGGGTTGATAGATATGACTGCAGAGAGTTTGAATTAAGGACCATCATCCTTATGTCAGAACCTCGAGTAAGGAACTTGGACTTGCCCCAAAAGAGGTCTGGCTTTGCCCTCAGCTTCTGGGAAGTAATCTTCGTCATACACGAGTGAAGTGTCTTTGGTTAGGTGTGGGCTGGGCACACTGGATTGTGTGTGGGACCAGTCACACCTGACAGTCTTAGGGTGTAGCCTAAGTGGCCATGCCAGAAAGACCAGCCATGCGATTTATAGTGGGAAATTGGGTCACGTGGTGTCAGTTGACTTGGACACTGAATTCAACAACTGGGCAATCAGGACTATGTAATGAAGCTCCAATAAAAACTTTGAACACCAAAGCAGGTGAGCTTCCCTGCTTGTCAATACTCTGTGTGTATTGTCACATTTCAATCCTGGGAGAGTAATGCATCCTGACTCCATGGGAGAGGACAACAGAAGCTTTGTACCTGTTACCCTCTCAGACTCTGCCCTAGGCATCTATTCCTTTGACTGATTTTCATCTGTATCCTTTCCCTGTAAAAAACCATAACTGTGAGTATCATAGCTTCTGGTGAGTTCTGTAAGTCCTTCTAGTGAATTATTGAAACTGGGTTTGCAACCCTACCCCCCAAACTTGTAACTGACTTCAGGAGTGAATGGAGTGTTGGGGGAACTGTTCCCTCTTGCTGTTGCAGTTTGAATAATTTATGGTTAAGTACCAACTGAAAGGGGTCTATGGACATGCAAATGCGTCTAGTTCTAAACAGCAATGATATCACTCACGCCTCAGATCCCTCCCGCTGCAGCAAGAAATTTCACTTGGGGTACTTGTAAAATAGTCTAAATTTGATATTTAGAAAAACAACACTAGACAGACTTCTTTTTATTCAACTGTTTGAAATTAGAACAATCTTAATGATTTTGCATGGTTTCAAGGGTTGCATACTTAAATACCTTAAGGACCCTGGCAGGTAACCTAAAAAAGTGAAGCACTGGGTGAGATCTACGGTGAACTGAGGAACATTTGTCCAGTCTAAAAGCATTCAGAGTTAACAAAAACTTTAAAACACTGTAAGGCTGTAAAAAAAAAAGTCTGCAACAGGAGCTGGCCCAGAGGCCACCAGTTTGCCTTTTCTTTCTAATCTTGGCTGAAGGCTCCAGTGGCAAATTGGCCATTTTTTTTTTCTTTAGGTAAATTAATAAGACCATTCAAGTTTTCTATTTCCATCTCTTCTTAAGTTAGTTTTTGTTGGAATTTGTCCATTCAACTAAATTTCTTTCAAATTTATTGGCATAAATTTGTTCATAATATCCTCTTATTATTTTCTTAATGCTTATAAAATCTGTAGTAATGCCTCATTTTTTATTTCTGACTGATTATTTGTGCCTTCTACCTACTTTTCTTGGAGTCTTATTATGCATTTATTAATTTTAGTGGTTTTTCCAAGAATTAACTTTGGTTAATTGGTTTCCTTTATAGATGTTTCTTTACTATTTTTTAAATTTCTCTTTCTATGTTTCTTTATACCTCCTTTGTTTTTCTTTTTCCATCTTATTGACATATAGGCTTAGCCCTTTGATTATCCATCTTTCTCTTTTTCTAATAAAGCTATGAATTTTTCTTAAACCATGGGTTTATCTGCAGCTCATAAATATTTATGTCTACACATAACTAGTTTATTGTACATTAGTTTTACAATTCATTTAAAAATATATAAAATTTCCACTGTAATTTTTACTTATTAATTATTTAAAGTATATTAAAATTTTTTCAAACTTGTGGATTTTTCTAGTTTTTTTTTGGTAATTGATTTCTAGTATTAGGGTCAGTAAACATACTCCAATGGTTTCAATCCTTAGAAATTTCTTGAGACTTGCTTTATGGACCAATGAGCAATATTTGTAAATATTATTTCTTGGAAATAATGCATGTGTTTTTTTGTAGTTAGTGGTTGCAATTTTCTATAGATGTTCATTGAGTCACCTTTGTAATTGTATTGTTCAAAATTTCTAGATTTTTACTGATTTTCATTTGTTCTGTAAAGAATCGTTGAAATCTCCCACTGTGATTACGCTTTTGTCTCTTTTGCATCTTGTCAATTTTTGTCTTATATATTTTGAGAATATGTTATTAAGTACACAAAAATTTCTAGTTACTGTATCTTAAGGATGAATTGAAAAATTTATCATTAGGATAAGGCTTTTTGTCTTAAAGTCTACTCTGTCTGATATTAACATAGTTATACCAGCTTTTAAAAATTTCATGTTTATATAGTATATTTTCTGCCTTTTTATTTGTACCTTTATGCTTTATCTCTCTCCTTTGTAAACTACTTATACTTTAAGAATATCCTGTTGATGCTGCTACAGACTGATTGTAGCTATTGGTATTTTAAGCACATTCAATCTAGAAGTGACTGTTTTTACACACTAAGGAATATGTCCATATAAAGAAAAATAAGTATAAAAATGTTTAATCTAGGATTAACAACAAAGGCCTACTGTATGGCACAGGGAACTATATTCAATATCCTGTGATAAACCATATTGGAAAAGAATATGAAAAAGAATATACATACGTATAAGTCACTTTGCTGTACAGCAGAAATTAACACAATATTGTAAATCAACTATACTTCAATAAAATTTTTTCAGGAAAGAAAAAAATATATCCTGTTGAAATTGTATATCATTTAATTGGCATGATTATTCCATCCATATTTAATGTAATTACTGATATATTTGAGTTTACAGTCTTACTATGTCTTCTTTGCTGTTTCACTGAGCTGCAAATCTGGGTGATTCCAGGAAGGTGAGTGGGTCTGGGGAGTCAGGAAACCTAAGTTTTAGGCATTCTCATAGCTTTGTGGCTTTGGACAAGTCATTCATCTTCTTGGGCTAGTTTTGCTTTTTCACTTATAAAATAAAGAAACTGGATTAGAAAATGGCTAAAGTTTTCTATAGTTAAAGATTAAATGGTAGAAAGGAAAACATTATGACAGGAGTAGAAGAGAAGGGGAAATTTTGTCTATACTGTCGGGCAGTGACTTTGGACACTGATTTTTCTGCAGTTTTGGCTTTCTGAGGAAATACTAATGGCTAAAACAGACATATAAACACAGCTATAATGGAAGGAGGCTTTGCCAGTTCATTATCTTTGAAAGGAATTTAAAATGTTCTTTCCAGTTGAAAGCAGGAATTTTTCTAATTCTTTTTTTCAAAGGATGATGCTTCACAATATGTTAAGAAGCTTACCTTTCACTACACACATGACAGACATTTTCACAGGAGAAATTATCCTCTATGTAAATATTGTCCAGTAAATTAATCAAACTTCTACTGAGGATTGATTAAATATCAGGTGCTTAGTTAGATGCCTCAAAGATGGAGAACAGATGGTTCCTTGCCTCAGGGAGTTTTAATCTGGAGATGTTGAATGGAGAATCATTAAGGTCTAACCAGGAAAACAGAAACACCTCTAAGTACTTAAAATGAGGGAATTTAATGCAAAGAGTAGTTACACAGAAGATGGAATTTTTGAGAAGCCAACAGAGGGATGGTGCGGTGACCCAGGAGATGATGCGGACCTGCTACTAGGATGGTTTTCAGAGGCATGGAGAAAGAAATGGTCCATGGTAAGTCAGGTGGAAATGCCAGAATTTCCATGGAAGGTGGTGGAAACAGGATTGAAAGGCTCAGAGTAAAGGCAGAAAACCCACTGGATTGTGTGCCATGGAAAGGTTTGGAAGATACACTCGTAAGTAAATAAGATATGTGCTAGTGAAAGGGACACCAGAATTCCTTAAAGTTTGGCACTGGCCTGTTGGCTTGCCAGGGGTAACAGTAGGAGACACCATAACAGAACTGGGCTTACTGATAGCAACAGGGAAGCTAGCATTCTGGGAAAATAGAGGCCAGAGGGTGACATTAACACATCAGGTAGGCACAATTTTTGTAATAAATTAAAAGGTCAGGGGAACAACCAGTAAGGTCTTTCCTGCAGAGTTATGAAGATGCTTAATGGAAAATGGCATCTCCAGGGGCAAAGGAGATGAGCAGCCATTAAGAGTACTACTGAGTCTACACAATCACAAGAAATCAAGGATAGATGATCAGGAGGCTGAGATCAATCACTCTCAATGAAAAGGCACAACAACTCACCCATTTCTGCCAGACCTGAACTAGTTTTGGAACCTGAAATCCAGTGAGAGGCCAGTAATCCAGGAGGAAGGACACTTCAACATAACACAAGTATATACAGTAATGATTCCTCCAGGTTTTCCCCAAAGGGATTTATAGCCATTTATGGAAGTAACTGTACACTGGGGAAAGGGGAATGCCCAGACATTTCAAGGACTGTTGGACACAGGATCCCAACTTACATTGACACCTAGAGGCCAAAGTGTCATCATGATCCCCCAATTAGAGTGGGGGCATGAGAGACCAGGTTTGAAGTCCTGGCTATAGTCCAGCTCACAATCTGCAAGGTCTGTGGACTCAGTCATCATGTCCCTGGTTCTTCTTCCTTCCTTCCTTCCTCCCTCCCTCCCTCCTTTTCTTTCTCTTCCTTTCTTCCTTCCTTCCTTCCTTTCTTTCTTTCTTTCTTTCTTTCTTTCTTTCTTTCTTTCTTTCTTTCTTTCTTTCTTTCTTTCCTTCCTTCCTTTCTTTCTTTCTTTCTTTCTTTCTTTCTTTCTTTCTTTCTTTCTTTCTTTCTTTCTTTCTTTCTTTCTTTCTTCTTAGTTTCTTTCTCTCTCTTTCCCTCCCTCCCCCCTTCCCTTTCTTTCTTTCTTGAAGTAGACTTGATTTACAATATTATATTAGTTTCAGGTGTATGACATAGTCATTAATATTTTTATAAATTATACTCCATTTAAAATTATCACAAAACAATGGTATATATTTCCCTGTGCTGTACAATATATCCTTGTTGCTTATCTATTTTATACATAGTAGTTTGTACCTCTTAATCCCCTACCCTTCTCTTACCCCTCCCCTCTTCCCTCTCACCACTGGTAACCACTAGTTTGTTCTCCATATCTGTGAGTCTCTATATCTGTGAGTCTGTTCCTGTTTTGTTATATACATTTGTTTATTTTATTTTTTAGATTCCAAATATAGTGATAACATAGAGTATTTGTCTTTCTCTGTCTTACTTATGTTACTAAGCATAATATTCTCTAGGTCCATCCATATTGATGCAAATGGCAGAATTTCATTCTTTTTTATGGCTGAGTAGTATTCCATTGTATACATACACATCCATACATCCATCTTTTTAATCCATTCATCTGTTGACAGACACTTAGGTTGCTTCCATATCTTGGTTCTTGTAAATAATGCCGTTATGAACATTGGGGGGCACGTATCTCTCTGAATTAGTGTTTTTGTTTTCTTTGTATACAAATCCAGAAGTGGAATTGCTGGATCATATGGTAGTTCTAATTTTGTCTTATTGAGGAATCCCCATACTGTTTCCCACAGTGGCTACACCAATTTACATTCCTACCAACAGTGTACAAGGGTTCCCTTTCCTCTACCCAAGTTTTCAAATGTATAATCAGGATAGACATACTTTATAGTTGGTTTAACCCACACATTCAGTCCTTGGTCTATGGGGTAAGAGTTATCATAGTGTGGAAGGGGCAAGGGTAAGGCTATGAAACTGCCTCCCATTCCCCAACCCTGGAAAAGATAGTCAATTAAAGACAATATCTCATCCCAAGGGGGATGGTAGAAATTAGTGCCACTCTAAACACCTAAACAATGCAGAGGTGGTGGTACCCATCATCCCTCCATTCAATTGATTAGTCTGGCCCCTGAAAAAATCAGATGGACTCTGGAAGATGACAGTGGACCACTGCAACCTCAACCAAGTAGTAGCTCCCCTTGCAACTACTATGTCAGATGCCATATCTTTGCCAGAGTAGATTAACAAGGACACAGTTCTAAAATATAGTGTATTAATAGAAAATGTGAGGTTCAGGAAGGCCAACAGATTAGAAGACAACTATCATTGAAAAAATCGTTTGTTATTCATAATTCCCAAGAGGAGGGGGCATACCACACCACGGGGTGGAGGGGCACATGGGGAAGCACCAGGCTGGTCAGGAGGCAGAGGGAGTTGGAGGAAATGCGGGAAAGAGTCTACAATGGGGCTTCCTTGGGAAGGAATGGGTGAGGCAGGGTTGTCAGGCTTACGACTGACTAGCTTGAATAATTCCAGTGGGCTCTGGGGTACAGGGGCTGTTAGTGGCTCAGAGTGTCAGAGCCCAATAAAGGAGGCAGCTGAGGGTATAGGCACTGGATTGGTTGGCTAGCATTTGAAAAGCATGCTAGTGGGCAAGCTGTTCACTACCTCTAAGAATTGACTAACCCTGGGAGGGACAGTCCCTCCAGGGATAGCAAGGCCTCAGATATTAAAGCATCAGAATACAGAACACAAAAGACATGGTTAATACACACAGACACATAGTATATAACCATGGATCTGGAAAATGTGTCCTTTTCATTCCCTATCAGAAAAGAGGACCAGAAACAGTCTGCATTCACATGGAACAGTCAGTAGTATACATTTATACTTTTGCTCCAGGACTATGTGAATTCTCTACCTTCTATCATAATATACTCTGAATAGATCTGGGCTGTTTGGACATCCCACATTTGGAATATCACATCGGCCTACTATATTGATAACATCACGCTAATCTGACTGGATAAGCAAGACGTGGCTGGCATGTTGGAGGCCCTGATAGGACAAATGAACTCCAGAGGGTGAGAGACAAAAATCTATGATGGTCTAGGGGTCTGTCATATGAACTGCATTTTTTAGGGGTAACTTGTCTGAGGGTGTGACTGTTTAGAGTTTGTGGTAAAAAGGCTCTCTTGCCCCAACTAGGGACAGATTTGTTGGGTACACCCATCTTGAGGACTTCCCACAGGGTCCCCCAAATGTCTTTTGAGATCTCATCACAGCTTGACCTCTCCCTCTACCAGACCTGCTTCTTGTCTTTCCCTTCTCTGGTGTTGATCCTTAAGAGAACTTGGGAATCAGCCTCCTGCACCTTAATCTCTATCTCAGCATCTGTTTCCTGGGAAACCCAACCTGTGACAAAGACTTTTCCTTCATTACTATTTGAGCAATCAGACACTCCCAGAAGAATCAATCCATGAGGACAGATAGGAAAGAAACCTGGCAAAACAAATGGAAACAAACAAGTACTATTCTAGAAATGTCAATCATTGCCTGCTCTGCATATGCTCACCTATAACCCCAGCTGATGCTGGCAGTGGTGCGTGTTATGTACATGTGCCAATTCCTCTTACCAAGTTGATTGCACTAGTGGTGAGAACCTGATCAAAGGGTAGTTCAGCCATTGGCTGGCCAGTGATAAAGTGATTTGGGTGGTCTGGTATGGAAACATGAAGAGCCAGTTCAATCAAATTCTCCACTCAGGAATTTGGAATGGGGAGACAGAAACTGAGCAACTTAGCTATTATGCACGGGGTACAAACGGGGTGGTAGGGGCAGTTTGGGAGTGGATAGTACAAGCTCTGTGCAAGAGGATGCAGCTTAGTAAGAGAGTGGGATCTAGAACGGAAAGGTCAGAAGTTGAGGTGGGAAGGGGGAGGGAAACTTGATTCTTCCTGGCTTCCCATTTTCAATTCCAGTAGGGCCAAGCTGCACTTTGGTTCTTACATTTGGCTTCTGAGAGATACTGAGAATATTCTTCAGCTGAGCTAAAGACTGAGTGAATCTCTTGCAACCAAAAGAACCTGCCTAAAACAGAAGCTCGAGGGGCATCGCTTCCTGTTTGATTTATCATGTCACTTTCTTTCTGGTATTATTAGAAACTCTATATATTGTTTTTACTGCTCCATTTAAACTGTGAGCTTTTTGAGGTCAGTCTTCTGTATATTTTAGAGAAGGCTAATGATAATAATAATAATAGCTCACATTAACTCAGGTTTTACCAACGGCCAGACACTGGGCTAGATGCTTTACACGTACAGATTTGCATAATAAATGCTCACTTGTAAGCTGTTATCATCACCATTATTAATACTAATTGCCTTAACCTACTTACCTTGTGGGTAAAACCAGAGGAAGTGAACTTGCAATAAAGCTGGAGGGAAGAAAGGAATAATTTATTCTTGGGGTAGTATTTTTTCCCTTAAGATTTCTTTTTCTTCTTAAAAAAGTGATACATGATTATTAGAGAAAATGTGGAAAGTACATGTTTATTCGATGTGGAAAATACAGAAAGCCACAAGGAAGACAATTTAAAAAATCACCCTTATGCTCACCATTAGAGGTAAACATTGCCAACACTTCGGTGCATATCCTGCATGCGTGCACACACAGACATCTTCTATTTTGTCATTTTTTTCCCTACACACTCTGACTGCATGAACACTTTGTATACTATTAAATATGCTCCCAGGGCATGATTTTTTAAAAGAGCTGTGCAGCTTTCCTCTACAGGATAAGTGTCAGGGAAGCAAGGAGCAAAGGACCCTGGGAGGTTGTACCTGGGGGGGTTGTGAACTCTCCTCTCCTGACGGTTCCGGTACATTCCTGCCTGGAGCAGGGGGAAGGGCTATATGACCTCTGGAGGGCACTATGTTTCCAAAATTCCTCTGCAAACAAGAAATTCTTGCATCTCCTTCATACCCGCCTTCCTTCTGCTTCCTTCATCTTATTTTGATTTTGAAAATTTTTGCTCTTGGACACCTCGAAACTCCTGAGGATTGGTGCCTTGTGGTTGGCCCGTTCAGGGTCTGAGTTCTGGGGCCAGTGCGGAAGGACTGCGTATCCCAGACCGGCCTTGCAACGCTCTCGATAGAGTCCTTGCTACCCGTCCTTTCCCTGCCCAACACCAGTAGCTACCAGCAGATGGCGCTGTGAGCAAGTGGGTCTGCCTAGGTGTGATTTACACAAGCCCTTGAAGGCTTTAAATATTTATCCACAAAATTCAATAAAGCTGTTCATCAAATCTAATGCTTGGAATTTGGGCAGCCCATGAAGATATTATAATATTTTGCCCGAGGTCCCAGAATTGTCTTCTGTATGATGTGTTTGTATATTCAGACGCCTGATATTTGTTTATTACCAGCAGGAAGGAATTCATGTTACATGTTGAAGATTTTGCATGAGATCAGGCCCGGAAAACCTTCCTAAAATTTTTCTCTAGATATTGCAGGGATCGTGAGCTCCTTACCTGACTTAGAAGTCATGGAAATTAGGCACCGATTCGATCCACCTCTGTATTCTCAGCACCCAACAAGTGCCTGGCAGAGAGGAAGGGCTTCATGAACAAATTAATTCAGGGAGGGGGAAGCTGGATAATGTTACTTTTTAATTTTGAAGGTGTGTGTGTGTGTGTGTGTGCAGGGGGAGGGGATTAGCAGTTAATGATAATCATTGTATATATGTGTGCCCCCCTAAGGAGGGTTTGGAAATGCATCTGGTCATCACAGTGATTGGGTGGGTGGATGGGTGAGGGGCTCCCCACTGGCATTTACTAGGGCAGAATCCAAGGGTGCTGAACGTGCAGGAAACAGTTCAGCACAAAGAATTGTCTTGTCCAAAATCGCATCTGCTCCCCCTTTAAGAAGCCCTGGAGGGCTTCTTTCTAGCTACGTAATTTCTCTGAACATCAGTTTACTTTATCTGAGAATGGAGATATAAACATTCATCTTGATTACCTCATAGAATTGTGGATTTCAAATACGTAACCTACATTAAAGCCCTTTTAACAAATTATAATGCATTATATGACCCAGCAAACTTCCTTGGTTTGTAGGAAAGTTTCATCCATAAGCCTGGCCCCATTGGCCACGGAAGCTGTAACCAGCTGAGGCCTGAGTCACAGAGATAGGACTCAAATGTGTTTCTATCTGAGGCTTCAATATCTCAGTCGCTAACTCTGCTCTCTTTCCCATTGCTCAAGCCCAAAATCAGAGTCATCTTTGATTCCCCCCAAAGTCCAATCTCTCAGCATTCGTATCTATTTTACAATAAAAACTTAACCCAAATCTATTTCTTCTTTTCATCTTTCCTGCTTCCACCCAGGCCGGCCATGGCCTTTGACCTCCTGAGTGAAGCCCTGAGGCTAACGGATCACAAGGCTTCCCCTCTTGACCCCTACACAGCAGCCAGAGTCATCTTTTAAAGATGTACATTGGACTGGGTCACTTCCCAGCTTAAATCCCTCCATTGATTTCCCTTTTCCCCTGGAATTAAAGCTACTCCCTCTGTTGGCTTATAAGACCTTTCATGCTCTGGTCTCTTCTGACACCTTCTTGGATTATCACATGTGTTGTCTCCATGGATATATATATATATACACATTCCTTTTTTCTTTTTTTTGCGGTACGCGGGCCTCTCACTGTTGTGGCCTCTCCCATTGCGGAGCACAGGCTCTGGACGCGCAGGCTCAGCGGCCATGGCTCACGGGCCCAGCCGCTCCGTGGCATGCGGGATCCTCCCAGACCAGGGCACGAACCCGCGTCCCCTGCATCGGCAGGCGGACCCCCAACCACTGCGCCACTAGGGAAGCCCCACATTCCTTTTTTATATTCTTTTCCATTATGGTTTATCATAAGGTATGTTCTCTGTACCATACAGTAGGACCTTGCTGCTTATCCATTCCATATATAAAAGCCTACATCTACTAACCCCAGCCTCCCACTCCATCCTTCCCCCAACCCCCTGCTTGGCAACCACCAGACTGTTCTCTATGTGGACATATTTTAAAACCAGCACACTCAGTCCATCATTTGCTAAGCCTGGCACTCTTCCGCTGAGTCATATACCTCTCCCAGGCTTCGTATAATGGCTTAAAGTATGTCACTGACAACACAGAGGCCAGAAGTAAAATAGAACTAGCCCCCCACATTCGGAACCAAAAGAGACTCAACCTAGTGATGTGGGACCCAGGAGCATCCTCTTTGTCTGTGAAGGAGGGCCTGGGAAACACATGCACAGGCTTGATTTTTCTTCTTTCCTCTTCATGCTGACGTCACATCTTTCAGCATTGGTATTTGGTGCTGGGTGGCACAGATACAAGCTTGGTCCTTAAGCTACAAAAAATGAGGCCCCAGTGATGACAACTGGGGATAGAAAGTCCAAAGCCAAGGGAAACTTGTCTCTCAGAATCCTAGTTAGCTGAAGTAATTAAATCAGCAGGAAGCCATCTGAACAATTATCACACTACAAGGAAAAACTCATTTTAAGGCCTCAGAATAAACATTCTAATAAATAGCTATTAGTTTATATTTGTAAATACCTTCGGCTTATCAGGAAGTTTGTTAATAGATTTTTAATTAAGGGGAACTTCACATTCATAATAGTACTGCCTTGAGTTCAACATCTTTCTCCTGGTTTGGACATGAAGCCTCGGATTCACTTTGAAAAATTGAGAAATGGGCTTGTTCTCTCTGTGCCAAAGTTGCTGATAGCTTTCTGTGTTTGGATCATACCTTAGATTGTTCCATCAGGAGCTAGTTCAATGAAGTCTCTATATCCCCACAGGTGGAGGAACCCAAAGATGTGTTACCATGAGAAAAACAAGAAGATTCTTACAGAAATATAGTTGATGCTGTTGTCAGAGGACCAAGTAATTCATACAGGAGTCCTGATCACAGTAGTGTGTGTAGGTGTCTCTGTGACCTTCTCCCCTTTGAAAACTGATAATAATTTTTCAAGGAAGTATTCATTGATTACTTTTTTTTAAAAAAAAGGGATTTATCCTTTTCAAGTTCTTTCTATATGTCATCTCATTAAGCCTCACCAAAACCTTGTGAAATACATAACACAGATATGATTATCCCCATTACCTGGATGAAACAATGGAGGGAGATGTGACTTAATGTCATCCAGCAAGTCAAAGATAGAGTTGGACTGGACCCCAGGTCTTGCAGTTATTCCTTGTGTGACTCCACCTGGATGTTTCCTGATCTACCTTTAATGTAGAGGTGCCGAACTATTTGGAGCTCCCCTTTAAGAGTCTGCAGACCTTTTCCAAGGGAAAAAAAAGCCATTTGCACACACATAATTTTATGTAAAATTTGGGGGATTTAATCACCCTCTGGAAGTCAATGTTGGACTCCTTAAGGGTCTATTTATTCCAAGATAAGAACCCTGGCCATTTACCCAGCAATAAGGTGTTATCCACCAGGCAGAGGTTTAGACTTCATATGAGAACGGAAGATCCAACTTTTTGGGTCCTAAGTAGAGATTCCCTTCCCAGTTCCCTTCAAGTCTGCTCTCCATCAATAATTAGGGCAAAAGGGCACCAGGTTGAAAATATCAATTCATCAAGGATTCACCCTCTTTGTTACCTTATTGGAAGGCACCTATGTTAGCTTTTCTCTTAATATTTATGTGATTACAGGCTTTGGAATCAGATATCCTAACATAATCTCTCTTTTCTCCAATTCAAGTTTCACTTGGGGGGTTTTGCTTGGATTTGACATTAACTGGTTCTATTTTATGGGCACACTCACACCTCCTCCCTGCCTTTGACATATCAGCGGCAGGGTAATATGATAAAGTTCTTACTTGACACACTGAGTAGTCTGTAATATGCTAACATTTCTGTATCATGTTAGTATTGCATTAAGCTAATATGACACTAATTCAAGATGACAGGAAAAATGACTAATACAATAAGACCTTCGTCTAGTTCTCTAGGGCTGCCACATGCGTCTGATTTAATTCACCTGAAACCTCCCGTGGATGGGCAGGGTTAAGGTGCAATAGGGCCATTGGAAGTGAAAGTCTCTGAAAAACAAAAACAACGGGATATTTCCTGCCTGCCTTTCCCACCTCCACTCTTCAATTCCACATCCCAATTCCTGAGAGGCAGAGTAAAGAGAGGTGGTCAAATAGGAGGAGTGGTTGTTTGAATGCCTTAAGTTCAAGGTCTTAGCTCTCAAATTATTAATCTTGGGCAAGTTACTTAACTCTTTTGTGTTTCAGTTTCCTGTAGAAAATAATGTAATAACTTCATGGGGCAATTTTAAGGATTAAATAAGGCAATGCATACATAGAGGGTATTCAAAAAACGTTGATGATGGTGAGGGCAACAAAACCGTTATCTCACTGGACCTAGAAACAAAGGGAATTACTTGGAAAATCCCTGGATCTAGAGATTTACTTAAATTTTTGTTTTATTATTGTGGTAAAAAAATGCATACATAGGGCTTCCCTGGCGGCACAGTGGTTGAGAGTCCACCTGCCGATGCAGGGGACACGGGTTCGTGCCCCGGTCCAGGAAGATCCCACATGCCGCGGAGCGGCTGGGCCCCGTGAGCCATGGCTGCTGAGCCTGTGCGTCCGGAGCCTGTGCTCCGCAACGGGAGAGGCCACAACAGTGAGAGGCCCGCGTACCACAAAAAAACAAAACAAAAACAAAAAATGCATACATAGGGCTTCCCTCGTGGCTCAGTGGTTGAGAATCTGCCTGCTAATGCAGGGGACACGGGTTCGAGCCCTGATCTGGGAAGATCCCACATGCCGCGGAGCAACTAAGCCCATGCGCCACAACTACAGAGACTGCACGTCTGGAGCTTGTGCTCCACAACAAGAGAGGCCGCGACAGTGAGAGGCCCGCTCACCGCAGTGAAGAGTGGCCCCCACTCGCTGCAACTAGAGAAAGCCCTTGCACAGAAACGAAGACCCAACACAGCCAAAAATAAATAAATAAATAAATTAAAAAAAAAGCATACATAAAATGTACCATTTTAATCACTTCTGAGTGTTTTCTCATTATTTTTGTCTAATTTCTTTCAGCAATGTTTTGCTTTCTTCAATGTGTCTTTTGCCTCTTCTGTTAAGTTTATTTTTAAGTATTTTATTATTTTTTGATGCTATTGTAAATGGAATCATTTTCTTAATTTTATTTTATTTTTTGGATTGTTCAGGGAGACTTACTTGAAATGTTTAGTTCTTCAAAATTAAATGAGCACACGGTAAAAAATTCACCCAGCATAGGAACATATACAGTGAAAAATAAGTGTCCCTCTATACCTGACCTCTAGGTCCAAGCTCTCCCTCCCAGAATCCTTCCTCCTTGCTGGTAGCTTGTGATGCCTTCCAGAGATATGCTGTCTTGATATAGTCATTTTATGAACAGATGGGATGCGCAAGGTTTTGGACCTTGCTTTTTTTCTTTTAAATTCAGTATATCATGGAGATAATTCTATAACAGCACACCAGGAAATACCTCATTCTATTGAAAGGCTACTGACTTTGCAGGTTGTATACCTTTGTTTTTTAAACCATTTCCACAGTGAGAGACATTCAGATTATTTCCAGTGTTTGCTATTAGAAAGAATGCTTCAGTGGACATCATTGTACATATATCTTTGAGTACCTGTATGAATATACCACTAGGATAAATTCTTGAGTCTGTTTCTAGAATGGCAATTGCAGGGTCAAGATTATGTACATGGGAATTTTGGGGAGATTGTATTGGAGTTTTAACAATTTCCATGTTGCTGATAGTATATGAGGATAAAGGTTTTCCCCCATATCACTAGCGGCACTTTGATTTTTGCCCGGTTTTGATGGGTTAAAATAATGACATTTTTAATGGTTTAATTTATATTTTCATAATATAAGAAGTCATGTTCAGTATATTTTTTTTCTTTTGGTTTTATTGAGTTGCAATTGACACACAGCACTGTATCAGTTTAAGATGTACAGCATAATGATTTGACTTACTTATGTCATGAAATGAAACAGCAATAAGTTTAGTGAACACCTATCATCACATATAGATACAAAATTAAAGAAATAGAAAAAAATATTTTTTCTTTGTGATGAGAACTCTTAGGATTTACTCTCTTATCAACTTTCATATATAACATACAGAAGTGTTAATTCTATCTATCATGTTGTACATTGCATCCCTAATACTTATTTCTCTTATAACTGGAAGTTTGTACCTTTTGACCACCTTCATCCATTTCGCCTCCCCCCAGCCCCTACTCCAGCCTCTGGCAACCATACATCTTCTCTCTTTTCCTATGAGATTGTTTGTTTTTGGAGTACAGTTGACCTACAACACTATGTTAGTTCCTGTTACACAACATAGCTTTGATATTTCTATACATTTCAAAATGATCTTCATGATAACTCTCGTTACCATCTGTCACCATACAAAGATATTACATAATCGACTATATTCCCCCACACTGTACATTTCATACCCGTGACTCATGTATTTTAGAATTGAAAGTTGGTACCTCTGAATCTCCCTCACTTATTTTTCTCCTCCTCTCCCCCCCACCTCCTCTGGCAACCATCTGTTTGTTCTCTGTATCTGTGCCTCTCTTTCTGTTTAGTTGTTTTGTTTTTTAGATTTCATATATAGGTGAAATCATACAGTATTTGTCTTTGTGTGGCTAAGCCACACTGACTCCGTGTGGTCCTCTCCATCCTAGACCTGGTCCCGCTCCTTCCCATTTCTGCGAGGCTGAGCTTTAGCCTAACTCACAAGGGATGCACCCAAGCCAGATGAGTTCCCTATCAACTTTTACCCTTGGCTTCCTCTGATATGAAAACAGGAAGGATGCCTTTTTGCTGATGCAATGGTTCATGGCCCTTGAGGAATAATGGTCATGAGACCTCGGGGGGGAAAACTCCCCCGGTTCCCGTTGGTGCAGATGTGCTTCTCCCTTAGTAGTCAGATCCTATTTTTAGCTTTGGCACCTTTAAATCCCCCTGTACCCCTTTTAGCAGTGCAGAGTGCAGCTGTGAATGCCTCTGGATGGCTGTCCACCCAATCCTGCCTGTATGTAGGTTACCCACAATAAACTTCATAATTGCACTTTATGTAGTTGTCTGCTTTGTTTTTTGGTCTCAAAATTTCTTTTCAGTTTGGAGGATATTACTCAAAATCCCTGTGTTCCAACAGTCTTTCTCTGTCTCACTTATTTCACTTAGCATAATACCCTCTAGGTCCATTGATGGTGTTGCAAATGGCAAGATTACATTATTTTTTATGGCTGAGTAATATTCCTTTGTATATCCGTATCACATCTTTATCCATTCATCTATTGATGGGCACTTAGGTTGCTTTCATATCTTGGACATCGTACATAATGCTGCAGTGAACATATGGGTGCAAATATCTTTTTGAATTAGTGTTTTCCTTTTCTTTGGATATTCAGAAGTGAAATTGCTGGATTGTACAGTAGGTCTATTTTTAATTTTTTGAGCAATCTACATACTGCTTTCCATAGTGGCTGCACCAATTTACATTTCTACCAGCAGTGTACCAGGGTTCCCTTTTCTCCACATCCTTGCTAACACTTGTTGTTTGTTGTCTTTTTGATAATAGCTATTCTGACTGGTGTGAGGTGATATCTAATCGTGATTTTGATTTGCATTTCCCTGATGATTAGATGTTCAGTGTATATATATATATATATATATATATTTTTTTTTTTTTTTCCCGTATGCGGGCCTCTCACTGTTGTGGCCTCTCCCGTTGCGGAGCACAGGCTCCAGACGCACAGGCTCAGCGGCCATGGCTCACGGGGCCTAGCCGCTCCGCGGCATGTGGGATCCTCCCGGACCGGGGCACGAACCCGTGTCCCCTGCATCGGCAGGCGGACTCTCAACCACTGCGCCACCAGGGAAGCCCTGTTCAGTATATTTTTTAAATGCTTTTTTTTTAAAACCCTGTGAACCGCATTGCATATTTCATGTTCGTTTATGTATTGGGTCGTTGAATTGTTTTCTTTAACTTGTAAAAATCTTCTTATCCTAGACAAAATTAGCCCTTTGTCATATGTGTCACAAACGCTTTTTTCCATTTTTTGTTTATGTTAAACTTTGTTTATGGTGACCATTTTATTATAGAGATATTTAAAATTTTTATGGAATCAAATTTAAATTTAAAAGATTAAAAAAATTTCTTTGTGGCTTTGGGTTTTATATCATCAAGTGGCCTTTTCTATTACAAAATTAAAAAGAAAACTAAATTATCCTGTGTTTTTTCCCTAACGTTTTTACTATTTTTTATGTTTAAATGTTTGATTTTTTTAACATTTATTTTGGAGTAAGAAGTGAATTTGGGATCTGTTTTTCGCACCCCCCCCCCCCCCAGAAATGGCTAGCCAGTTGTCATAATGTCTTTTATTGACAAGATTCTAGTTTTCTTCACTGATTGAAATGCAACCTTTGTCACATAATACATTTCCACAGGTATTTAGATTCATTTCTAGACTCTCCATTCTTTTCTGTCTGTATAATGTACCTGGACCAAATTATTTTAATTACTGAAGGTTTATAGCGCTTTAGAATGAGTTTTACTCATTCAAGAAATATTCTATTGATGTATTATTGAGATTGTATAAAATTTATGGGTTCATTTAGGGTGCAGTGACATCTTTACATACTCAACCTTCCTTCCAAGGACAGGGTTGTCTTTCCATTCATTCCAGTTTTCTTTCATGTCCCTCAGTAGTGCCTTAACATTTTCTTTTTATAGATTCTGCACCTCTAAAGCTTATTCCTCAGTACTTTATCTTTTCAAATTCCTATTTATAAATGAGATTTTTTTCTTCCATTATGTATTCTAATTGGGATATTGTATACAGAAAGCTATTGTTATGTGTATATAAAATTTAAATACTCACTTTACTGAGTTCTCCCCTTTTTTTCATAGCTTTGTAGTTGATCCTCTTGGGTTTCATAGGTACACAGCACATTATTTTGCCTTTCCATTTCCAATTTTAACTATCACATTTTTGTGGCTTGCTAAAGCATCCAGAGGAATGTTAAATAGTAGTAGTGGTGATGGGTATCTTCCTTTATTCCAGACTTTAATGAGAATGATTTGGTAATTCACTGTTATACACGATGATGACTTTTTCTTGCTTATATGTCTTATATACATTTCTATATATATGTTTAAAAAATCATATTAAAGATGTAACTATTTCTTTGTTTTAATAGTTTGTTTTTTTCAACAAGACAATGTTTTTTAATCTGATACCTTTACCAACATCTTTGAAGATGGCTGTATCATTTCTCTCCATTGACATGTGACTCTAGTGAGTCCCTAATGTTGACTATCTTTGCATTTTCAATCTAATTATATTATTCTTTTAGTGTTCTGCCAGATCTTAAGTGATGATATTTTATTCAGGATTTTTGCATTACTATTCATAAGTGAGATTTACTCTGTATTTTTTTATTATGCTATTTTAGTCAGATTTTGGTATCAAAGTTTTGCTAGCTTTGAAAAAAGGAGTTGGAAAGAATCTTTTAAGACTCTGAACAGTTGAAGTAGCACTGGAGTTATGTGTTCTGTGAAGATTTGGTTATTTTCCTCTGTGAAACTCTCTTCTACATTTTGAGTGGCTAGCTCTTTAATTCCTTTCTGAATTACTTCTAAAATTAGTGTATTTAAAAAAGCATAGCTGTATGTGGTTCCACTTGTGATGTAAAAACATTACAATAAATTAATGTCTATAAAAAATTAACGTATTTATACTCTTACCTCTTCCTGGGTCAGCTGTGATTATACTTCTCTAGGAAATTATCTATTTCACCCCAGTCTTCAACTTTACAAGGAATTGAAGCCTCTATCATGATTCTTTGAATTATCTCTTATTATTTCCATCATCACTTATATTTTGTACCTATTCTGTTTTCTTCTTTCTTTATTAGATTAGTTAATGGTACATACATTTTATTTTACTTTTCCCCAAAGAGCAAGCTCTTGGATTTATTCTCTAGTCACAAGTTTTCATGCCTTTTTTAAAATTTATTTTTGGCTGCGTTGGGTTGTTGCTGCGCGCGGGCTTTCTCTAGTTGTGGCGAGCGGGAGCTACTTTGTTGTGGTGTGTGGGCTTCTCATTGCGGTGGCTTCTCTTGTGGTGGAGCATGGGCCCTAGAGCGCGTGGGCTTCAGTAGTTGTGGCTTGCAGGCTCTAGAGCACAGGCTCAGTAGTTGTGGTGAACGGGCTTAGTTGCTCCGTGGCATGTGGGATCTTCCTGGACCAGGGCTCGAACCCGTGTCCCCTGCGTTGGCAGGTGGATTCTTAACCACTGTGCCACCAGGGAAGTCCCTTCATGCCTTTAAAAAAAAATTGTTGTTTTTTCTTTCTTGGCCATGTGGTGCAGCACGTGGTATCTTAATTCCCTCACCAGGGATGGAACGTGCATCCCCTGCAGTGAAAGCATGGACTCCCAACCACCAGACCACCAGGAAATTCCCAACTTTTCATGTTTTTAAGTCACTAATTTCTGCTTTTGTACCTACTTATTCCTTATTTTTGATTTCCTTAGATTTATTTTGTTATGCTTTAAAAAAAACTTTTGGAAGTTTTTGTAACTTATTTTTATTCTTTCTTATTTAACAGTATACATATTTTAAGCTTTGATTTTTCCCTAAATACTGCTTTTGTTTTATTCCATATGTTCTGGTACACCTTTGTACATAGTCCAATATTTTGATTTGGATTTCTTCTTTGATGCAAAAATTACTTAAGATGAGGTTCACCACTTTTTCAGGTGCAGTGTGTTTATTGTTTAGTGCATTCTTATTAATTCCTAACGTTATTGCTTTGTAATTAGATTATGCTATCGAGATATTTTTTCTTGCAGTAAACTATACATAATACAAAATTTATCATTTTGACCATTTTAAATGTACCTTAAGTACATTTGCATGGTTGTGCAACCTCCATCAGCATTCATCTCCAGAACATTGTCATCTTCCCTGTTACTCATTAAGCAATAACTTCCCTTCCCCGCTTCTCCCATGGAGGTGTTTCTGATATTGAGAATTTGTTGAGGTTTTATTTGTGGCCTCACTCACACTTGGCCATTTTATCTTTGTTTTTACCTGGAATGTCTTGTTCATTCTTTCACTTCCAATCTTTCTGAGGCATTTTGTTTTAGATATATGTCTTGTGTGTAACATGTAGTTGGACTTTACACTGTGATCCAATCTTAGTGTATTTCTTTTTTTTTTTTTGCGGAGCGCGGGCCTCTCGCCGCCGCGGCCTCGGAACACAGGCTCCAGACGCGCAGGCTCAGCGGCCATGGCTCACGGACCCAGCCGCCCCGCGGCATGCGGGATGCTCCCGGACCGGGGCACGAACCCGCGTCCCCTGCATCTGCAGGTGGACTCCCAACCACTGCGCCACCAGGAAAGCCCGAATCTTAGTGTATTGTAATGGGTGTCTTAGAGTGAGCTTTCCCCAGATCCTGACCCAAGGATCCCAGAACAAGCAATTTATTTGGGAGGTGATACCAGGAGATATTAGAAAGGAAGTGGGAAAGAGAGACAGGGAAGGGAGGACAGCCAATCCAGGGGGCAGGAAGGAGCAGGTTACCACTCAACCCTACTGGGGACTTCTGGAAGACAGTGTGGCACCCACCTCTGCACTATCTACCCAAGGGTTAAGGACCTGGGATATTGACCCCTTCACTCCTGTTCCTTATTGCCAAAGAGCTGCTCTCTACCCTGCTCCTCGTGTGGGTTGAGCATGTTCCCGCAGCCAGAGAAAGCACTCAGACATAGCCACGAGTGCTCGCTGTAGAAACTGTTGGCCCACATGCGAATGGTGAGCACTGAGGGGTTATGAGCAGAGGACTGACAGTATCACTGGGAGAAGTGAAGTTAACTTCACAGGGTGCTGGGGCTTCTGGGATGCTGGGAAGCTGGGCTAGGAATATTGTTCAGAGGCACCTAGGCACTGTCTTGCTTTTTGCTTTTTTAAACTGGGTTAGAATGTGGCCTCGCCAGCCTTAAGTTTGGCTTGAGAGTTGGAAAGCCTTGGATGTCTGTAAATATTTTCTGTCAAGGGCACCAATTGTTTACGCACATTCTTCTCGGAAGTCCCATGTGGAGCAGCAAGAATTGAGCTTCTCAGTTCTGGTAGAGTCTTAGCTTTACGGGCAGCATCAGTGGAGCCGCGGCCCTACTGGGGCTGCAGTCCTAGTCCAAACGGCCATTCTGCATCTGCGAATTCTCATGCGGCCCGCGGGATCTCAGTTCCCCAACCAGGGATTGAACCTGGCCCATGGCAGTGAAAGCCCGGAATCCTAACCACTAGGCCACAAGGATAACTCCCAGAATTCTCAGTACTTTTGGCTAAACAGATCAGGTATTAATCTTACAATGGGTGTGTGCATCTCTCAGTTTAAAGCTTACCTACAGAATTCCTATCCCATTTACCCTGCTGGGAAGAGAGCTCTGTCTCAGATTGGCCTTATGTTACGCTTTCTGTTTTTAATTGTCATGACACTGAAGGAGTGCGTATGAATTAACTTCTTTTGATTCTACCTCCTAATTATATCTTACATTCATCTGTTGCTTTTTATCATCATCACTACCATCCTCATCCAAGACAGCATCGACGGTCACCCGGACTTCTGCAGTAGCCTCCTAAGCTGTTGCCTCATCTTTGCCCTTGCACCCGGGGTGGACGTCCATTCCCCTTTTCTCGGTTGCAGCACCCTGATTTTTCTTGGGGGAACATCCAGTTCCATTAGGTACAGCCTTAGTGGGAGTATCAAACAAGGTGCTTGCTACTCCTTCCAACCCCCTTATCTGCCCAGGGGTGCATGTGACCTATACTAGGCGTTCAGAGGCTCTGTCTTAGGCATTTAAATTTTGAGCAGAATGTAATAAAGACTGAAAATGACTATAGTTATTCATCCAGTTGGCAGCACCAGAAGAGACTATCAATTAATTTTTGCTTCCAATCCAGGCTCTTTAGATTTTCCTTTGATTCTGGGCCTTAGCCTCCCATAGCCTTCTAGTAAATTGCCTTTGCTTTTTTTTTTTTGCTTAGGTTAACCTGAGTGAATTCCTGTTTCTTACGACCAAAGAATTTGAACTAATATCCATGATACTGGTTAGGATAAAGACTAAGCTGCTGTAACAGAAACTTCAAAATACGGTGGGTCAAGCCAGATCTACGTTTGTCCGTCTCTTGTGTCACAGTCCAGAGCGGGTGAGAGGGTCTGTGCCCTAAGGGCATGCGGGCCCAGATAGCTTCCTCCTTGTTGCTCTGCCGATTCCTAGGGTGCTGCCCTTGTCTTCTTGGTTGACGCGGGGTCACTGCCACATCGACATTCCAGCCCACGGGTGAGAGGGAGCCCGTGGCTAACACTTCCTGGTAAACAAGTGAGTAGAAGTTGTTTGTTCTGCGAATGCTCGCGTGATGCGGCCACACCTGGCTGAAAGGGATGCTGGGAAATGGAGGCTCTAGCTGGGTGAATGTGTGCCCAGGAAGAAAGGAAGAAGGATTTGGAGAAAACTGGCAATTTTCCACTTGCCATCTTTCAGATTCCTCCCTCACATTAAGGCGAGAGTGGTGTCTCACACACACACCCTGCACATGTAAACATGTCATCTTCCTGCTTATAAGACTCCCATGGCCTCTCACTGGGGTTGGATTAAGACCAAGACCATCCCATGGCTCCTAAGGCCTGCACACTGGGGCTTTGAGGTAGGCAAGACAGTACGTCCTATCTTCATTTAAAAATAGCTTTGATTGTTTTTATTTCTTACTGCAAAAACAATACATATTTCCTATAGAAATGTTACCAAACACAAGGAAGAAGAAGAAAAACATCTTCTCACTCAGAGATAGAAACTGTTAACACCTTGATGTATATGTTTCTCAATTTTTCCCCATGTATATTTAACATTCTCATTTTACGGGTGAAGATGAAGCTCAGGGAGAGTGCATGTCTATTGCTTTCTTTATTCATGTAATTATTTCTTTCTAACAACCTCTGTACAAAAAGGATTTGAGGTGTTGGGCTGACAGCCATGAAAGACAGACTCTTACTGGGACCCACATGTTCAGACTCTTATTTTGAGTTCATATAGCTGTTTCCACTTCTCCAGCCAATGAACCCTCATGAATAAGAATTTGTCTTCTCCTCCCAGAGAGGGTTGGCTTGAGGACCAAGAGATAGAGCAGCTTGCCCTGGAGAGAATGGTAAGAAGGCACGTTGTAGATGGGAAGCATAAGGAAGCCTGATAGAGCCCAGGACAGATGGACAGACTTTCTGATGCCACATTCTTTCTTTTGTTTTAAATTTTATTTATTTATTTTTGGCTGTGTTGGGTCTTCATTGCTGCTCGCCGGCTTTCTCTAGTTGTGGTGAGCAGAGAGGCTACTCTTGGTTGCGGTGCAAGAGCTTCTCATTGCAGTGGCTTCTCTTTGTTGCGGAGCACGGGCTCTAGGCACGTGGGCTCAGTAGTTGTGGCTTGCGGGCTCTAGAGCTCAGGCTCAGTAGTTGTGGTGAATGGGCTTAGTTGCTCTGAGGCATGTGGGATTTTCTTGGACCAGGGCTCGAACCTGTGTCCCCTGCATTGGCAGGCAATTCTTAACCACTGTGCCACCAGGGAAGCCCTGATGCCACATTCTGATGCCCAACCTAACAGATGACGATTAGCAGCCACCAGCTGTGAAGTGACTGTAAATGCTGCTTCGAATAAAATGTCCTTTTTTTTTCTTTGACGCATTTAGCAAAACATTTAAAAATTCAACAGTGAATGTTTGTTGGCAGCCCAGAGGCTATGTGACACCGGGGGAGTGGCTGGTTACTTGCCGTGGATGAAGACCCCTGATGGTTTGATGTCTCCAGCTAGAGCAAGAAGCTCTCACCTATAAGGAGGGAAGTGAGCCCATTCAGAGGTGCTCCTTTCTTGCTGTCTGACCTTGAACAAGTTCCCTTCCTCTACTTGGTCATCCGTTTCCCCATCTGTAACTGGTCTCCCTGCTTCCATTCTTGTCCCCCATCAACTCCCACCCTGCGCCCATTCTCTACATGGTCTCTAGGAGTGATTTGTAAAAGTGTCAGTTCATTTGAATCAGTCTCCTGCTGCAGCCCCACCTGGTTTTCTGGCTCGAGATCTTTCCACTTACTCTTCCCCCTGCTGGGAGCTCTCTTTCCACAGAGGCTATGGCAGGCTCATCGTCATCCAGGTCACAGCTCAAATGTCACCTTCTTTCCTGACCATCCCCGCTTTAGGGGGCCTCTCTTGCCCCCATTTGTTCTCAACTGCTTAACTCTATATTTTATTTCTTTCATTTTACTTACCTCTATTGACCTTATGGTCCTTTCCCTCCCACCCTCTTTACTCCCATCCCCACACAGATACCTAGAAGGTAAGCTCAACAAGGGCAGGCACCTTCCGATGAGGCTTTTTGATAAATCAGTGTAACTTCATGTCACCTGGCTTAAAAGTTAAACAATGCAACCGACAAAAAGCTCCTGAATCTTATTTTCCCTTGGACAAACACTGTCTTCCTTTGTAGGTCCAAAGTTTTCTGGGCGCAGATGCTGTGCTTTCTTACATATGTCTTCAGAGGTAGATTTCATATGTATGTCTTCCAGGGTTAGATTATACCAAAATGCCTGCAACCATACTTCTGTACGACATCTCAAGTGAAAAAGGAAAATATCTAAGGGTAAGTCTAAGGATTGTGGCTACGGTCCTGTTTCTATGAAAGGTGGTAAGAGGGTCAGGTTCTGCTGCAACTCACACTGGATGTCATGGGTCTGCTGATCACGTCGTCGGCGTGGACCATCATGGTGTGTGTGTGTGGGGGGCAGTGTGGGTAGAGGGATGGCTGCTCCCACTCCTGGCATCTCCTCCCTCAACTTCTCTGGATTCTGCATCAGGCTCCTGCAGGGCTCCCCAGCAGGACACCTGTATCAATGATGCTACAGGCTTGGAGGTGGTGAGAGACCAATGTTGGTTCCCACGAGGGCTAGACACCCATTACCATCAGTCCTTGTGGTTCCAGACTGTTCTTCTGGTCTCATTTTGTCCTTATTCACCTTCATGTCATCATGATCTTCCTTTTGCAATGGCTAAGCCTGCTGACTTCAGGACAGGGCAACAGACCTTCACTGACAACTAACTGGTCCCTGGATCACTGATGACCTAGACCCTCTAACAAATCTGTCTTTTCACTCATGGTGGCTCTGCTTCTCGGATGGAAAGCTAGCTGATGGATACACACCCACTGGGGTGTTCAGGTACATCCTGACTGAGAAATTACACATTCAGATTGCTCAAAAGAGCCCTGATGAAACCATCTGAATGAAGTTTTTGGAGTTTTGCTGTTTATTGTTCCCTGGGAGCCATCAGAAAAAGGAAAAGGAATTCTTTGCTCTCTCTCTCTTTGTTTTTTAAATCTACTGCAACTGTTGCCCTTGGGCATCGGGAGTCCTTAATATTGACTCAACAGAATTGTGTGGTGGGAGAATCAAGAGAGGATTCATTACCTGGCAGCCTTTTTTCTACAGAAACGCTCTGAAAACTCAACATTTGAAAGTGTCGATCTCATTTGAGGATGTGTGCCCTTTTCTTCCCCAAATTTACTCAGTGCCACGTCCTCCTTCCCATGCAGGTGCCCTGTCACCTGGTACACAAGGTGTTAATGTACCCAACTGCCTGTGGACTCTATGGGCTATTCCATATTTATTTCAATTATAGAAGTATACCGGGCCAGTGTATTTATTTTAAATCACATTATCTACAGCTTCCCAAGCCTGTGTCAACAAAAAGAACGGTTTCAATTTAGTAGACTTTGAAATGGTGTGCAGTTTATCCTCACTTCAATTATACCCTCTACAGTAAGTCATGGGCAGCTCCAGGATTATTCAGGGCAATGTAATGCTATCTGAAAGCATTGATTTTCCCCTCCTCTTCAAGAACAGTTCACTGAAGGATGCACTGGAGCCTTCTTTAAGAAAACATAAAAATACATTTCTCAGCTGCAACTTCAGAGAAATCTCAATCTTAGGGGCTCCGGATGAGGCTGCCGAGGAAGTTTCTAACCTTTAAAGAAAGATGTGAGTGACCGTAGCAGGAATCACGTTTCTTGCCTTGAAGTGATAGGAGATGGATGGAGCAAAGGAAGAAGAGGATGTCAGAGAATTTCTGCACTCTATCTACTTATGAAAAACATATTTATTGGGCACCTACTGTGTAGCAAGTATGTAGGAGCTGGGGATGTAGTGGTCAACCTAAAGACCAGAGCCAACATCATGGACATGTGACCTCTGCTTTTGCCCAAAGCTACATGCTTATGAGGGTCTCATGCTTGGTTTAATGTTCTCTTGTTTCTGTCTTGAAATTCTTAGTAATTTTCAAATAAGAGGATCCATGTTTTCATTTTGCACTGGCCCTCCTAAATATGCAGCTGGTCCTGATACATACACAATCAGTTCTGCTCTCATGGAGCTTAGAGTTTAGTGAGGGAGACAGACATGAACTAATTACATAAGTTGCTATTCCAGTTGTGATGAGGGTTACTAAGGGACAGGTCCAGGGGGCTTAGAGGGTATGTAACAAGGGGACCTAGTAGGCTGGAGTCAATGAAGTCACCCAGAAAAAGAGCCATTCGGGCAGACATCTGAAGGATAGACAATGCAAACATGCAGAGTTCTCTAGGGAGATCATTCCAGGTGGAGGGAACAGCATGGGCAAAGACCCCTGGCAGGAAGGAGCTTGGCCCGTTAGCATCAGAGAAGGGGCCAGTGATAGTGGAGCACAGTGGACATGGAAGTAGATCATTTGCTTTGTCAGGAACACCAAGATCTCGATGTGCTGCAGTTAGACTTGTAGATTTTTACAGTTGGTAATTTGAGGTGACCCATAGACTTTTTTTTTTTTTCCGGTACGCGGGCCTCTCACTGCTGTGGCCTCTCCCGTTGCGGAGACAGGCTCCGGACGCGCAGGCTCAGCGGCCACGGCTCACGGGCCCAGCCGCTCCACAGCATGTGGGATCTTCCCGGACCGGGGCACGAACCTGTGTCCCCGCATCGGCAGGCGGATTCTCAACCACTGCGCCACCAGGGAAGCCCAGCCCATAGAATTTTTTTCTCCTAGTGTCCCATTATTGCTGCCTGATCCATGAATTAATCTGGCCTCCCTTAATATTGCAGTTTTTTGGAAGGGGGTTAGATGTTTCACAAATACCCCAGTCTCTCAAAACATTAACCATTTGAAGTTACTTAAATTTAAATAATATGGAAATAGTAATCATTGAGTATTTATTTCAGAATCCAGAATGAAGATGTCAGCCACACACTTACCCAAAGCCTTGTCAGTAGGTATTTACACATAGAGCCTGAACAATATTTGTAAGTTCATTATAGCACTGAGTGCTGAGTAAGCCATTTTATTCTTGCTCGTTCTTCTTCTTTTTTTTTTTGACTGCATTGGGTCTTCTTTGCTGCGCCCGGGCTTTCTCTAGTTGCGGCGAGCGGGAGCTACTCTTCATTGCTGTGTGCAGGCTTCTCATTGCGGTGGCTTCTCTTGTTGCAAAGCACGGGCTCTAGGCACTGAGGCTTTCTGTAGTTGTGGAATGCGGGCTCAGTAGTTGTAGCTCATGGGCTCTAGAGCTCAGGCTCAGTAGTTGTGGCACACGGGCTTAGTTGCTCTGCGGCATGTGGGATCTTCCCTTCCCAGGGATCGAATCCGTGTCCCCTGCAGTGGCAGGTGGATTCCTAACCACTGGGCCACCAGGGAAGTCCCATTCTTGCTTGTTCTTTACCTACCTCTTTGACACTTAAAAGCAGGAGTTCCCTAGATCTTGGCCTTCTAGAAGTTGGCGAATCTCCCTCTGCAGATCCAGACAGGTTGTGATTTATAGAGTCTTTTACTGGTTTGTCTCTCTGCTTCCAAAGCTGTGGAGACTGTTCTATTAAACTCTCTTTACAGGTGAGTGGGGAACTCCACACTATTTGCAATGGGAAGAAATTGAAATCCACTGTGTGTTAGAAAGTTTACTTGTAAGAATAGTATGAGGTTCCTTAAAAAACTAAAAGTAAAGTTACCGTATGATCCAGCAATCCCACTCCTGGGCATATATCTGGAAAAGATGAAAACTCTAATTTGGAAAGATCCATGCACCCCAATGTTCATAGCAGCACTATTTATGATAGCAAAGACATGGAAACAACCTAAGTGTCCATTGACAGGTGAATGGATAAAGAAGATGTGGTACCTATGTATGATAGAATATTACTCAGCCATTGAAAAGAATGAAATAATGTCATTTGCAGCTATGTGGATGGACCTAGAGATTATCATGCTAAGTGAAGTAAGTCAGACAGAGAAAGACAAATACCATATGATATCATTTACATGTGGAATCTAAAAAAAATGATACAAATGAACTTATGTACAAAACAGAAATAGACTCACAGACGTAGAAAACAAACTTCTGGTTACCAAAGGGGAAGGTGGGGGAGGGATAAATTAGGAGTTTGGGATTAACAGTTACAAACTACTATATATAAAATAGATAAACAACAAGGTCCTACTGTATAGCACAGGAAACTATGTTCAACATCTTGTAATAACCTATAATGGAAAAGAATCTGAAAAAGAATGTGTATATATATATATATATATTTGCTGTACACTTGAAACTAACACAACATTGTAAATCAACTATACTTCAATAAAAAAGTTTACTTGGCTGAAACATTTGCAGTAGGAAGTCTTGGGGAACAGTGAAATTGGAGATGCTGGGGAGATAAAGAGGCTCCAGTCCCAGAAATCACATTTTAAAAGACAGTCCATATATTTACTGAATTGATTTTTCTGGACGTACAGAAGAAGAAAGTAAAATAAAAGACTAAAAAACTCTACAGATGACCCTCATCTGCTGCCATTTTTACAGTGGTATCCTGTTGATGCCTCACTTGAATGCCTTGGTTAAAAATTTCAAGCAGAATTGACTGGGAAAGAGTAGCATAGGACATAACTTTGACCTCAGTGACAGTAGCAAGATTTTAAAAAATGTTTTATCTCTTTTAGTCGATTAAAGTGAGCTACTTTTATGGATTTTCTGATATGAAACCATTCTTACGATTCTGGGATCAATCCAGTTTGGCTGTGATTTTTGCTTTGTTTTGTTTTTCACCATTTTAACCACATTTAAGCGTAAAAATCGGCAGCATTCAGTACTCTCACAACGTTCTGCAACAATTTCCAGAATTTTTCATCACGCCAGACAGAACCTCTGTATCCATAAAACAATAACTCTTCATTTTCCCACCCGCTCCAATCCCCTAGTAACTTATGTTCGTCTTTCTGGCTCTACATGAATTTGCTTATTCCACGTACCTCATATAACTGAACTCCCACAGTATTTGTCCTTTTGTGTCTGACTTAGTTCACTTAGCATATTGTTTTCAAAGCTTATATTGTAGCATGCACCAGAATTTCATTCATTTTTAAGGCTGAGTAATATTCCATTGTATGCATATACCACATTTAAAAAATTGAAATATAACTGACATATAACATTGTATTAGTTTTAGGTGTACAGCATAATAATTTGATATATGAATTTATTATGAAATGATCACCACAATAAGTTTAATCAACATTCATCACCATACAGAGTTATCATCTTTTTCTTGTGATGAGAAATTTTAAGATTTACTCTCTTAGTAACTTTCAAATATACACTACAGTGTCATTAGCTACAGTCACCATGCTGTACATTACATCCCCAGGACTTACTAGTTTACAACTGTGCATTTGGACCTTTTTGACCACCTTTGCCCAATTTGCCCACCCCCCTGACTCTGGCGACCACCAGTCTTTTCTCTATATCTATGAGGTTTAAAAAAAATTTTTTGTATATTGTACATGTGTGATCATACAGTATGTGTCTTTCTCTGACTTATTTCTCTTAGCATAATGCCCTCAAGGTCCCTCCATGCCACAAAGAGCGGATTTTCTTCTTTTTCTTGGTTGACTAATATATACACACACCATATGTTTTTGTTTTTTTTTTTTTTTTTTTTTTGCGGTACACGGGCCTCTCACTGTTGCGGCCTCTCCCGCTGCGGAGCACAGGCTCCGGACGCGCAGGCCCAGCGGCCACGGCTCACGGGCCCAGCCGCTCCGCGGCATGTGGGACCCTCCCGGACCAGGGCACGAACCCGCGTCCCCTGCATCGGCAGGCGGACTCCCAACCACTGCGCCACCAGGGAAGCCCACACCATATGTTTTTAATCCATTGATCTGTTGATGGACATTTGGGTTGTTTCCACCTTTTGGCTGTTGTGAACAATGCCAGCAGGGGGACTTTTGCTTGGAAAAGAAATGAGTGTGGCTTTGTCCTTCTGCCTCCCTTTGCTCACTTTCTGGTTGGGATTTGAATCTTGTCCTTGTCTCCAGCGCCTCTGTCTAAATGGGAAGCCTGTGCTCTTTGGCATAGCAGATGGGCTAGTGCAGTGGTTAAACCTGTGGATTTGGAATCAGACAGCTGTGAGTTCAAATCCTGATTCCACCATTTTGAAGCCAAGGACTTTTGGCAATCTTTTCAGCCTCTCAAAGCCTTTTGGTTGCTTCATTTGTGGGAGAGAGGCTATTAGACCTACTTGGGAGAGTTGCTGCAGAAATTAAGGTCATGTTGGAAAAGCCCGTAACTCCCTTGACATGTGCTGAAAGCCTGACTGCATAGAAACACTCAGTAAACAGAGGCTGCTGTTCTCACTGGTGAGAACCACTGAGCAGAACACTGTAGGGGCAGAACTCTTGCCCTTTGATGGTCCCCTTTCAAAGCAGGGGTTGCTGGGACAAGTGCTCCTCTGCTGATGAAAAGACTGAAACCCTTAGAATGTCAAAGCTTGAAAGGAGCTTAGTGGGACTCCAAATGTCTGATCTATGGCCTCATGTGGGGATTATTATGATGCAGATGCCTGGGCTCCACTCCAGACCTGCTGAATCGAAATCTCTAGGGAGAGACTTGCATATATATATATATATATATATATACACAAAAAAATCTGAGATGGTTTTGAGGACTCTTTCTTGTCCCTCCTTTTTTAATACATTAAGTGGTTTGTAAACCACTGATGGACTCATCCAGTGATTGAAGGCTCTGTATAAACTGGACCTTTGCTTTACCTTAACTGAAGAACTGTGGGACTGAGGAAGGAATCTTTGGTATTTCAGAAACCCATAGTTTTTAGAAAAGGAAACTTTCCTCTCCAAAAGTAATTATGGAAATGTCATAAAAAGGTGAAAGATTTCGAGGAGGGTCAGACATCAAAATTACATTTTGCGGGGCTTCCCTGGTGGCGCAGTGGTTGAGAGTCCGCCTGCCGGTGCAGGGGACGTGGGTTCGTGCCCCGGTCTGGGAAGATCCCACATGCCGCGGAGCAGCTAGGCCCGCGAGCCATGGCCGCTGAGCCTGTGCTCCGCAACGGGAGAGATCACAGCAGTGAGAGGCCCGCGTACCGCAAAAAAAAAAAAAAAAAAAAAATTACATTTTGCAAATTGTACTTGGAAAGAAATTTTTTAATTGAAGTAGCTATTCCCAAGCTTAAATCCCATACGCTCCTATAACCTCAGAATGTTCAGTTCATTCTTGTCAACTACTTTCTCCTCTGATATGGCCTAAATATGCCACTTAAGTAAGAACTACTTAATAGGAGCTACTTGGGGACTATATGTGAATCCTGAGAGGTGAGTCTGTGAAGAGAATATGGTAATCATGACAAGCCAGCAGGCAGATAATTTTGGAGCGCACAAAATCTTTTGCACTTCCTCCTTTGTGAAAGTCTTTCTTTCCAAAGAGGCATAACTCTCTGCAGCATACTTGAAGGCAGTCTTATGAGTGGCTTTATTTATTCATTCACCCATTCATTCCACAAGTATTTATGAAATGCCTTCTGTGTTCCTGGCACTATGGAACTAAAGATGTAGTGGTGAATCACATTGACACAATCCCTACAAAGTTGGAGCTTAATATCACAGGGAAAGCTAGACTTTGTACAGGTAACTACAAGTGTGAATCAAGCAACGAAAAGAGAAGCAGTGGGCGCTATGGAAGCATGACCCAACACCATGAGTGAGAAATGAGGGCAGAAAAGGACTTCTACCTAGGTCGTTTTGAGGGCTGAGTCATTGGCATTTGTCTCCTAGTGTTACTGAATTAGAATAGATGAAGAATTCATATGAGCTATGTCTGTGATGCTAATACTCCTGGGTGAGGAGTATGACCTATCTGATGAGAAATAACTGATTTGTCTGTTTTGACATTCATTAAATATAACCATTGTGTGAGTTGAGTTGATGTGACTGTTTCCACATGTAAAAATAAATGTTCATCCTGGGATGCAGTGATGGGAAACTCAGAAAGGGGACTATTGACACAGGCAACAGGGACCTGTGTCTAGAAGGGTGATTGTGGCCTTAGAAAAGAACACGTGATGGCATAACATTTAAAAAGTACTAACCATGACGGAACAGGCAACCTGGCTCTGGTATTCCTAGAGGCCATACTGTTCACCATAATGATGCATTGCTTCTTGCTCTGCTATTGACCTTTTTTTTTTCTGTTTTATCATTACTATAAGGTCAGTACTCAGTTCTTTAAAAATGAGATGAATACATCAGTAAATAATTTTCACTTTTTAATTTTTACCATTAAATTCCTCATAAATGTTAATTTTGTTTTTTTTATGGTAGTTGACTTACTATGTTTCAGGTGTACAGCAAAGTGGTTCAGTTCCATATATACATATATACGTATACATATATACGTATATATACGTATATATATACGTATACATATATACGTATATATACGTATATATATACACACATATATGTATATATATATATGGTCTTTTTCAGAATATCCATGGCTCAGTTTTGACACATATAAAACAGGTGATAATAATAGTAAATATCTCACAGGGTTTTCATAAGATTAAATAAACTAATAAATATTAGACAGTTAATATGTACCTGGTACATAATAAGTGATAATAGGTGTCACTTGTTATTATTTAGTCTTTGAATCATCTCATACTCTTATGAATATGTATGATCATTAGGAGTAAAAGAATGAGTTTAGTCATTTAAACTCAGGAGTATCCAACAGCCTGGACTCTATAACACAGAGCTACAGTACCTGGATCTAACTAAGAAGAGATTATACCAAACTCCAAACGAATCTGAATTATGCACATCTCGACATCTCCAATATGTGAAGAATTTTAAACATTATTATTTCCTTCCAGAGAAGGAAAACAAGTATGGATGTTACTAAACAATGTCTATGACTCTTGTTGGAAAAAGCAAACCAAACTTGTTCTGAATTAAACTTCCAATTTCTTTAAAAAAAAAGAAGTATTAATAGTGTGATTTTAGTTTCTTGAATTGCTCTCTAGCTCTTGGTACTTCTCCATCCAGTCAGCCAGGCACTCCATCTTTGCTGTCTTAGCAGAAATTCAGAGAAAAGAGTCTCTTCTTGGTTTCGAATTTCAAAAGCCTTAGGCCTGGCGGAGTCAAGAGGGCATACTAGGAAGACGTGGAACTGGTGTCTCTGCACAACTAGGGAACCTACCAGGCACCCGTGGGGGACCACAGACACCTAAGGGGACGGGAGGAAACCCCAGTGACCAGATAGGACGTGGTGCGTGGGGGGGGGGGGAAGTGAAGGGGGAAGAGAAGTGGAGGCGGGACGGGACAGGCTCCCCTGAGGGGCAGCTGGGGGAGGGGAAGGGATCCCACGTCCGAAGGGGGAAATTGGGGAACACTGGGAGGGCAGAGGATCAAAAGGGAGCGTGGCCAGGTTTCCCCTGCTCACTTGGCCCCCCAGGAACCTGCTCAGATCCCGGGCCTGATCCTCTGCCCACTGAGGCCTCCTCCAGCTGCAGGGGAGGGAGGGAAGGGGGAGCAAAAGTAAAGGCCAGACCTCTGGGACGGCACCCCTGAGGGGTGGCTGGGGGAGGTGAGGAGTTCCTACACCCAGCGGGACACACCCACGGTTAGGGGTCCAGCAGCGACTGGGGAGACCCTGGGGGAGGTGGTGGGGGAGGGGCACAAAGGAACGGAAGGGAACGGGGCCAGTGCTTTCCCTCTCCACTTAGGAGCCAGGAAGCCTGTTTGGTTCCCGGGCCTAATCCTCTGCCCTCGGAGCCTCCCTCCTGCCGCATGGAGCCCAAGCCCCGCCCCTACACCCCCATCCAGGGCCCCACCTCTACCCTCGGAGACCCCCTCTGAGACCCCCTCCAACGCGCTGGGCCTAAACCCCACCCACACATCCTCATCAGGGCCCCACCTCCAAACTCCAGAACTTTACACTCCAGAGGCCCTCTGTTCCACTGGCTGCCTCTCCCCTTCTGCGCAGGTCCTAAGCACAGGCCCCGCCCCATGCTTGAACGTCCCCCAGCCTAGGCCCCGCCCCATGCTCAAACATCACCCCACCCACCCGCCCAGGTTCCTCCCCATCCTAAACCCCGCCCCTGCCTAAGTTCCACTCTCACCTAAACTATGCCCCCATAGCCAAGGCTTTTTTTTTTTTCCTCTTTTGGATTGGGGTTCTGTTTTACCTTGTTGATTCATTGCTGTTGATTCTTTTATATTTTTCCTAATAAATCTTTTATTTTCCTAATTTTATTTTATTCTTTATGCTTTATTATTGGTCTCTCCTTTTGGCTTGTTTCCCTCCCCCTTTTATATTTTTTTATTTTCTTTTTTCTGTTGTGGTTTTATTTTACCTTGTTGCAGTAGTTTCAATTATAGTTTTTTTTTCTAATATATTTTTTATCTTTCTAATTTTATTTTGTTTTTTGTTCTTTGATATTGTACTGCTCCTTTTTTTCTTTCTTTCTTCCTTTTTTATTTTTTAACCACGCCATGAAGCTTGCAGGATCTTGGTTCCCAGGCTGGAGGTCAGGACCAAGCTCCTGTGGTGGGAGCTCCGAGTCCAAACTGCTGGACAAACAGAGAACCTCAGACCTCAGGGAATATCAATTGGAGTGAGGCCTCCTGGAGGTCCTCATCTCAGCACCAAGACCCAGCTCTATCTAACTACTTGCAAACTCCAGTGCTAGATGTCTCAGGCCAAACAACCAGTAAGACAGGAATACAGCACCACCCATCAAAAAAAAAAAAAAAAGAAACTGAAACGACAAAAAAATATGTTACAGAGAAAGGAGCAAGGTAAAAACCTACAGGACAAGATAAATGAAGATGAAATAGGCAACCTACCTGAAAAAGAATTCAGAGTAATGATAGTACAATTGATCCAAAATCTTGAAAACAGAATGGAGAAAATACAAGAAACGTGTAACAAGGATCTAGAAGAACTAAAGAGCAAACAAACAGTGATGAACAACACAATTACTGAAATTAAAAATACTCTAGAAGGAATCAATAACAGAATAACTGAGGGAGAAGAACGGATAAGTGACCTGGAAGATAAAAAGGTGAAAATAACTGCCAGGGAGCAGAATAAGGAAAAAAGAATGAAAAGAATTGAGGATAGTCTCAGAGACCTCTGGGACAACATTAAAAACACCAGTATTCAAATTATAGGTGTTCCAGAAGAAGAAGAGAAAAAGAAAGGATCTGAGAAAATATTTGAAGAGTCGAAAGCTCTTCAAATAGAGTCAAAAATGAGTCAAAGCTCTTCAAAAGTTAGGGAAGTCAAAAACTTCCCTAACATGGGAAAGGAAATAGTCAATCAAGTCCAGGAAGAACAGAGAGTACCATACAGGATAAACCCAAAGAGAAACATGCAAAGACATACATTAATCAAACTATCAAAAATTAAATACAAAGAAAAAATATTAAAAGCAACAAGGGAAAAGCAACAAATAACATACAAGGGAATCCCCATAAGGTTAACAGCTGATTTTTCAGCAGAAATTCTGCAAGACAGAAGGGAGTGGCAGGACATATTTAAAGTGATGAGGGGGAAAACCTACAACCAAGATTACTCTACCCAGCAAGGATCTCATTCAGATTTGATGGAGAAATTAAAACATTTACAGACAAGCAAAAGCTAAGAGAATTCAGCACCACCAAACCAGCTTTACAACAAATGCTAAAGGAAGATCTCTAGGCAGGAAACACAAGGGAAGGAAAAGACCTAAAAAAACAAACCCCAAACAATTAAGAAAATGGTAATAGGAACATACATATCGATAATTACCTTAAATGTAAATGGATTAAATGTTCCAACCAAAAGACAAAGACTGGCGGAATGGATACAAAAACAAGACCCATACATATGCGGTCTACCAGAGACCTAAGGATCCATACAAACTGAAAGTGAGGGGATGGAAAAAGATATTTCATGCAAATGGAAAGCAAAAGAAAGCTGGAGAAGCAATTCTCATATCAGACAAAATAGACTTTAAAATAAAGACTATTGCAAGAGACAAAGAAGGACACGACATAATGATCAAGGGATTAATCCAAGAAGAAGACATAACGATTGTAGATATTTATGCACCCAACATAGGAGCACCTCAATACATAAGGCAAATGCTAACAGCCATAAAAGGGGAAATTGACAGTAACACAATTATAGTAGGAGACTTTAACTGCCCACTTTCATCAATGGACAGATCATCCAAAATGAAAAGGAAAAGGAAACACAAGCTTTAAATGACACATCAGACAAGATGGATTTAATTGATATTTATAGGACATTCCATGCAAAAACAACAGAATACACTTTCTTCTTAAGTACTCATGGAACATTCTCTAGGATAGACCATATCTTGGGTCACAAATCAAGCCTTGGAAAATTTAAGAAAATTGAAATCATATCAAGTATCTTTTCCAAACACAATGCTATAAGACTAGATATCAATTACAGGAAAAAAACTGTAAAAAATACAAACGCATGGAGGCTAAACAGTACACTACTAAATAACCACGAGATCACTGAAGAAATCAAAGAGGAAATCAAAAAATACCTAGAAACAAATGACAATGAAAATATGATGACCCAAAACCTATGGAATGCAGCAAAAGCAGTTCTAAGAGGGAAGTTTATAGCAATACAATCATACCTCAGGAAGCAAGAAAAATCTCAAAAAAACAACCTAACTTTAAACCTAAAGCAATTAGAGAAAGGTGAACAAAGAAACCAAAAGTTTGCAGAAGGAAAGAAATCATAAATATCAGATCAGAAATAAATGAAAAAGAAATGAAGGAAACAATAGCAGAGATCAATAAATCTAAAATCTGGTTCTTTGAGAAGACAAACAAAATTGATAAACCATTAGCCAGAGTCACCAAGAAATAAAGGGAGAAAACTCAAATCAACAGAATTAGAAATGAAAAAGGACAAGTAACAACTGACACTGCAGAAATACAAAGGATCATGAGAGATTACTACAAGTGACTCTATGCCAATAAAATGGACAACCTGGAAGAAATAGACAAATTCTTAGAAAAGCACAACCTTCCAGGACTGAACCAGGAAGAAATAGAATATATAAACAGACCAATCACAAGCACAGAAATTGAAACTGTGATTAAAAATCTTCCAACAAACAAAGGCCCAGGACCAGATGGCTTCACAGGTGAATTCCATCAAACATTTAGAGAAGAGCTAACACCTATCCTTCTCAAACTCTTCCAAAATATAACAGAGAGAGGAACACTCCCAAACTCATTCTACGAGGCCACCATCACACTGATACCAAAACCAGACAAAGATTTCACAAAAAAAGAAAACTACAGGCCAATATCTCTGCTGAACAAAAACGCAAAAATCCTCAACAAAATACTAGCAAACAGAATCCAACAGCACATTAAAAGGATCATACAGGGGCCTTCCCTCATGGTGCAGTGGTTGAGAGTCTGCCTGCCGATGCAGGAGACACGGGTTTGTGCCCTGGTTTGGGAAGATCCCACATGCCATGGAGCGGCTAGGCCCATGAGCCATGGCTGCTGAGCCTGCGCGTCCGGAGCCTGTGCTCCGCAACGGGAGAGACCACAACAGTGAGAGGCCTGCGTACTGCAAAAAAAAAAAAAAAAAAAAAAAGAAAGGATCATACAACATGATCTGGTGGGGTTTATCCCAGGAAGGCAAGGATTCTTTAATATACGTAAATCAATCAATGTGATACAGGATATTAACAAATTGAAGGATAGAAACCAGATGATAATCTCAACAGATGTAGAAAAAGCTTTTGACAAAATTCAACACCCATTTATTAAAACAAACTCTCCAGAAAGTAGGCGTAGAGGGAACCTACCTCAACATAATAAAGGCCACATATGACAAACCCACAGCCAACATCGTTCTCAATGGGGAAAAACTGAAACCATTTCCTCTAAGAACAGGAACAAGACAAGGTTGTCCACTCTCACCACTATTATTCAACATAGTTTTGGGGGTTTTAGCCACAGCAATCAGACAAGAAAAAGAAATAAAAGGAATCCAAATCTGAAAAGAAGAAGTAAAGCTGTCACTGTTTGCAGATGAGATGATACTATACATAGAGAATCCTAAAGATGCTACCAGAAAACTACTAGAGCTAATCAATGAATTTGGTAAAGTAGCAGGATACAAAATTAATGCACAGAAATCTCTTGCATTCCTATACATTAATGATGAAAAATCTGAAAGAGAAATTAAGGAAAACTCTCATTTACCATTGCAACAGAAAGAACAAAATACCTCAGAATAAACCTACCTAAGGAGACAAAAAACCTGTATGCAGAAAATATAAGACAGTGATGAAGGAAATTACAGATGATACAAACTGATGGAGAGATATATTATGTTCTTGGATTGGAAGAATCAACATTGTGAAAATGACTCTACTACACAAAGCAATCTACAGATTCAGTGCAATCCCTATCAAACTACCAAAGTCATTTTTCACAGAACTAGAACAAAAAATTTCACAATTTGTATGGAAACACAAAAGACCCTGAATAGCCAAAGCAATCTTGAGAAAGAAAAACGGAGTTGGAGGAATCAGGCCCCCTGAATTCAAATTATACTACAAATCTACAGTAATCAAAACAGTATGGTATTGGCACATAAACAGAAATATCGATCAATGGAACAGGATAGAAAGCCCAAAGGTAAACCCACGCACATATGGTCACCTTATCTTTGATAAAGGAGGCAAGACTATATAATGGAGAAAAGACAGCCTCTTCAATAAGTGGTGCTGGGAAAACTGGACAGCTACATGTAAAAGAATGGAATTAGAATGCTCCCTAACACCATACACAAAAATAAACTCAAAATGGATTAGAAACATAAATGTAAGGCCAGACACTATAAAACTCTGAGAGGAAAACATAGGCAGAACACTCTATGACATAAATCACAGCAAGATCCTTTTGACCCACCTCCTAGAGAAATGGAAATAAAAACAAAAATAAACAAATGGGACCTAATGAACCTTCAAAGCTTTTGCGTAGCAAAGGAAACCATAAACAAGACGAAAAGACAACCCTCAGAATGGGAGAAAATATTTGCAAATGAAGCAACTGGCAAAGGATTAATCTCCAACATATACAAGCAGCTCATGCAGTTCAATATCAAAAAAGCAAACAACCCAATCCAGAAATGGGCAGAAGACCTAAATAGACATTTCTCCAAAGAATATATACAGATTGCCAGCAAACACATGAAAAGATCCTCAATATCACTAATCATTAGAGAAATGCAAATCAAAACTACAATGAGGTATCACCTCACACCTGTCAGAATGGCCATTATCAAAAAATCTACAAACAATACGTGCTGGAGAGGGTGTGGAGAAAAGGGAACTCTCTAGCACTGTTGGTGGGAATGTAAATTGATACAGCCACTATGGAGAACAGTATGGAGGTTCGTTAAAAAACTAAAAATAGAACTACCATATGACCCAGCAATCCCACTACTGGGTATATACACTGATAAAACCATAATTCCAAAAGAGTCATGTACCACAATGTTCTCTGCAGCTCTATTTACAATAGCCAGGACAACAACCTAAGTGTCCATCGACAGATGAATGGATAAAGAAGTGGCTCATATATACAATGGAATATTACTCAGCCATAAAAAGAAATGAAATTAAGTTATTTGTAGTGAGGTGGATGGACCTAGAGTCTGTCATACAGAGTGAAGTAAGTCAGAAAAAGAAAAACAAATACTGTATGCTAACACATATATATGGAATATAAAAAAAATGGTTCTGATGAACCTAGGAGCGAGACAGGAATAAAGACACAGGCGTAGAGATGAACTTGCGGACGCGGGGAGGGGGAAGGGTAAGCTGGGATGAAGTGAGAGAGTAGCACTGACATATATACACTATCAGATGTAAAATAGACAGCTAGTGGGAAGCAGCTGCATAGCACAGGGAGATCAGCTTGGTGCTTTGTGACCACCTAGAGGGGTGGGATAGGGAGGGTGGGAGGGATACTCATGACGGAGGGGATATGGGGATATACGTATGCTTATAGCTGGTTCACTTTGTTATACAGCAGAAATTAACACAATACTGTAAAGCAATTATGCTCTAATAAAGATGTTTAAAAAAAAAAAAAGCCTTAGGCCTCAGAGGAGCAGGAAGGATTTGAGTTGCATCAGAGGAAAACTTCTGGCTTCTAATGGGAGAAAATTTTCCCAGGTGTGCGGGTCATGGTGGGCTTGCTCTGAGACCCATTTCTCACCTTTCTGCTGCTCTGCTTTGCATGTCAAGGTTGACCCCTGCAGACGCTGCTCCCAGGCTCTTCTACTCATCTGGTTTGTCCAGGGTGTGGCACAGACATTGTGGTGGGGGCGTGAGGGGAGGGAGACATCAGGGCATCTCTTCCTCTTTTCTCTCTGCTCTGGTGGCATCCCTGACAGCAGCTGCATCAGCTCCAAGGTTCTAGTGCCCAGCAGGTGTCACCCCTGATTCCAACAGCATCTGGGCTCCTCCTTTTGTCCCTTTGTCCCTGTAGCTTTACACGTTGACTGGTTGTCTCCTGATGGCTCTGGAATTTTTCTATCCTTTGTAACTTGTTCTCCACTTTAAATGCCTTCAGTGTAGTGTAAGTTCTGTTTTCCTGACTGGATACTGACTGATGCCCTGAAGTTGTCAGGAGGGCCCACAAGGAAGGAGAGGTGTGAATGGGTCCTGGGTTGAAGGAAGCAGAGCTGAAGGGCCCGTATGGACCAGGTAGGAGTTTCTTTAAGGCACTGTCTGGCCTCCACTTGAGCAGCCATTCAAGCAAGCACCATGGGTGCAGCACCTTGGATCTGGGGGAATCGTGGCCTCAGATTGTTAGTTGTCCTTACCTTTGGCAACTGGCAAAGACTCCTCTTGGCTAGTAGCAGCAGTGACATTGTTTTTGACCCCAAACTTGGCTGTATGTAGACAACCCCCATTCAAGACTTTCAAGACACTCCTAAGTCCTCAAGACGGAGGATGGAGTCTAAGCCTTTCATATACCTCTTAGCCCAGGCCCCATAAAGTAAGAACATTTGCATCTCAATTTGCTTTCTATTCAAGAAGTGAGAAAGTTAAAGCTGGAAAGTACCTTAGACACCATCTAATCCAAATTTTTCATTTTGCAAATAAGGGTATTGAGGATCAGGGAGGGGTTCTTGGCTGCCCAAGAACTCTTAGCTCATCTTGCATCTACTACATTTTGGTGAATATTAGCATCTTTTATGGAGAATCTCCACTGGTACCTTTTACACCGTGCATAATCGCATATATTCTAAAATTTAAATTATTTTGTGTTTGAGAGCTGAAAGCAGCTACTGAACAGAAGCTTGCATGTGCCTATATCTTTATCAGTTCATGCATATTCGGTAGCATAAAAATGTCAAAAATCTATTTTGGGGTTCTGCAAAAGAGAACTCTTTCCGGAATGACACTTGAACTGTTAAATATCATCTCAAATCTCATTTGGGGGGCTATAACCTTCTAAAAGCCTGGCGCAAGCCTAAAGTGGATTAAGGTTGAAATTTTCCGGAGGCTTTGTCTCAGATCAGTGAAGTACTTCTAATCACTTTCTATCACTATCAAAACCAGAACGGCTTCTGAATCTCATGGTCCACTGTTATTATTGAGAAGAATTGTGTACCAGGGTTGAGAGAATAATTGCTAACCAGAATTCCTGTTATCAAAACAAATTTAGAAGGAAAAAAAAAATCTGCATCCTTGACTTTATGTTGCTGGGTCATTTTGTAAAGAAGGATAGGGACTCCTAATTATTTTGTTCTTTCTCCCTCTGGTTTTCTAAAGGAGAAAATAAATTCCAAGAACTCAGTGTTGAAGGTTTCAACTGCTTTGTGTTTAAGATCCCAAGCAATGTGTCTGAATAGTTGGAAGACACACTTATTTTGCCACACTTTCCCCTCCCCCAGGAATGAATTCATCTTTAATAAGGTGATGGGGCCAGACCTAGGTAGATTATCTGTGAGAGGATTTCGCAAGTAAATGCAAAACCAAGATCATCTCTATTCCATTCCTTGTGAAATTCCAAGCAGCATGACTAAGGACTCAGGCATAAAAGTTTAGAATCTGTGTCTTTGCATGAATTTAATCATCTCCATCAGAATCCTTAAGGAATTACAATAACAGTGATTCATTCATAATTCACAATTTCCATTATCTTCTTTCTACATCTAGTGGGGGGGGGGTAAAATTTATGGCTTCATTTACATTGTGTTCTATGAATAATAGAAGAAATACAGTAAAGACCCATGGAAATGTTCTTGCTGCAGACGCGGTTTGGAGCACATCTGCATCACAATAGCCTCTTCGTCTTTGTACAGTGCAGGATCTGCCGAGCTTGCAGCTGCGAAGGGTACATTTCAAAGGGGCCGTTCTCATTATACAGAGTCTTCTCTTTCTTTGAACTTCAAAGCAGAAGGAGGAGACCTTAAATGATATTGGGTAGGTAAGTGGTGAAATTGTAACTTCAGGTAGAAAATATCTTCAATTATGTGTATGGGGGAAACACAGCCATTCAGCAGAGCAAATATGTTTGCTCAGAGTGATATCTGGTTGGCAGGCAGGAACACATTTAATCTTAAGATTGCTTTGAGCCATTGGGGCCTTAAAGATAATCTAGCTCAAAGCCCTCCTTTTGCAAATGGGAAAACCAAGGCATAGAGAAAGAAAGTGACTTATTCAAGGTCATATAGTAGAAGGAGGGCCAGTCAGACCTCTTATTCCTGGTCCAGTGTTCTTTCCAGAAGACCACACTACTGTTGTTTTAAACACAAAGTACCTGGCTTTGTGACATAGCAATAAAGCTAGAAGTAATCCTCTTGGTGAGTGATTTTCAAACAGGGAACAAAGATGTTTTCAAGGATGTCCCCCCTAAATAATAATCTCTCTCAATTGAAAATCTTCACTGAAAAACATTTTGAGATTTGAAGAAAGAAATTTGTCATACTTTTGTGATTAAGTAAATCTCATTTTTCTTCTCCCAAGGAATGACAATAAAGCGGATGAAAACCTTGCGATGTTCAGATTTCTCCCCCTGGTGTCTAGTAGAAGCCCAGTGCAATACGTTATTACTACTCCATCCGCAAAAGAATAAAAACCCACCCATCTATTTACAGAATGGTCTGTCCTTTGAATCAGTAGCTTTCCAGCGACCATATTGGAAAATGACCTAGCCAAGCCAAACTCCATTCACACAGCAGACGTTTAATGAGGTTTTTTTATTGAAAAGATTAAATTTTTAAAAAATGTGCATTATTTGTAGTTAGTTGGACGCTAGAAAGCATTGTTTCTAAAACCTATTATATTCATCACTCTCTTTTCTGTGCAATGCTTCCTACTTTCCCATTCTTCATCTTTTCCTATTTTGTTTTTAAAGAAAACACAAATCACAGAAAATCAGTATCTTTATAAAGGCGTTGGGAAGGATCTCTCGTTTCTTGCAGAAGTCTCACAGAACACATTCTGTCTCTAATTTTATTAAGGTAATTCGGATATCATGTTAGTAGAGAGGCCTTTTGTAGCTGGAAAGGGCAGTTGATATTAGTAGGCAAAACACATACAAATTCAACAGGGCAGTGATTCACAGATGCATATTCTCTGTGATCCAACATGTCTAATACATTTAGTCATGCACAATAAAAACCAAACAAAAGAATTAACCATCGGCCTTTCACTGCCTGCTTCCCACCCGAAGCTTGAAGGAATTCCTCCAGTTACGCACACCAAAAACAAAATAATGTGTCTCCCATCTCCGCTCACCCTTCCACCCCCCACTTAAGTAGGATAACTCAAAGTGCATTTGTTATAGATAAGAAAAGGAAAAAAAAAAGAGTAGATCGCTGTGTTTACCTTCTTGTGCTAAAGGCTTGCACTGCCCTATTCCGGAAGTGTAATTTGGCTGCAAACTGATCTCATTCTATAAAGACAATTCTAGTATGTTCTGACAGAGAAGTGTTAAGCTAACACTAGTCACAAGCTTGAATTTCTGGTTTACAGAGTAACCAAGATCCAGTCTATTGCCCATTTCAAAAGTTTACGAGCTAAACTAAACTCAGCCTGATTGAGATTCTCCTTCAGTTCTGGGGTGAAAGCACACCACCCACCTAATTTCTAAGTGTCTGCTTTGTACACACTAGACTGTTATTCATTCAGTTAAGAATAAGATCTGTTTACTGAGTATAGGACAAAGACAAGATTTCCTGATTTTGACCTGGACAACTCGAGGATTCTAAGAACCTGACAGTCTACTGTAGCTCTCTCCTTCCCATAAACTTTTCCCCTCCTGCCCCACCATAATGGGTTGGTGGGAAATTAAATTAATATGTACTTTGTTTCCGGACCTTGGTTCTCTTTCACCTGGTCATGGAGACTCAAGTTCTGTCTGCTTAATTCTACTGTACAGTTCCCTTCTGAAAGAGACATGGATGTATAATAAAACTATTAGCTTGATTTTATTGGAGCAAAGAGAGAGAGTTTCTTCTTTGTGAGGCTACAGCACAAACTTTGTTTTTCTCTGGGCAATTGCCTTTTTATTCTACTTTATTTTATGTGTGTACATATTTATTTTGGGCGATGTAGTTTAGAGCAAGCAAG